>NC_062265.1:26088691-26397977 GCF_916048215.2 Malus sylvestris
ATCATCCTTATCAAGGAGCAGAGCCCGCCCAAGAAGTTATGGTCGATTACACCTTTCCCATCGATCACATGAGCAAAATCAACAAGTTTAATTTGAGCACCTTGTTTCTTCCCTTGCTGCAACGATTCCTTGTCGTAAACCATCATAACTGAACAAGAGTAGAAATGGTAAATGGTCTGCTCCTCAAACCACGACTTCAGTACCAGCAACTGTGCCAATATCCCATTATGACCACCATAGACAGTCGATGCAAAACAACAATCTGGTTTGATATCTGAATCGGTAGATGGGTTAGAAGATACAAATTTCCTAAGAGTTAACTTAGTCTCATCAACGCTACCCCTCTGAATAACCGTCCTGTCTGGCTTCCAAACTCCAGTTTCTTTGTTTCCATGCACTTGGAGTCCAGATATCCTGAACCCCAGTTCCAGGCTCGCGGTTTCTCTATCTTTCTTAAGACACCTTTGGAGATAATCTTCAGCAGCTTGTGGGTACCATGTTCTGGCACCAATTTTAGCGTCCAATATACATGGATTGATTCGGCTTGAGACAATATCTTCCAAGGCCAGGTGAGGAGACAGGCCAGAACCATCAGACGCCTCTAAAAGCTTAGTGCCATGAAATACAGGGAAGAACTTGCGGATGTGGTCTGGAATCCTAGTGTCAGTAGAGAATGCTGTATAGAATGCTAACTCTTGGGATCCACGCTCGTCACTTTGAAGAGGCTTGTAAAAGTGCCCTGAATCATCCACAAGAGGGCCAAGCTTTCCACCACCGGCTTGGTGGCCAGCAACTTGATAATCTGGGACCTTAAACATGGTCTAGAAAATGAAGAGAATTATCAGATACATTCAAATGTGTTTCTGCAGGCAATATTCAATTAACGTATAAGAATTTGCTGATGCTACAACATGCAGAATCAACGTAGTGCCCTTGTGAATCCAAGAATTAAAACTTTATTGACAATTAGAAACAACAAGTATATCAATCACAAACTTCTCATCATCACGAAGTGAGATGGCAAACTTCAATGCTCCTAAATACAGTAAAGCAAATTTGTCTAGTAGATGCTTGGCTTCAAAACAATCAAAACAGGCAAATTCGTTTGGAAGTGCTTTTAAAATGGCTGAAAGCGCTTTTGATGAAAATGTTTTTGGAATCAATCCTTAGTAAAAATGCAAGTAAATCTAGGAAAAGCACTTAAGTGTTTCCTGGAAGAACTTTTTAGTGCTTCTGGAACCAAAAAAACATTTTCTCTAAAAGCATTTTCACTCATTTTAAAAGCACTTCCAAACGATCTCTAACTCAGCCAATAAATGAGTTTTCCGTTGCGCTAAAACTCACCAACTTAGCACATTCAACTCAAGGATAACTAATACTTTCTTAGTTCCTATAGAAAAGTAAATTTAGAATGATAGTAAGATGTATCCCAGAGCCAATTAGAACCCCTGCGATAACAATCCAGTACTGCAAGTTTCTGGCAGAAGGAACCTAAGCTTCTGACACCAAACACAAAAATAGCAACACCAAAAGGATTCCAAAAGTATTTAACATACCAAATACATCCAATTTCTAAGTAAATTTCAGATGGGTTTATACAAAAACCTATAAAAATACAGTCTTGAAGCAAAGAAAGCAAATTTAGAGTACCAAGAACCAGATTTTGCTATGAAATCAGAGAAAACTGAAATGCATTGGAATATCTACAAATCTAATCCAAGAATGCAAACCAAAACCCTTTTTCTCAGGGAACTTTGGACAGAAAGATTGTAGAGAGAGAGCAAGAGGAGAGATGTACCTGGATCTGGCTGCAATTGCTGTTGCTGGCGATGAAGGCTTGGCAGAGAAGCCTTTACCTTTCACTCGCTTTTGATTCCTGTGGCCACCAGAAAGAAACCTTTCTCTTTAAAACAACGGAATAAAAAAAGGATTTGTTGACTTCAAAACAAAGCTAAAGTTAAAGTGCTTATTGGACACTGGATTGGCTTCTTCATTTGGAAGAGAATCCTACGTTCTTCGAAATCACAATTTAATACGGTAGATTAAATTTTTAGATAAATTTATGAATTGTGTAATGGATTCGTATTTACGTTAATTAATATTTAAATAATAATTTAATCATCAACAATCATGTTATATGAATTATAAAATTCGATTTAAATATCCATCTAATATGTGCAAAAATTCTCATAAAAAATGCACACAAAAATGGTGCACACATGTCAAGGGACATTTTATTGTTTAACAAAAAAAAATAGTACTTTTATAAATATTGTAACATAACTCATGTGTTGTATCATTTATAATAATAATGGTAAATGATACTCTTAATATATCGTATGACTAGAATATAGTAATACAAAAACAAATACATATGTTATAATTTGAGTAGAATTATAAAGTCTTTTGACGTGTTCCAGTTACATAAAAAAACTATTCTACATGTCAAACTTTAATTGGGAGAAACATTAGAAATTTATCCCAAAGAAAGAAGCTTATTATCATCCATGTTTATTTAACCATGCACTGATGCACCCCCATTTACCCACCCTATTTTCCTAATGCACTGAGGCTCTTGGGAAAATTCTATGTCGATTTAACCCAAATCCCAAATCCATCATCACATTTCTTCATAATCATTAAAACAAAAGCAACCACATTTTTCTATTTTCTTACAAGCATCATCATTGTGTCTTTACTCATCATGATGTCTACCAAACTTTTCTTTGTTTAGTTTACTAGCTGAAGGGCATTTGGCTTGTTGTCCACTTTTGCTTTTACTTTGCAGCATTTGTCTGTAACTTTCATGCAGCCCACACCATGTGATATTTCCACTGAAAGCAAACACAGGTCACTTCATTGTTGCCAGCTCAAAATATGAGCCAATCACAACAATCTCCACCTTGGCGAATACACCATGCAAAATCCTTGCACCCATCACCAAAGCTCATTGGCCTTACGTACCAGCATACACACCCTGAATCAACCTCGTTGGTTCTGTTCTGATTCAGTCACTGCCAATGCATGTGCAGCTGCTGCAAGCTAAAAATCACCATTTAGCTTCAGTCATGATCTCGACACACCCTTGTCTCCTCCAACAAGTTTTCCTCTTCTTCATTGTCTGTAACCTGGAAACTCACTAGCGCGCCCGTTTCTAGCAACAACCCATTGAGCCAGACAAAATTCCCACACTTCCTCCTACCTTAGGACCATCTCATCACCTGTGAATCCCATAGCTCCACCTGCTGCAAAACCCCTGCAACACTTGAGACTAAACATCACCAGGAGAAGTGTTGCTTTGAGTACCTAGAGGGCATACTCAAAGCCTTATGCCACAAACTTGCTACCACCCGGCCTTGCACCGTAGCACTGTGGACCCTTGCCTCCGGAACTAGATTTGAACCTATTGTCTCTTTTAGATCCTCTTTCCAATTTTCTTCCACGATTCCAACCTTGAATAGCTTAAGCAGTCTCGTGCCCACCATCATCCATGGTTTCCTTTGTGTATCATTCCACACCAAAGAAGCTTGCACCTGCTCCAAACTTACAATATATTTCCATGCAGTAAAGTTTCACAAGGTTCTCGTACGAATCTGAAAGTGAGCTAAGAAGAAAGAGGCCTTTGTCTTCTTCCTCAACATCAACTTTCACAGTTGATCTAAGCATCCCTGAACACGGCTTCCATTACTCTCTTTTACCAAGAGTAAAACCGCCTCTCCCATTAAACTGCTCAACTGAAAATTCCATGGTGAACAACAAATCTGGACCTCCAACGAACAAAAGCGCCCAACGATGCTCTGATACCAATTGTTGTGCCTTGGCCCGTTCGTTAGTGCGGAAACGAGATTCAGATTACAACCTCACCAAATCACACTCAGTTGAACATAATAAAATACAAGAAATTTACAAGGTTCGGCAAAAATCTTGCCTACGTCCCCGGAGAGATATCGCTCTTCACTATGAGAATAACAGTAGAAGATACACATGAGTTAAATCGACATAACCCAATCCCAAATCCCTTGCACACCCACTCATAGAATTTTCCCAAGAGTCTCACTCTACCCCAAGAGTTCTTTCACTAGAATACTTTTCACTCTAGCTCTCTTGATTTTCTCTCAACCCATGTTCAACCTTTCCCATGGTAGAGCCAAATGCTCTCACCATCTCCTTGGATGCTTCCCTGATGCAAGCCTTCTCCCTCAGTAAGCACACATAATGCAAGCGTTTCCTTGCATTAAATAAAGGCCAATCCATCATCACATTTCTTCATAATCATTAAAGCAAAAACAACCGCATTTTTCTATTTTCTTACAAGCATCATCATTGTGTCTTTACTCATGATGATGTCCACCAAACTTTTCTTTGTTTAGTTTATTAGCCGAAAGTTATTTGGCTTGTTGTCCACTTTTGCTTCTACTTTGCAGCACTTGTCTGCAACTTTCATGTAGCCCACACCATGTGATATTTACACCAAAAGCAAACACAGGTCACTTCATTGTTGCCAGCTCAAAATATGAGCCAATCACAACAAAAAGAGAGGGTCACGTGGCTTTTTTAACGAAAGAATATGTTCTTTTAGTTGTCTTGGCTCAAAACTACGTCGTTTGGCTAAGTCAATTAAAAATAAAACAAACTTCTAATTCTTCATTATCTATTTGCAGTCTACACAACCTGTAATTGTCGTTGTATACCTCTCCTCTACCACATGCCCAGACTGTCGAGTGGTACTCGGAGGTCCTCACAACCGCTTCTTTGGACTTCCAGAGGGTCTCGGAACCCACCAGGTCCCTGAATGGATCCGTTTTTGTTCCTCGTATAAATTTCATAAACGAAACCATCAATTTCTTAATCTTTATTATAAGATCATTCTTACAAAAAAAAAAAAATCATTCTAATCGGATGTCGTTTATTCATTCAAGTTTATCAAATAAATGAACGTTCTTCAGAGAAGCCCTTACCTTTCACTAGCCTTTTGATTTCTGTAGGGAGGGAAACCTTTCTCCTTATTTGACTTGACAACAAAGCTAAATTTAAAATGCTTATTGGACATTGGATTGGCTTCTTCCTTTTGGAAGAGATTCCTACATTCGAAATCACAATCCAATATCAATATGCGCAAAAAAAAATCGTAAAACAGCCCTGGTCCACCGTCAAATCGAATGAAGTGAAAAGTTTTATGGCAAAGAAATAACAAGAGTGTATGAATAATACTTTACTCTATGAATATCGAAGCACAACTCACTTATTGTATTATTTATGATATTAATACAAAAACAAATACATATGTCATAATTTAAGTAGAATTGTAATGTCACATGACATTCGAAATGAAGTTCGTTTAGTCATTATAATTTATCAAATAAATGAACGGTTCTTCGTGAATATGTTACTCGGTATCTATACCGTTAATGTATATGATAAATTTGAATGACTAAACGAACTCTAATTAAAATGTTTTTGTAAGAAATGATCATATAATGAAATTTAAGGATATTATAAGATATGGTCTTAAAATGTTCTCTATATAAATTTATAAACCGAATCATTTTTTCTTTATCTTTATTATAAGATCATTCTTACAATAAAGCATTCGATTGGAGTTCGTTTGTTCATTCAAGTTCATCAAATAAATGAACGGTTTTTCATGAATATGTTACTTGGTACTTACACCATTGATGTATATGATAAATTTGAATGACTAAACGAACCCTATTTTGAATTATTTTCTTGTAAGAATGATCTTATATTGAAGATTAAGAAATTAAATAGTTCCAATAATGAAATTTCTCCACAAAAAAAAAAAACGTTATTTAAAAATAGTAGACTGAACTCATACAACAGTACATAATTGATTTGAAATACAAATTATATAATAATATTCTCGGTGTAGGCAAATTTCTTCAACAGCCACATGTTGGTCTCTAGTGGCTAAAAGAATAAAAAGGGTAAAGCTTTCATCTTTTGTGCATTTTCAATCTTTGCTTAGTCCTTAACCTTTTAAAAAATATTGCTTAGTCCTTCAAAAAATATGCCATAGATGGTTTAAATCCGACGGCACCCATGAAATATTCTTGGGTTGACTTCATTTTACACCACTAGTTTGGTGGTCATTTGTAAAATGATACACGAAGTTTTGATTTTTGCATTTTACACTACGTGATTTTTGAATTGTACTAACTTAACATTTTCTCTAATTTTATGTCTAATTGACCTAGGCCAGCCTACATTTTGACAGTCATTGACCGTTAATTTTAATGTTTTGTACTTTACTTTTTTAATGCTTTTATAAAATTGATAGTCAATGTCTGCTTAAATATGAATCAAATCTATGTTACATAGTACTTAATGTTTAATTAGACAGTGAAACTGAGAAATGTTAAACAGGTGATATTACGTGATGTAAAATGCAAAAATTGAAACCTGGTAACTCATTTTTTAAATGACCTAAAATATTGTGGTGTAAAGTGCAATTCTACGACTATTCTTTCTTTTTGTTTGAACGTTAGCATCTTCATCGTATACAAAGTCAGCACAGCATGTGCGCAGGCACAGCACCAGAGTGATAGACCGGCCGTCGCCGTCCGCTCTGCCTGCAAATTTGAGCCTAGAAAAACAGATATCACGGCAAGCTAGGAAGACAGACATTAAACCATGATGCTCAAGAACAAGTTTCTTCCATCAGTTAGGGGGTGGTGGCCACACAGTGGCATCATCGCCGTCGTCGTGCTTCTAGCTCTCATCTGTTGCTGCCGCCCTGTAGCTGCTTCAGATGTTAAAAATATGGTAACTCTCTCTCTTAAACCCTATATATTAATCGTAAAATACTTGGCGGTGACCGGTACCATCACCATTAATTGTCGGTGATGAGTGCTATTAATGCAACACAAATCTTGAATTTAAACTCATTTCGCGGTTGTTATATTGACGCGGTGGTGATCGCCAATTAAGGATGGTGGGCGAAAATTAATGCTATCTTTTCTTGTGTTAAGTTTTCTTTTTGTGTTTCCGGCATTACTTTGGCACATATGTCAAATTGTGATTTGCACGACGCTGGACCGGATTCTCAGTGTTGGTATTCACATGCACGTTTAATTGGGATATTTTTTTATTTAATTTGATTAGGAGAGTGATCGCAAGGATGGTGTGTGTTGGACGAGAGTTGGTCAACCTTGCCCCCTCAAATGTGCATTTGAGTTGTTTGACACCACATTCTTGAATAACACAAAGGTAATCACTTCTGGTGCATTTTATGGATTAGTAGAATTTTAGATTAGTTATCTTAATCATGAAGTTTAAACCATTTTTTCTATACAATTTTAGATGCTGGAGATTGTGTGGGGTCAAAAGGACTTTAACCTGCCCATAATCACAGCTAATAGAAAATTAGTAGCTTCTGAGGATGGAGGTTTGCGTAACCCCTCTTATTTGGTTTTCAATTCTGGATGGGGCAGTGAACAGTCTCAGCATGCCACTAAAAAGTTCAATTATCCTTCTCTTTCCGGCATAAAAAAACCGAGAAGTGAAGAAGATATCGCCTTTATGAGTGTAAGTCTGTTGCTGCAATCTCATTGGGCTGTCACAATGGCGGTATCCCAACCTAACCACACACTGCCGTGCGTTTTAGCTTTCGTCACATATGGCAGTGAATGATTGACTTGGGATAGCGCAATTTTTACATAGACACTGAAACGCATCTGTAACTTTGTGAGTGTTTTCAGGTTCTTGAATTAGGAGAGCTCATTAGAACAAAGCAAATTACGTCGAAGGAGCTTACGAGAATTTTTCTGAAAAGACTGAAAAGGTAACAGATCAGCTCTAAAAACACTTACCTTGCTTTGTTATAGTATTCAGGACCTGTCATTTTAACGATTCATCGTCGGAAAATTAGGTACAATGATGTTCTTGAGGCTGTGGTGACATATACAGAAGAGTTAGCATACAAGCAAGCAAAAGAGGCTGATCAATTGCTTGCCAAAGGAGTGTATTTGGGTATGTACTTTTCTTGTTAGACCTCAAATGCTTGTACTCGGATAGTTTGGTAAGGAACGCTACTCGGTTCCTTATAGTTACTGAAGTAACTCACAAAAACAACAAAACGAAAAGTTTCTGTACATGTATCAAACTGTGATATTGTCTGGGAGGAGCCGAGTATATTTCTTTCGTTAAAGCTATTTTAGATAAGGCGTGTTCCCACCTTCGGGGCATCGCCTATTTTGTCCACACAAAATGTCTTTGTACAAGAGTAGAGAGTTTACAATTGCTTTCCTTGCAGGTCCTCTGCATGGGATTCCTTATGGGTTGAAGGATATAATTGCAGTACCGCACTACAAAACAACGTGGGGTTCCAGAAGTTTCAAAAATCAAGTTCTTGACATTGAAGCTTGGGTTTACAAGAGGTTGTGAAGAAGCATGAGCATTGTAGATTGCAGTAACTTAAATTGCATTTTGCTTATTGGTTGGTCTCTGCTGAATATAGGCTGAAGGCTGCAGGGGCAGTTCTCGTCGCAAAGCTTGTTTCCGGATCACTTGCATATGATGACATCTGGTTTGGTGGTCGAACAAGGAACCCATGGAATATCGAGGAGTTCTCCACAGGTTCATCAGCCGGCCCTGCTGCCTGCACTTCAGCAGGTACAACTCAAACTTTCTGCCCTCGGAATTTTCATTCATTCCTTATGCACTTCTACTTTATTGAGGGTCTTTGCTTAGCTGAGTTAACTCATTGTTGAAAGAGTAGCGATTTTCGCACCATATTTTTAATCATCTGCACTTCAAAATTGGATATATACTAAAATCACTAGCCTTTCAAAATATGAGAGAATAACAAGAGATCCTTCACAGGTATGGTTCCATTCGCAATCGGATCAGAAACAGCTGGCTCTGTGACCTACCCTGCTGCACGCTGTGGCGTGACAGCATTGCGCCCAACGTTTGGCACTACTGGGCGAACTGGTGTAATGAGCATATCGGAAAGCTTGGTACTTTAATCTTCTTTCTTCATGTCCTTCTGTGATGCAGTAAAGATAAATTGTGGAAATTATAGCTCTATGTATTTAACAGGACAAGCTTGGACCTTTCTGTCGAAGCGCCGCAGACTGTGCCATTGTTCTGGATGCCATTAGAGGAAAGGACCCAGATGATCTTTCGTCGAGAGACATTCCTCTTGGTGATCCGTTTTTGGTTGACATTAAAAAACTTACGGTCGGATATTTAGAAGATGCTGAGATGGAGGTCAGTAAACTTAGTTGGATTTTAACATTAGACCCCTAACCCTCAATTATTAACATTAGGCTAGCAATTTTAACACTCCTTGTTTAACTTCCTGCATTTCACCTGTGCGTGCAAAAAATTGTAAAACATTCAGTTAGGAGTGCGGGTGGAGAAATAAGGACTGCCAAAATCGCTAGCCTTAACATAATGTATCCGTTATCAGGTCCTGTTTCTTCGACTATTTTATGTAGAGCTTAAATGGAGAGTGTTTTACAGGTTGTTCATGTTCTTGCATCAAAAGGTGTAAAAATGATCCCTTTCAAGCTAAACTACACAGTTGATTCTGTTCAAGGCATCCTAAATTTTACCATGGACGTCGACATGTTGGCTCACTTTGATGAATGGCAGCGCTCCCGCCATGATGATATTTACGAAGCTCAAGAACAGTGGCCTACTGAACTCCGCCGTGCACGTGTCATTCCTGCAGTAGATTATGTACAAGCACAAAGAGCAAGGGGGAAGTTAATCCGAGAAGTAAAAGAGAGTTTTACCGTGGATGCGTTCATTGGCAATGCAACTGATTGGGAGAGAGTTTGTTTGGGAAATCTTGTTGGTATACCTGTAATTGTTGTTCCAACAGGGTTTAAAAGCATATCAAATTCACCTCATAGCAACCATACTCGAAGAAGAACCACGATCACCACCGGCATTTATGCTCCTCCTGAGCGTGACCATATTGTAAGCTCGAATCAACTAAAATCTAAAACGAAATGATCAAATGTGTCCTTAACTATTTGATAACATTTTTTTGGTCATATGCAGGCTCTAGCACTAGCTATGGCTTTCCAATCCGTCACCAATCACCACAAGCAACGGCCTCCGATCGATAATCTTGGACCAAGTGATCCAATCCAAAGTCTTCCCAAATGATTGCATCCCAAGGACAACTTTTCTGCAACGGATGCCATTGTAGCGAAATAACAAGAAAACTACGCATTGCCATGCATTTTATAACCAATCACCATAACTATGTGTGATTGCGTTAGAATAGCGTCACAATGACTCCCGTTGTAAGTAGGTTTCTCTCCGTCCTTAGAGGAACTGAAACTGCAGCCTCAGTACTATTCTAGTTATGTAATATGAGTCGACATTCGATATATACGTGGACAATGAAATCGAGATTGAGATGTACACAAAATGAAAGGAACCCATACATTTCATGATATGCATAAGCAAGTAAGATATTACATAAGCTTGATACATTAAAGCTCGATCTGTGGTCTTCAGTTCAGGGTGTAGAGTAGGGCTACACGTACGTGTCGTTGCTCATTTCCTGACAGTTTAGGCTCGTCTACCCTCCACTTGTCGTTGCTCATTCCCTGAAAGTTTAAGCTTTGTCGCCGAGCGTGATAGCCTGCACGAGAAGATCTCGTTGTTCTTGGAGCAGGGAGCTCTTCTTGTTTTCGAGAGAGTGTATTTGATTCTGGTGAAAAAGCATACGATCTCGTATGAGAAATGGATCAATAGCAGGCATATGTTCCCAGAACGCACCTAGATTTTGCTCGTGTTGGAGCTTCTCATCTTCCACCTGCCCTATTTCTTGCTCAATTCTTCCAAGCCTGCCAGTAACCTCCATGGCTACTCAAAGCAGCACTTTCTTGCGTTATTTTGCCGACTCAAATCCGTCCTACAAACTTTCCTGTTGCCTTTTATGACTTGGTGCCATGTATCTGTATCTGACGTATTTCAGCCGTTTATAAGCCTTAATTACACTACATCAGCAACTATTTTCTTTTTTTGGAAGGAACTTATCAAACAATAATTTGAAGGCGAGGAGGATGCGCATGCACCTTCAATAGTGACGTGACCTGTCTAGAAGAGAGTTTGGTACGTCTGACAATTAATGTCCAAAAAATAATCGAGAAAAATATAGAGGCAACATGTGGATTCTTAAGTAAAAAAGATAAAATTATCTTCGAGGGACACCGGAACTCTTATGCGCAAGCAGTGAACAAGCACGACTCAATCAAGGTCAAAAGTAATCAAAATAGGTATTTATTCAAAACCTATTTCATCCATCCTCACTAAATCTTCCCTGCAAGGTAACCTTCAATTATTCATTCAAAATATGATCAATTACCTAAATTAATAGATTAATTTCTTAATTAATTTTCTAATTGATTGCAAGATATTATTTTGACATAATATCTTGCAATTACACCCAAAAACTGCCATAAGTGGCCAGACCCCTTTTCTCCAAATAGGGGTTGGCCACACTCTTATAAATACCACCTAATTTCTCCAAAAACCTAATTTCAACTCTCTTGCAAAATTCTCCGAATTTCTCTAAACACTTTTCATTCAAATTCTAACTTTAGCATAAAAGGTTCTTCGGCCAAAGCTCCCCATTCATCATGGGCGCATGAGGCTTTTAGCCTTGACCTAATGTGTTAATTGTTTTGCAGGTGCAATTTCATCTAAGAAGAAGAAGGTGGAAATTTGCATCCACAAATTGGTGCTTTCATTGAGAGCTTGAGTCACACACTCCTAGAAGATTCTCGCATTCAAGGTTTTTTGTTTTCTTGTTCATTTGTAGATTTTTCGTACGTTCTTGTTCCTAGAAATTTTTTTCGTAAAAATTATTCGAATAAACATAAAAGAATAGTACAATGACGAGAAATTCGAAAACCTCAATGAACGAAAATTCTAACGTTCAAGAATTAGGACCACGGTGATCCATAAGGCTCAACACGACGATGAGTGGAGCGGCACCACCCCCACGGGGCACCACGGCAGCCACCCTCGGCAAAGTCCATGGCGCTACAACCACGGCCCAAGCCATTGCCATTCAAGCCCACACAGGCCCAAGCCCAAGGAGAGCCAGCCTGAGCCACTCAAGCCCAATGCGAGCCTAACATGTTGCTGAGGTGAGCCATAGCCTTGCACCCACGTGCACTACATGCCGAGCAGCCCACTCCCGCGACCTTCTAAGTAGCCCAAATTGGTCCAAGACCAGTCCAACCGTCTCGGCTCAAATTTTCTAGACCAACGATTGAACCAATGGCATTTTCACCTCATTTCTCCACGGATTTGACATTCCCCAACTTAAATCTTGTGCTCGAAGTCTACCACACTTCCATTGCTCAAGGAGACGCATTCCTTCCAAGCTCTTCCAACCCAAATGGAGAACAACACTTGTCTCGACAAGTCGTAAAGTTGACGAATGCCCTCGCACATCAGACAACCTTAGTGAATCAGCTCTTACAGCGCACTGAGATGCAACGTGCCCCAGATGAGTTGTCCCGAAGTAGGACAAGGGTAGATAAAGAACCTCTCCGGCAGCGTCCCGATAAGCAGCCACGAATCGAGCGTTCGGGCAGTGTACACTCTCGACTGAGCCCCCGAGATAGCGTATACTCCCGTCTTAGTGCACGGAGGAGCGTGCACTCTTGACTAGGTCCATGAATGAGCATGCATTCACGGTTAGGGCCACACTCCGATAGTCAACATGAGCAACCTTTCGGGCGAAGTGTTCATTCCCGATTAGGCTCACAAGGAGCATCATCCACCTCATATCGGAGTAGGCAGCATGAAAGATGGAGAGAAACAGTCACTTAGTCCGGCTTAAGTTCAGCTAGCAGTTTGTGAAGAATTCCCTCGCCTGCTAGGAACGAACCACATGCACCGCCGCCGCGGCATAAACGAGTCGAGCACGTAAAAGAGCAGCTTAGACTGGCAGGTCAAGGCTAGAGGCAGCCGAGAGCTCCACTACCTCAACAAAGGCAGATTCAGGAAGATGTAAGAAAACTCTTAAATGAGCGATTGCGTGATTTCCAACGCAACGAAGTCGCCGATGAAGTGCTTCGATGAGACATTACCAATATGAGCAGGTTATCCTTCACGGACGAGATCGAGTAGGCGGAACCCCCACGCAAGTTTAGCATGCCACACTTCACATTTTTCAAAGGAGATGAAGATCCGAAGAGGCATTTGAAGCACTACTGAAGCGCGATGGTTCTTTATTGGAACAACGATGCCCTTATGTGCAAGATATTCGCCATCACTTTGCAAGGTGAGGCGCAAGATTGGTTTCACACCCTACCTCCACGATCCATTCGGAGTTTCGATGATTTTTCCTTGGTCTTAACCAAAGAATACTCATCCTACCGCTCGATAAAAAAAAAGTCTGATCATTTGTTCAATGTGAAGAAGAATCCAAATAAGTCGCTCCGCAACTACATGAAAAGGTTCAAAGTAGAGAATGCAAAGATAGTCGGATGCAACGACTCAATAGCAAGTGCAACCTTCCAAAAAGGACCCCCAGCAGATTACCCGCTATTTAGAGAGTTGATCATGAAAGAAGATTTAACTCTGGCAGACTCTTTCGCTATGGTAGAAAAGCATGCACTTTAGGAAGAGGCTCAGCAAGCAAACAAGACACCCAAGCAGCCTAAAAAAGAGTTGACAGTGGCTTAAAAAAAGAGGATGGAAAGCAGTACAACAAAAACAGGCAAGATGCCAAGCATAGGGATCAACCCACAACCAAAGAAAGCCCGACGATTAAGAACTACTCTAAGTTCTCAATCCCGATCCACCAAATCCTTCGCGACATCAAGAACGAGCCATGGTTCAAGTTGCTGAAACAATGAAAGGGAGATACTTCCAAGTTGGATCACACCAAGTGCTGCACGTTTCATCGAGATCCCGATTACACAACTGACGACTGCTACACTTGGAAGAACTACCTAGAGAAGCTCGTGAAAGAAGGTAAGGTCGACAGATAATTGGACAAGCCAGCTGCGTAGCCTAAAGGGAACGTAGACGCCAACGAAAAGCCATCAACCAAGACGATTTGGATAAATGACATCTTCGTCGAATCAGAACACTTAGGAGCCACCAATAACTCCAAGAAAAAGAAGATCCAGCAGGCTCTACTAGTCTCACAGGTCCAAGTAGTCAACACCTAACCTGGACCCATCGTTGGTTTCACCGAGCAGGATGCAAAAAATGTCGACTTCCCACACAACGATGCACTAGTGGTACCAATTAGCCCATGCTATAGTCGACATAATGATGGTTAACAATGAAAGTGCAGTCAACCTACTTCAGCTCTTAGTAATTCAGAAGATGGGCCTAGAAAGCATAATCATACGCCGAGCGGAGGTACTCACCGAATTCAACAGGCACACCTCGACTGTCATCGGTGACATTACATTTGATGTGAGAACACTGCCAATTGTCTCAAAGCAGACATTCAAGATCGTAAGCGACTTGTATCCCTACAATAGGATTCGTGGAAAACCTTGGTTGATCAAGCTGGACGTTGTAACCTTCGTCAAGTATAAAAAATTCGATTCCGCATCTCGGGATGAAGAGTCAGAGAAATCAAGTCTAACCAGGCCACATCTTGACGATGCACTGTGCAAGTACTGAAGGAATAAAAAAAACCCTTTACCCCTTTAGAGGCTACCAAGGTCCAAAGGGATGATGAATATACCAAATAGTAATTACAGTAGTTGGATCAAGAATATGATGTCCAAGTTAACATGCCAGCAGATGAGATGGGATGAAAACCCGAAGAGGATGCTGAGCACATCATTCTTAATCCTCAATAGCAGAAGAAGACTGCTAGTATCGGTTCACGTCTAAGCCCAAAGGAAAAGGAATAACTTATGGCTTTCCTTAGGGAAAATCGTGACATCTTCGCATGCTCACCTTCCAACATGCCCCGCATCGACCCCAAGATAGCTTGCCATAAGCTACACATTAACCCCACTACCAAACTGGTGATCCAAAAAAAAAGGCATTTTGCACCCGAACGAGTGAGGATCATCGAATCGGAAATTGACAAGTTATTGGAGGCCGGATTTATAGAAGAGGTAGCACACTCAGTATGGCTTGCCAACGTCGTACTAGTAAAGAAGAAAGAAAAGGGCAAATAGAGGGTTTTCGTAAACTATACCGACCTCAACAATGCATGCTTAAGGTACCATTTGGTACGTGGGACGGGACGGGACGGAACGGGATGAGCCGTTCCGTCCCACGTTTGGTGCGCCTAAAAACTGTGGAACGGGTTGTCCCATAGGACGAAATTTGGCTGATTTTTCGTTCCACATTTTCCCCCTGGAACAACCCGTTCCATATCCGTGGAACACAAATTTATAACATTTTATGACAAAATTTCTCCTTATCTTTTTCAATATTTACATTATTCGTTCCATCATGTTTCGTCCCGTCCCGTCCTGTCCCGCTCCATCCCATCTGCGTACCAAACGGTACCTAAATGATCCTTATTCGCTTCCTCGAATTAATCTATTAGTATATTCAACTTATGCGAACCAGCTACTCAGTTTCTTGGATGCATACTCTAGCTATAGCCAAATAACCATGTATGAGCCCGACAAGGAGAAAACCGCGTTCGTGATCGAGCAAGGCACATACTACCAAAGGTTAGTAAACATGATGTTCAAGAAGCAAATTGGAGTAACCATGGAGGTCTATGTCGACGACATCATGGTGAAGGGCAAGCAGCGATTAGACCACATTGGTAACTTGGCGAAAACTTTCGATATCCTTAGAAAGTACAAGATGGAGCTCAATCCCGCCAAATGCACATTTGGAGTATCTTCAGGCAGATTCTTATGGTACATAGTAACCCAACAAGGAATCGAAGCACATCCCAAGCAAATTTGAGCGATCCTAGAGATGAAATCTCCAACTACCTTGAACGAGATCTAAAGCTTAACCGAACGAGTAGCCGCCCTTAATCTCTTTCTCTCGCGGTCCACCTATCGATGCAAGCCTTTTTCCAAGGCCATCAAGAGGGCACGACAAGACAAATGGGATGATGAGAGGGAAAGAGATTTCCAAGACCTAAAGAAGTATCTCACATCACATTTTTTACTATCCAAGCCGAAAACAGCGGATGACTTATACATCTACTTGGCAGTCTCAGAAGTAACAGCGAGCTATGCCCTCATACGAGAAGAGCTGGGGGCCCAACTACCAATATTCTACACTTTTAAAGCTCTTCTCGATGTGGAAACTAGATATCCAAAGATAGAGAAATTAATTTTGGCGATAGTTGTTGCAACTTGGAAGCTCAGACCATATTTTGAAGCTCATACAGTCATCGTCATGACTTAGTATCCTCTGCGATCGATCCTACATGGTCTAGACGCTTCTCAACGAGTGATGAAATGGGCATTGGAACTTGGCCAATACGGTTTAGTTTTTCGACCCTGCACTACGATAAAGGCCCAAACCTTGACAGACTTCATAGCAGAATTCATGCCTAGCCTAGGCGACGTAACAAATCGGCCCAACGACACCCCGAAAGCAGTTGAACACACCTTAGCCGCACCTGCTCCCTTCAATGGAGACTTTTGGCATTTGCATGTTGATGACCCATCCAGCTACAAAGGCTCGGGAGTAGGCATGATCCTTGTCACCCCAGACGGTTCAATGCTCAAGTAGGCGATTACTTTAGGCTTCAAAGCATCCAATAATAAAGTAGAGTACGATGGCTTACCAACAGAACTCAGAATGGCAAAAGACTTGTCGGTAAAAAAGCTCGCAATAAATTCTGATTCCCGGTTAATCACCAACCAAACTACTGAGGAGTACACGACAAAACATCTGAGGATGATGCAATACCTAGAGAAGGTACGCAAGCAACTTGAGGTATTTCAGACTTACACTCTCACTCAAGTTTTGTGGGCAGATAACGCACACACAGACGCGCTAGCCGCCCTAGGCTCTGTCCTCAACTTCCAACTTAAACATTTTATTCCGGTGGAGTATCTAGACAAGCTAAACATATAGGCAAAGCCGGCAGCCGAAGTGTCACAGGTTAGTACAACTCCCAACTGACAAAGTTCTATTATAGACTACCTGGTCAATGGCACACTCCCTATGTAAAGGTTGGAGTCTAGAAAGTTCCAAATAAAGGCATCACGCTACTACATGTGGAGTAGCATTCTCGTCTGAAGATCGTACACCTGACCATATCTCCGTTGCTTAGTGCCTCTTGACGACCTAAAGGTTTTAAGCTCAATCCACGAAGACGCTTGTGGAAATCACTCGGATGCTGATCTTTAGTACATAAAGCTCTTAATGCAGGCTACTACCATCATGGTATAAAATATTGATGATATCGGAAATATTGGTAGTCCAAAAACATGGAAATTTCAATGGAAATATCGGGATATTATTGATATTGATAAAAATTGAATAAAAACCATAGAAATTTTTATTGAAACTTTGGAGAATGTTTATTTAGTCAATTATCTATTAGTTTATAAAAAAAAATTAGATGGAAATGCATTACATGATGGATTTAACTGATTTAAGTTGATTATACAGCGAGCTGGCAAATACTGTGAGTGTAGAAAATATGTAGTAATTAATGAAAAAAGAGATTAAACACACCATAATCATTTATATATAATGATTTACTACAATATTTTACACTTTATACATTGCATGGTAAGATACATGAGTGATTTAGTACCATATAAAGTTCCTATGAGGTTCAAAATTTTCACTATCTTCATTATCTCTATGTGTAGAGTAAGTTTATTATGAAGAGTATTCATCAAATGATAAATCCCCAAAATAGTTTTGCATGTAATTGTTAACATGCCACTCATATAAATATAAATATTTTAGCATATTATCACTAAAACATAAGTGATATATGATGGTTATGGTGTTGGAGGAATAAAATGGGAGGGGTTCAAATCCCCTTTGTGTTTTTTTTTCCTCCTTTTTTCCCTTTTTTTTTCTTTTTTTTTTTCCTTCATTTACATTGATATTTTCGATATTTTAGCGATATTACACCGATATTTTGACAAAATATTGCTGAAGTGTGAGCAAAATTATCGACATCGATATGTTTCGATATTATCGTTGATATTGTCGATATTTGTACGATATGTACATGGATATGTTCCGAAATATCCGTGATTTGAAAAAACCGAAATATCCTCGATATTTCGTCGATATTATCAATATTTCAAACTATGACTACCATCAATACGCTAAGGAGTTAGTACAGAAGTACGACCGCTACCAACGCTACAAGCTGGTACCAGCACTGCCTGCCAGCAAGCTACACTCGCAGACAAGTCCTTAGCCGTTCATGTAGTAGGCAATCGACTTGGTAGGGCCAATGCTGCCCACTACTGGGTGCAAGGGCATGATGATCGTGGCAACCGATTACTTCACTAAATGGGTAAAAACAGAGCCCATGACAACCATGACTCAGACTGACATAAAGAGCTTCATATGGAAGAATATCAGTTGTTGATTTGGCATCCCTCAATCCATTGTCACTGACAACGGCCCGTAATTCGTGGGTAAAGATTTGGTGAAGTTTTTCCAAAAGTATGGCATCAAATAGCACATGTCTACACCAAGATATTCTCAAGGTAATGGGTAGGCTAAAGCATTCAACAAGACGATTCTCGACTGCCTTAAGAAATCCCTCTCAAACAAGAAGGGAAAATGGCCAGACGAACTCCTCAGGTGTCTATGGGCATATCACACAACCAAAAGACGAGCTAAATGTGAGACTCCTTTCTCTTTGGTATTTGGTTCAGAAGCAATCATTCATCTCAATGTCATCGTGCCAAGTATCAGCACTCTACTGCCAAGCATTGAGCAAAACAGTAAAGAGATGGCCACACTCTTAGATATAGCATAGGAGAAGCGCAAACAGACCATCATTCGCATCGCAGCCTACCAGTAGCAATTCCTCTCCAGTTATAATAAAAGGGCCAAGATTCTGCGGTTTCAACCTAGAGATCTAGTCCTAAGAGAATCATTTATCACTGCCTACAGAGAAGACTTCAAAAAGATGGATCTCATCTGGGAATGTCCGTACAAGATCAGCAGAGTAGGCAGTAAGGGTAATTACACCATCGCCACCATGAATGACAAAGAAATCGAAAAGTAGTGGAATGCCTACAATATGAGGAAGTACCATGTGTGACCTCCCACTACAACAAAGCTCGAAGAACTCAAGCAGCTCAACAGGCACCACCTCGTTTTTCAATGAGGAATTTAGAATTAATTTACAACTGGGCTCGACTACATGTTTACAACAACTGATCTCTCTTGCACTTCAAAAAGAAGATTGCACCCTTCTTAGGGACTCATCGCAGGAATTACACCATCCAAGGGACCAACCATGCTCTCCAGTGCGAAAAGGTAAAATCTACACTTCAAATATCCAGACATGGATGAGTCAGGCTACCCTAATATAACTAGATGCATATGGCTTGCGCCGGGATTCCTAGAAGTAGCTACAATGGTTTTTTTCAAGGCTTAGCTAATTGAAGGATTTTGGGACTCTTTGCCTAATCTGTGAGGAACTGGGCTTTAGAGACGGATGGGGCACATTATGCAGTACGCCTATAGACGGCTGCCCTGGAACCCTAAAGCTGCTACCGAGTGTACTAAGGCAGCCTACGGTTTCCAGAAGACTGTTGACGACTTGCCTTTCGGACAGTAAAGCAGCGCTAAACTTATACAATCTCACGTTTATATGAATGGTTGAACAAGTTAGCGCGCATATACGAAGCTTCATCTATTCCCAACATGCTACGCAGTTGATGGGCTTCATTTCTGCCAAAGCGCAGAACAACCTACACCAAGTCATAAAGTGTTGTGATACTTGTTACGCAACCTACGGAATTGGAGAAAGCCAAAGTTAACAGCCAAGTGATTACTCAGACTCGTCTGTTTCTGTAAGTAAGATATCCGGCTGCCGACCCTATGCTTGATAACTTTGCAAAGTTCTATGCCAACATTTATGGATGCATAGGCTATGCGGGCCAATCTGATTATAGAAAAGTAGCACGTCTGCCACTGGTCTATAAAGTCTAAAGGTTAGGACATGAGCAAAAGTAGTGAAGATGGAGAAAAGTGAAGGAAGCAAATTTATTAACTTTTCTTGGCAAAATTGATAAACGACTAGTAAAGACGGAATGAGTTCAAGCAAAAGCAACAAGGAAAACAAAGAAAATGCTAAAGACTATTTAGAAGACTACTTCTCAGCAGCTTGGACACTTCACGACTACTCGATTGCCATACCTTCAACAGTCGCAGCACCCTTAGCAGCGGCACCATCTAACGTTTCATCCTCGGTTGCTCCATCCTAGGCATCATCTTCTCTAACTACTTCACCAATGGAAGCCTCAAAAGTAAAGACGAGTAAGTTTTCCGAAGAAATAGAGAAGGTCTCGAAGTCTTTACCAAAAAACTTAAAGTCAAATGGCCGCTCAAAGAGATGGTCTACATAACCCAGCTTGTAGAAATTGGCTTAACTCTGAGTAAGCAAAGTCTTGAACCTAGCCTTTTCACCATTCAATTGCTCATTCTCTTCGAGTAGGCCAGCACAGATGCACTGCAACTCTTCCACTTCCTTCGTCATACTGTCATTGATCTTCAAAGCACCTTGGAGTTCCAACACTTGAGGCTCAAGCCTATCAACGACCTTCTTGAAGTGGATTACTTGGTTGTAAGGAGCAATTGGTTCTTCATCCTTTGTGTAAACAGCGAAACAAAACTTAGAGATGGTATGCTCAAGATCTTGAATCTGAGGTATGTAACACATGATCTCCTTCTTTGCACTTTCATACTTTACTTGGATTGCGTCAAGCCTAGTATTCAAATCCATGATCTCTTGGCGAACGGTCTCAAGCTGCAGAAAAGTGGGGGCAGAGATATTAGACCCTTTCAAAGTAGCAAGCTCAGATTCCAACTTCTTGACTTTCTCAGCCAAGGAATAAGTTTCGGCTACCACAATTATTGTCACCTTATTGGCAGCCTTATTATCCTTTTGATTAAGGAACATAGACTCGGCTGCTAGAATCGTCGTTTTCTGCATTATAGCCAGTAGAGTAGTCCTCCTATACTCAGTCGTATGCTTCGCAAAGGAACTTGGGCCAACAACCCCTTTGATGCCATTAACAAACCTGGCACACACATTCATGTCTTCGAGCAGATCTGGTCTCAAGAGCGTATAAGTCTCGGCAGCTTCCCTAGAAACAAACTTGGTAGATTTCTCACAATTGCCCGCACGAATAGTATCATTCTTCGTAGCAGATGAACCGATCTCAACAGCAGAGGGAACGAGTTTTAGCGCCACTTTAGCAGGCAAGTGCACCTTGTCACTCTTCAAAGTAGCAGGCCTCTCCAAAGGTGAACCAAACTTAGCCCCAGACGGACGTTTTGGTACAAATTTTGGCACTAGGGGCACGACGAAACTTATACGATGAACGATCCTATTAGTAATCGAACTATCTACCTTTGGAGCGAGACACGTCACTAGCACGGATCTAGCAGCTTCATATTTCTTACCCTTGGAAGAAGTCAAGTCAATCACAAACCTAGGGCAGCCGGTGAACCTCGTGAGCAATGGAAAAAGTCTTTAGCTTTTTCTCATTCGGCATCTCTTGAGCAGTCGGGGAAGGTCTCATTTTCCTACCTTCATTTGTAGTGGGCTCCACAACGATGATCGGGCGAGCCAATGCCTTAGCCTTGATTCGCTTTATCTTCTATCTCGGAGGCAACCCATATTTCTCCCGATGAAGATGACTAAGCAACCAACACCACTCATGGTACTTATAAGGGATACCCAGAGCGATATGCACTTTCTTCATGTCTGGAGAAGTCTTTGGAGTTGAGCCAAATTCCAAATCCATAAGAATAGAAGGACACAATCAATAAATCAGAAAGCAGCTTAGCGAAAGTCCAAAGCAGCCTACTTATCGGAGATGAAAACCGTCGGAACACGCAACTCAGGGAAAGAATCAAACTCCCATTCTCCACTCATCTCCAAAGTCTCCTTAGCCCAATCATGATCTCCCTTGCTCGAATGGTCAAAGAGCTTATGGAGAGATCGCAGCTAACCAACTTCCTCGATGTGGCCTATGTCAAAGAAGTACCAACAGTTAGATCTAAGTCAAAGAATTGGCTTAGATTGAAGAAACCCACCATCACGGGGACCGCATTCGGAGAACATTGAGCGGGGGCACATCTCATGGAACAAAGCACTTTTTGGAAGAAACGCGACATAGGAAAAGTGAACCCCAACACAAAGTAGTAAAGGTGGAACTTTATGGCTCTCTGAGCCCCACTACATGGCTCATGGCTGCTACCATCCTTGACACGCTTCACATGCACTCCTGACGGAATGACGTGTCTATATGCCTCAAGGAAGTCTTTAAACAAGTCATCGGAGCTAATTTTGAAGTAAGCAACCTTGCTCAAAGACTCGTCTTGACGATACAATGGCAATGCACCATCATCATTCTTATGGCTTGAGGAAGACATGCTTGAAGAAATTATACAAAGACGCGAAGAAAATTCGTTAGACGGCTGCTTGAAAAAAAAAGAAAAAGGGAAGACACAGGCCTCACGGCTTAACAAGGCTCTCGACCTTTCTTTCTTTCCCCCCAGGCACGGGCCCAAGCCTAGCCACAAAAAAAAAACAAAAAACAAAAAAAAGCAGTCCTCGGTCCAATTAAGTAGGCCAAGCCTAGGGGCCTGCTACTCTCCCTCCCCGCGCTTACCCCATTTTTCCATGCAGCCCAGACACAAAGGCTTAAACCGTGGCGCCTAAGCCAGCCACCCACGCTGCCAGCCATCAGCCCGAGCTGAGCCACTATTGCACCAAAGCCACCCTACCACAGCAACTGTACTGTGGCTTTTCAGCCACTTTCTCACACATTCTTGACCCCGTCAAGTCAATTTTCAAGTCTCGAGGCTCCCAAAAATTACGAAGACAAGGAATATTTTTTTTATTACCTTGGAGCGGCGTGAAGACGAAGAAAGTAACGAAAGACGGTCATTTGCACGGGCAATTGTAGAAGATTGCTAGGGGAGAGGGAACAAATATCCTCTAGCGCTCTCTCTCTCTCTTGTACGGAAGAATATATTACTCTCTAAAGTTGATTTAATAATCTACTTAAGGTAGACTTAAATAGACTTTGGAAGTAATTTATTTCTCTTTCCTAGAATGATCTAATTTCCAATTAAAAAGGAAATCTACATCAAAAATAGGAAACAATCCTATGTTTCCTAAAGCAACAAGATCTCTACACCTGCTGCCCTTTCCTGCGAGCAGCCCAACAGGTGTGGAGGCATTTGTGGAGCAAAAAATAATCAAGAAAAATATGGAGACGACACGTGGATTCTTGGGTAAAAAAGACAAAATTACCCTCGAGGGGACACCTGAACTCCTTCGCGCAAGCAGCGGACAATCACGACTCAATCAAGGTCAAAAGTGATTAAAATAGGTATTTATTCAAAACCTATTTCATCCATCCTTATCAAATCCTCCCCACAAGGTAACCTTCAATTATTCATTCAAAATAGGATTAATTACCTAAATTAATTGATTAATTTTCTAATTAATTTCCTAATTGATTGCAAGATATTATTTTGACATAATATCTTACAATTACATCCAAAAATCATCATAAGTGGCCAGACCCCTTTTCTCCAAATAGGGGCCAGCCAAACCCCTATAAATACCGCCTCATTTCTCAAAAAACCTAATTCTAACACTCTTGCAAAATTCTCCAAAATTCTCTAAATATTTTTCCCTCAAATTCTAACTTTGGCAACGAAGGTTCTTCAACCAAAGCCTCCCCCCCCCCCCCCCAAATTCATCGTGGACGCGTGAGACTCTAGGCCTTGACCTAAGGTGTTAATTGCTTTTTACTATTCCTAATTTCCTTTATGTTTGTTAATACAAGATATTGACAAATTAAATTAATTAGGGAAAATAGTTGATGCGATTCATATTTCTGCTTTTGCTGCTTTCTTAATTTGAGTCTTATTGTAAATAAGTAAACATGTTATTGACTAATCTGATTCTTTAACATTGCGATATTCTTTAACGATCTAATTTCTCCCTTAATATAGAGATGATCTTATTTGGAAGTGCTTTTACAATGACTAAAAAGTGTTTTTGATGAAATATTTTTTAAACCAATTCTTAATAAAAAAATCCAGTGGATGTTGGAAAAGCATTTAAGTGCTTCTTGCAAGAAGCAGATATCTATTGCTTCTTGCAAGAAGCTTCTTCTAAAATCAATTTCACCAAAACGTTTTCAGTCATTTTGAATGCACTTCCAAATAAGTCCTTAGTAATCGACTATCTAATATCTGTTAGCTCAAAAACGGAAAAGAAAAAAAAAACCAAATATGTTGATGGAAGAGGAAGTCGTACTCATCTTCTATATATATAAAGGGAGAAAGCAAAATTAGTGAAACATTCATAATCCCAAATTGCCCTCTCCCATTAAATTTTCAAATAAAATAAGAAATTCACAAAAAAAAAAAAAAAAACCCCACTCCCTACCTAACTTTATTTTCATTTTTAAATATATTATTATTTGTTTTCTGTTTTTTGTTTTTTCTAATAAAAAATCAAAAGTGTCAAAGGCAAGAGGCTAGTCTACGCGTGTGGTAAGGGGCTAGTCTTTTATATATAAAGTGAGAAGCCAAATAGGTGAAGCATTTGAAAATACCAAAATTACCCTCTCCCATTAAATTTAAAAAAAAAAAAAGAAATTCACAAAAAAAAAATGGTGAAACATTCAGTTAATTGCTCTTCACCAGTCGGAAACCCTCCCTATGTAAACTCCTTTTTGCCCAATGCATGTATGCCACGGCCATCTCATGCGCTCTCTCTCTCCCCCTCTCCTCCAAGCTTTCAAATATGGTAACTCTCTCTCCCACTCTCTGTGTTAGTACTGTTGTTTCTGCTACTTGCAGAATGAAAAGTGAAAAATACAAAATTAACTTTTACATGAAGTAATTATCTGGATCATAGTCTAAAATATCGATAATATCGACGAAATATCGAGGATATTTCGGTTTTTTTGAATCACGGATATTTCGGAATATATCCATGTACATATCGTATAAATATCGACAATATCGACAATAATATCGGAAAATATCGATGTCGATAATTTCGCTCACACTTCAGCAATATTTTGTCAAAATATCGGTGTAATATTGCTAAAATATCGAAAATATCAATGTAAAGGAAGGAAAAAAGAAGAAAAAAAGGGAAAAATGGAGGAAAAAAAAACACAAAGGGGATTTGAACCATCCCATTTTACTCCAACACCGTAACCATCATATATGACTTATCTTTTAGTGATAATATGCTAAAATATTTATATTTATATGAGTGGCATGTTAACAATTACATGCAAAACTATTTTGGGGATTTATCATTTGATGAATACTCTTCACAATAAACTTACTCTACATATAGAGATGATGAAGATAGTGAAAATTTTGAACCTTATAGGAACTTTATGTGGTACTAAATCACTCATGTATCTTACCATGCAATGTATAAAGTGTAAAATATTGTAGTAAATCATTATATATAAATGATTATGGTGTGTTTAATCTTTTTTTCATTAATTACTACATATTTTCTACACTCACAGTGTTTGCCAGCTCGATGTATAATCAACTTAAATCAGTTAAATCCATCATGTAATGCATTTCTTTCTAATTTTTTTGATAAACTAATAGATAATTGACTAAATAAACATTCTCCAAAGTTTCAATAAAAATTTCCAAGTTTTTCTTACAATTTCCATGGTTTTTATTCAATTTTTATCGATATCGATAATATCCCGATATTTCCATCGAAATTTCCATGTTTTTGGACTACCGATATTTCCGATATCATCGATATTTTATACCATGATCTGGACATTATATTTAAGTAATGAAGTTCTTTGGCCAAAGGGAAAATAAATTTACCCTAATAATGCATGGAAAAGTTAAAGATCATTTCCCTAATTGCTCAGGTAATAATAATTTTTCCGTCCGTTTATTTTTAATTCAGTGAAATTTTCTTAAGTGCACAAATATTCTGTTATTGATTTGATCAGGACAGTGAGAAGAACAAGAATGAATCCTTGAAAAAATCAGTGACATTTCATTCGTCAGAAGGGTATTTGATTTATTTGATGCCAACTTCTTCAACGATAAAAAGGTACTTTAGTAAATTCACAATCTGTGTTTTTTAACATGCCTAATTTAATGTAATTTTGTATTATTATGTGCTTAATTTAGATGCTGGAGATTGTGAAGGGTGCAAAAGAGTTCAACATCCCCACAATCAGAGCAGACAAAAAGCTAGTTGGATATGTCAATGGAGGATTGTAGGACCCTTGTGCTTTGGTTTTCGTTCCGGATTAGGGCAATGAGAGATCACAGCTCTTGAGCTCAAAGTTCAATTATCCTTCCCTATCCGGCATTCAAAGACCACAAAGTGAAGAAGAAATTGCCTTCATGAGTAATTAAGTTTGATTTCTTGTAGCTCTTGATATGAAATGAGTGAACCGCGTTAAATTATTGTGTCATCGCGTGCCATTGTTTACTTTTCTTTTGTGTTCATATGGGTTTGCATTTATTCTTTCATCTAGTACTAGTTGTGTTTGATTGTTTAAGTTGTGTTCTCGATCACGTTTATATCATTTTGCACTTGATTGTAGTTGTTAGAATTTGAGTGAATGATATTAAATTCTTGTGTCGTTGTTTTCATTGTAATCTTTTGTGTTCTCTATCGTGTTTATATTGTCATGCACTTATAGTTGTTGCTACAAAATTGAGTGAATCATGTCAAATCCTTATTGCGGGTGTGTGTGTGTGTGTGTGTGATGTTTAGTTTTGTGTTCATGATCGCATTCCTATTGTTTTGCACTTGTAGCTATCGTTGTGTGAATTTGAGTAAACCACAAATTGTTGTGTCATTGCATCTGGGTGCTAAATTTTGTGTTCTTGATCGCATTTATATTGTTTTGCACTTGTCTTTCTAGGAGATCAAGGACCATATATCTGAATAGTTGTTCCTTTTTGCTTCTGCCTCTCTCTCTCTCTCTCTCTCTCTCTCTCTCACATACACACACACAATTACACAATATGCATGATATATATCTTGAATTATGAACATCTATCATGTGCTTGAATTTGGAAAGCTAATAAAGTTGAAGAAAATTACGTCTCTGGAGCTTACTCGAATTTTTATACAAAGATTGAAGAGGTAATAAGAGTACTGAGCTTTAAGAAACTAAGCTTCTTATGTTTATTGAAATACTCTAGACCTTTGTATATTGATACATTGTTGAAGGAAAACACCAGGTACAATCCTGTTCTTGAGGATGTGGTTACCTATACTGGAGAATTAGCAAACCAACAAGCAAAAGAAGCCGATGAATTGCTTGCCCAAGGAGTTTACTTGGGTATGATTGTTTTTCTGAATACTTCAATTGCAAATTGTCACTTTTTCTGCCCTTTGAAATTCGATGTTTAGTTTGGAAAAATCATGTTGAATAATCTCAAAGTTCCAAGTAGCAACTATTGAAGCCGTATCTCTGAGAAAAGAAGAGTGTAAATATCCAAACCCCACTCCAACTAATACTGAGGCCTTTTGTGATAAAACATCATGCCTAACAAATTGTACAGGGGTAATTACGAAGTTGGGGACAATATCGGTGTTCTTGGAAGTGAAGCCCTCGACCTGTCTCTCTGATAATTCGACAACAATATTATTGCGGTTAACCATAATTACATATTGATTTCTTCTTTAGGTCCTCTCCACGGGATTCCTTATGGACTGAAGGATATAATCTCAGTTCCCCACTAAAAACGACGTGGGGTTCTAAAACTTTCAAAGATAAGGTTCTTGACACCGAAACCTGGGTGTTCAAGAGGTGCTCAAACATTCAAAATGAATCGCATGCAAATTAAGTTTGGTTAAGTGGCATTTTACTTGTTTATTTCTGGCTATGTTTTGAATAGTTTGAAGTCTGCTGGAGCAATTCTTGTTGCAAAGCTTGTTACTAGAATGCTAGCATACGATGACATCTGGTTTGGTGGTAGGACAAAAAACAAGTGGAATATTGAGGAATTCACAACAGGTTCATCATCTGGTCCTGCTGCTTGCACCTAAGCAGATACGTTTCAAATTGCGAGCTGCTCCGATTTTTCATCCCCTTCATTTGTTCCTTGCAATTTTGTTTTTAATAATCTGAGCTTATTTAAAAAGCATCCAAGGGTGCTCTTGTTTGTAAACATAAACTGAAAAAGTTGGGAAAGTTTTGAGGAAACGTTTTTGGAATATGTTGCTTTAAACAAAAACCTTTTACAGGTATGGTGCCATTTGCGATTGGATCTGAAACAGTTGCTTCCATGACTTTACTTGCAGCTCATTGTGGCGTGGCAGCTTTGTGTGCAATATTTGCCTCTGTTGGTCAAACCCGCATCATGAGCTTATTAGAAAGCTTGGTATGCAACAATCATAAAACATTTGATCAAGTTTTTCTTCTTAAATTTGAAGTAGTTAATAATATATTCAGAACCTTATCTTTCGTCCTTTGGCAGGTTACAGAATTAAACCGAGTAATAAATCTGATTTTAAATTTGTTTATCAGGACAAGCTTGGTCTTGTCTATAGAAGTGCTGCAGATTGTGCGATTGTTTTGGATGCTATTAAAGGAAAGGACCCGGATGACCTCTCATCAAGAGACATCCCTTCGAGGATCATTTCTCGGTGGACATAACAAGGCTTACTGTCGGATATGTTGATGATGTTGACATGAAGGTTCATGGTCCAATTCTAAATTGTATCATTGAGTTTTGATTAACTCATATCACTTGATCATTGTGTAAAATTGTTTGATGGTGTCTTTAGGTTATTTATGTTCTTGAATCAAAAAGCATTAATATGGTCCCTTTCAAACTCAACTACATTGTTGACTCTGTACAATGCATTGTAAATTTTACGATGGATGTGGATATGTTGTCTCACTTTGATGAGTGGCAACGGTCCAGGAAGTATGATGATTATGAATCTCAAGCCAATGGTCTCCTGAACTGCGTCGTGCATGCATATTTCCAGCAGTTGACTATGTTTAGGTATTTTGTCTACATGTCATGACTAGAGTTGTTGTGCTTAAGGTCATTCTAGTGTAATTGCAATAGTTAAACTTTATTACAACACTACGAAGAGCACTTTCTAGATTTGAGATAATTAGCCTCTGCATAATACTCAATGATTGTTTCTAGGCACAGAGGGCACGGGAAAGACTGATTCGGGAAGTGAGATAGTTTCTCTGTTGATGCCTTCATTGGCAATGCAGTCGATTGGGAGAGAATCTGTATGGGGAACCTAGTAGGGATGCCTGTAATTGTTGTTCCGGCAAGATTTACCAATATATTGGGTCCTCCTCGTAGTGACTGCAGTAGAAGAACGGCAATGACCACCGGCATTTATGCTCCGCCTCATCGCGATCACATTGTGAGTGTTTCCTCTTATTTTGTATTTTGGGGACCCAACTTCAAATGCATCATTTGCGATGCAACGTTAATTATTGGTAACATTTTTATGTGTAGGCTCTAGCATTGACAATGGCATACCAATTTGTGACCACTTGAAGAAAGCGACCTCCGATTGATAATCTTGGACCGAATGACACGATTCTGGATCCGCCCAAAGCTGCATGAACTTCCATTAACTCATATGATGGGAAGAAAAAAAAAGTTTCATAAAGTTGGGTTGATGTGTATAATCCAATATCAGTGTATTTTAGGGCCTACCAGCCTATATATTTGAGGGGAAGGACTTGCATGCACGATGGACCCTTTTGGATCGTTACTATGACGTCTCGGTTGGTTATCGACACAATGTCACGTGTAAGATATCTTTACATGAATATATCTCTAGTATAAGATGCAGTAATTGCAGTGTACTAATGAGGTACACGTAAGTTGTAAGTTGTTCCTTGATAACCCTTTTGCATTTAAAATGTGATTCCTCATAAATAAAAAGAAAACTTGTGTGTTTGGTATAGCCAATTTTCAGAATTTCTTCAGCTTTACTTTTTAATATAAATCTATAACCGGTTTAATTTGTGCATACTTCCCGAAAACAAATAACAAAAAGCTAAAAATTGTCCCTTCCCATTTCCTCTTAACTCTTGAAGAACCCTTTCAATTATGGGTCACATTACATATCATAATAACAATAATGAAAAGTTCTACCTTGCTTTTTGTTCACACAAAAACAGAAGTGTATCTTTTTTGAATTCTTGGAAAACTTAACAGCTTCCTAATTTTGGAATTAGACCCTAATCAAAATTAAGCCAAAAATATGACCCCCATATGCAACAACCAAAAAAAAGGCAAAAAAAGAGAGAAATTAGAAGTGTCAGAAATGAAGTTTGCCGATTTGCACGTGTTGCTACTTGTTGCTTTAAAGCAAACAAGTCTCAGTTGCGGAAATGGCAGCAGCAGCAGAAGGCCACCACTGGAAAAAGTACCGGTGCCGCTGTCATTAACTGTCTTTTACCGCCGCAGTAAAAAAATTTCCTTCTTCCCCCGTATCTAGTTCTCAAGATTTTAACCCAGAGTGGTAAAAAAGTTCGTACAGTGAGTCTACGTCAGTGTGCCTGTGATTAGGCAGACTTTTTTTTAATTAATTAATTGTAAATTAATTTTTAAACACTTTGCGATTTTCCGGAAGCAAGAGGTATAATATTTACATACTATTTTTTACTTCTCACACATTCTTTAATAATTTATGTCCCTTAATCTTTTTTAATTCAACAAATCCGATATTGAAAAATAAAAAATATATTTAAAAAATAAAAAAGAGTGTGAAGATATCATATTACAGAATTAAATCTGAATTAAATGGGTATGGAATTTTGTTAGGCCTGCAGGATTAAAAAGTGGTAAAAAGGGGGTTCGATTTTTTCATGGTACAAAAGTAGAAGTAAAAGTACAACTTTCATTTGCAAAGATAATACCCTATTTTTCTTGGATTTGTTGAAAGAAAGATTTGTACTTGTTGGTACAACAACTTTCAATGTAATTACAAGAGGAAAATGTTTCGAAAAGAGAAATGAATTCGTTCAACCAAAAAAAAAAAAAATGAATTTTGCACTTAATTCCCTCTCGTATTTGGATCGAACTAATCGAAAGATGAGAGATTATATTCACACACTTTAAATTATTTTTCTCACATTATTTTAATTTTTTTAATATTTTATACATACTACTAACACTTGATAGAAAAATATTAAAAAAAATTAAAAGAATGTGAAAGAAGTAATTTAAAATGTGTGAATATAATCTTCTTCCAAAAAATAATCAGAGGTGATAAAGCAACATGAGCGTGGCACGATGTTAAAAAGATTGTGGAAATCATCTCTGTTTAGAAAAGTTTAGGTCGTCTATCTACATTTTTTATGATTATTTACAACAATGATTATATCTTTTACATGTGGTTTAATTTGGTCCTCATTTTAATGATTATGTCAAATTTTTCTGTTGCATTAACAACTTACGCGATTTGGCATAGAAGATTGAAGCAGGACACATCGCAAATTTAACAGCGGTCCGTTATTGGATATAGACATCTTAAGTTATGTCAATTTAATACAGAAGCAATCGTTATCGTTTAAAAAAAAAAAAGAGGGAATTCTTAGATCTTTGGGATTCTTCGCGTAGCTAGCGAGAAAAAGCAGGATACTATGTCAATGTTTATTAATCAAACAAATCAGGATGACATTGTTGATCATATAAATTGATTGAGCTCAATTGAATTTACTTTTTTCAAAGTGTGATATAGAGGTTTAATGTCACAGCCCGTCCCAGAATTACTAAATACCGAGGACGTGAAATTACAAAAAACGCCCTTAAACGGGATTAAGGTGCGTAAATTTGGTATTTGTTTTACACTAAGATCTTAAACTAGGGTTTAGATTTACATTTGTTTGGTCTAATAATTTTGTATTGGACTTAGGTGGGATCCCCACCTCCTGAAATCCTTCCCCAAAACCCGTAGGTTGTCTCTCTCCCTCTTTCTTCCTCATCTCTCCCTCAGAAACACTCTCTCTCTCTTACTCTCGAACTCTCTCAAGCTCTCGGACAAACACCAAGAACAACCACAAACGTGCACCAACGTCCAATCTAAGATCATCTTCGTGATCTTGGGAACTTCACGAGCACGGGGGTATAAGTTTCAGGTAAGTTTCATTTCTGAAATCCTAGTTTCAAAACACCCCGTGAATTGACACTGTTCACGAACTTAAAATTGGTTGTGTTTTAGGCTAAAGCAAGATCACCACGAGTCTTAGGAAGTCCTAAGGAGGCTCGGAGTGCCTCGTTTGAACAAAATGGACGTCGGGATCGTCGGGTTCGAGTTTGGCCGAAATTGAGGAATTTTGGAAGGTATGATCTAGTTGTTTTTAGGCCCTAAAACCCTTCCAACGTGATAGTACTTGTTAAATGCTTCATTTTGGTATAAAATGCGAAGAAATTGGTTGAAAAACGAAGGAGAATAGTAGATTTGAAATTTTTCCAGAAACCGGCGAACAGTCGCCGGCGACCGGTGACTCGCCGGAGAAGACAGGGAATCTTCCGTCAAGTTTGACGGAATATTCCGACGCCGTTAGTTAACTTTAACGGAAACCGTTAGTTTTTAACGGAATATACTAGGATTTGACGGAATATTCTCTAACGCCGTTCACTGTAGCCGTCAGTGTGCATGTCACGTGGCCGCGCGTGGGCCGCGCGTAGGTCCGTGCCACGTCAGGCGCGTGGGGGCGCGTGAGGACTCCAAAAATTATTTTAAAAATTTGGGGATGATCCTGAGGTTGTGTAGGTCACTGTGGTATATTCATATACCCAATTTGAGCATCGTATGAAGAATTAATTACCTAGTTTGGTTTAGGTGCGTTAAATGTGCGTTAAATGATTGTTTTAAGTTATTTCACTTCTAGGTGGAACTTTTAACGAGGACGAGCACATCCAGGGGCGTCAAGGGGGTTACGACCCGGCGACATACCAGTGAGTGGGCATTTGTTTTTATATATACCTATATACTCGATTTCCCCAGAAATCAAATTTAAATGAAAAGTATATTGAAATGAAATGAAATATGATGTGATTGCCATGCATAGAATATTATGGATATTATGAACTGTCGTATGATGCATATATGTATGATGGTGCTGTGGAAGCACAGGTAAGTATTTAATTAATATTATGATGATGATGATGATATATTGAGCTCATATCCTGCACCATGGTTTAGTGCTTATAGTATTCACCGCATCGCACGCTCGCCTTGGATCCAAGTAGATGCTGGTCGTACAGTCCACGCGGAGTGGGTACGACGGGCCAGTCGTAGAGTGTTAGTGAGATTATGACTGGTGGGTGACCTTAGGTTATTGTATACAGATGATTGATGAGAGAAGCACTAGAGCGAATATTACCATGAGTCGTTCAAACTACATTAGGTAGTTCCGACTTATGTGCAGAAGGCCGGACAGGTCACGCGGAGTGACTCCGGCAGAGAGTGAGATTGATAGATGTTGAGCTCTAGGTTCAATCGTTCAGGGCTATTAGAGGGCCTACGATTGATTATTTCTTTTACCTGATTATATTATGTTAATGCATTCATACTAAACTGTTGAAATTGGCATGGTACATTCTTTATTGAATCTGTCATAAGATTGATGATTGAGACAGTTGAGATATATATGCTATATACTATTTTTCTGGGAAAGTATACAGGTTTTCCAAAAAGGGGTTATAATTGTGGATTTATGAAATGATTTGGAAAAGATTGATTTTCGCCCACTCACGTTTTCTGTTTTTCGCCCCTCCAGGTTCTAGTTGATAGTTGAGGCGTTGGTGGCCTACGAGGACTGCTTCGGCGTTCTGACAGACTAAATAAATGTAGGATTCACCCGAGGGTGTTGTAAAATAGTTATGTTCCTACTTGACTGCACCTAGATGCTTATGCTCTGTTTATGTGTGTTTAGTACACTCTTATGCACATAGAATGCTAGGTTGTAAATAACTGCAATTAGTGGTTTTTTGTTGACTCGTATTTTATTATTAAATCGTTTCCGCTTGCGTTATGGTTACGTCACACTCACGTGACGGCCAGCACGTCCTAGTCTTCGGGTTAGGGTGTGTCAGTTTGGTATCAGAGCATAGGTTGCAGTCCTGTATAACTAATGAGTTCTTCTATTGATTTTGTTATGTTTTCTGTCAGAATTATGCCGCCTCGTAGAGATCCTCGCCGTGCTGCTGAGCCTAATTTCCCTGATATAACTCAGTTAGGGGCAGCAATGGCTCAAGCTTTTCAGGCTAATATCCGTCCTCCTCAGAGAACGCCCGTAGAGACGATGTATAATCTGAAATTGGAAACCTTTGAGGGAAATGAAGGTTATGAAGGGGCAGAAAAGTGGTTGGATCGAATTGAGCAGACCTTTCAAGTGATGCAAAGTCAGGGAAACCTGCCAGCTAATAGATGGGTGGAGACTACCACCTGGTTTTTGGGCCGTGAGCCAGCTGCGTGGTGGATAAATCAGTCGAGGCACATGGCACCTGAAAGGGCAGCCGAATGGGAGGTATTTAAGGAAAATTTTATGAAGAGATTTGTTCCTCCGGAATATATAGATCGCAAGAAACAGGAATTCACCAGTCTGAAGCAGAGAAATATGTCTGCACATGAGTACTACAGGAAGTTTACTGATTTATCCCGTTATGATTCTGATTTAGCGGGTAATCAAGCAGAAATGCTTCGTCGTTTCAAGCTAGGATCTAAGAAGAAGTACAGAACGTTTGCCAATGCACTTCCCTGTGCCGATTATCATGAGTATTTTGAGATTCTGGTCCGGATGGAAGACTCTGATAATCTTCCGGACAGTGAGGATGAAGAGGATAAGGGTAATGGTCAGAAGAAAAAATGAGAAAGGTAAAGGTGTTTCCATTCCAGGACCTCGTCAGACGCAGAATTTCAAGAAAAGTGGAATGAGTTCGAGTTCTTCCAGTGGTGGATTTAGTGCCACAGGTCCGAGGAGAGGAGGTGGTAGATTTGGTAATGGACCTAGATTTTCTGGTCAGAGAGGCTTTAGTGGTGCTGGTAATTCGGGTCCTCCGTTATGTCGCCGTTGTAATTTCCGACATCATGGGGAATGTAGGAGAAGCAGTGGTGCATGCTTTACATGTGGTCAGACAGGACATAGAGCTATGTATTGTCCCCAGAATCAGCAGAGGCCCCAGCAGCCTGTTATGCCAACATCAGCACCGACTCAACAGAACTTTAATTCAGGCAGTTATGGCCAGGGTGGTCGTGGTGGTGCTTATCACTATCAGGGTGATGCTGCTCCTTATGCTCCGGGACAGTATCACTATTCCCAGGATCCTTATTTTCAGAGTGGATATTCTCAGGATCAGGGAGGTTATACTTCATATCCGTCTATGCCAGCTAGCGGATCTCAGTGGTATCAGGGGGGTCAGCCCCAACAGAGCGGAGTTGCTGCTAGTAGTACAGGGTCGTTTAGGCCGCCTGCCCAGGCAGGTCAAGGACGTACTCACCAGGGACGAGGTAACCAGAGTGGCAGAGGTCGTGGAGGACGACAGCCAGCTCAGGGACGTGTTAACCACATCTCGCTGCAAGATGCTCAGAACCATCCAGACTTGATTATGGGTACGTTGAATATTCTTGGTCATTTTGCTAGAGTCTTGATTGATTGTGGTGCTACACACTCTGTGATTTCTCATACATTTGCTCAAATAACGCAACCTCATCCTTCACCTCTAGGGTTTGATTTAGAGTTTGCTATGCCTAGAGGGGATAAATGTTATGTTGATAGTTTTTACTCTGGGTGTCCAGTGATGGTAGATAATGTCATTATGCCTGCTAATCTTATCCCGTTAGACATCGTGGATTTTGATGTGATTTTAGGGGCGGATTGGTTGCATTATAATCGCGCCCATATAGATTGTTACGGGAAATCAGTTACTTTTCTTCGTCCTGGACTACCTGAGGTTACATTTGTGGGTGAAAGAAGTGGGGTGAGGCATGGTGTTATTTCAGCCATAAGGGCGAAGAAATTGTTATCCAAGGGTTGTCAGGGATACTTGGCACATGTGGTGTTAAATGATGTTGATTCCGGTAGTGTGGAGGAAGTCGGAGTAGTCAGACACTATCCTGATGTATTTCCAGATGATTTACCTGGGTTGCCTCCAGATAGAGATGTGGAATTTTCGATTGAATTGCTTCCAGGTACGAACCCTATCTCTTTGACTCCTTATAGAATGGCACCAGCGGAATTAAGAGAGTTGAAAATTCAATTGCAAGAGTTAATTGATAAAGGTTTCATTCAGCCTAGTTCTTCACCTTGGGGAGCTCCAGTGTTGTTTGTAAGAAAGAAAGATGGAACTTTGAGATTGTGCATTGATTACAGGCAATTGAATCGGGTGACGATTAAAAACCGTTATCCCTTGCCTCGTATAGATGATTTGTTTGATCAGCTCAAAGGTGCCTGTGTGTTTTCTAAGATCGATTTGAGGTCTGGGTATTATCAATTAAAGATTAAAGATGAGGATGTTCATAAAACAGCTTTCAGGACTCGTTATGGGCATTATGAGTTTTTGGTGATGCCATTTGGATTAACGAACGCTCCTGCAGCTTTCATGAGATTGATGAATGAAGTATTCCAGGAATATCTTGACAAGTTTGTTATTGTTTTTATTGATGATATCCTGGTATATTCTAAGTCGAAATCAGACCATATTCGACATCTTAACTTGGTGTTAAGGAAATTGAGGGAACACCGGTTATATGCCAAATTTAGTAAATGTCAATTTTGGCTGGATCAAGTGGCATTTTTGGGACATGTGGTATCAGCTCAAGGAATTCAAGTGGATCCTCAAAAGATAGCAGCAGTGGAAAATTGGGAACAACCTCGAACGGTCACTGAGGTGCGGAGTTTTCTTGGTTTAGCAGGTTATTATAGACGGTTTGTTCAAGACTTTTCTATGATTGCCTTGCCATTAACGAAGTTAACCAGGAAGGATGTTAAGTTTGAATGGGATGAAAGTTGTGAGCAAAGTTTCCAGCAGTTGAAGTATTGCCTTACTCATGCACCTGTGTTAGTACTTCCTGATGATAACGGTAACTTCGAGATCTACAGTGATGCTTCTTTGAATGGTTTGGGTTGTGTTTTGATGCAGCATAGTAGAGTGATTGCCTATGCTTCTAGGCAGTTGAAGACTCATGAAAGAAACTATCCGACTCACGATCTTGAGTTGGCAGCTATTGTGTTTGCTTTGAAGATTTGGAGACATTATCTCTATGGCGAGAAATGTAAGATCTTTACAGATCATAAAAGCCTTCAGTACCTTTTCACTCAGCATGATCTTAATCTTCGTCAGAGAAGATGGTTGGAATTGTTAAGTGATTATGATTGCACGATTGAGTACCATCCGGGTCGTGCAAATGTGGTAGCTGATGCTCTGAGTAGAAAACCTCAAGGGCGACTTAATGCTTTGTATGCCAGTCGTGTTTCTCTTCTGGCAGAGTTGAGATCTACTGGAGTAGAGTTAGAATTGGAAGAGCAAAGTGAAGCTTTTCTTGCCAGTTTTCAAGTCAAGCCAGTTTTAATTGATCGGGTGCTTGCAGCTCAATCGTGGGATGAAGAGATTCAAGAATTGATCAATTTAAGAAATGAAGGGAAGAAGAAAGATCTCAAGATCCGAGGATCAGATGGTATGCTTATGCAAGAGAACAGGATGTATGTGCCTAATAATGAGGAACTGAAGAAAGAAATCTTGGATGAAGCACATTGTTCGGCTTATGCTATGCACCCAGGAGGAACTAAAATGTATCATACCATTCGACCATTCTATTATTGGCCGGGTATGAAGAGGGAGATTGCGGAGTATGTTAGTAGGTGTATTGTTTGCCAGCAGGTTAAGGCTGAAAGAAAGAAGCCGTTTGGGAGATTGCAACCACTTCCCGTTCCCCAGTGGAAATGGGAGAATATAACGATGGATTTTGTGTATAAGCTGCCACGTACACAAAATGGTTTTGATGGCATTTGGGTGGTTGTAGATCGACTTACCAAATCAGCACATTTTATTCCAGTAAGGGAGAAGTATTCTTTAAATAAGTTGGCTCAGTTATTCATATCGAAGGTTGTAAAGTATCATGGTGTCCCAGTGAATATTATTTCTGATCGAGATCCAAGATTTACTTCTAAGTTTTGGATAGCTTTTCAAGAAGCTTTGGGTACTAGATTGCTTTACAGTACAGCTTATCATCCACAGACAGATGGTCAGTCAGAGAGAACTATTCAGACACTCGAGGATATGTTGAGATCCTCTGTGATGCAATTTGGTGATTCTTGGCATGATCGTTTGGATTTGATGGAGTTTGCCTACAATAATAGTTTTCATTCGAGTATTGGAATGTCTCCATTTGAAGCACTTTATGGTAAAGCTTGTCGTACGCCATTATGTTGGTCAGAGGTCGGTGAAAGAATACTTGAAGGGCCAGATTGTGGATGAGACTACTCAGAATATTCAGGTAATTAAATCTAACCTGAAAGTGGCCCAGGATAGACAAAAGAGCCTAGCGGATCGACATACCACGGACAGAATGTATAATGTGGGCGACTATGTTTTTCTGAAATTATCGCCTTGGAGAGGTGTGGTTCGCTTTGGAAAGAAAGGAAAGCTAAGTCCCAGGTACATTGGACCTTATGAGATCACTGAGAGGATTGGTGAAGTTGCTTACAGGTTGGAGCTACCTCCAGAGTTGTCTAAGGTACATAATGTGTTCCATGTCTCGATGCTTCGGCATTATGTGTCAGATCCTTCACATGTGATTCCTCCTCAACCATTGGAAATTAATCCGGATTTGACGTATGATGAGGAACCAGTGACTATACTGGATTGGAAAGATAAGACTTTGAGGAATAAGACCGTGAGCTTGGTAAAAGTATTGTGGAGAAACCATTCAGCTGAAGAAGCTACATGGGAAACAGAAGAACGAATGAGAGTTATGTATCCGAGGTTATTCTATGACTTTTGATGTTCTGGTTAGTGATTGGAATTTCGGGGACGAAATTCTATAAGGAGGGGAGATTGTCACAGCCCGTCCCAGAATTACTAAATACCGAGGACGTGAAATTACAAAAAACGCCCTTAAACGGGATTAAGGTGCGTAAATTTGGTATTTGTTTTACACTAAGATCTTAAACTAGGGTTTAGATTTACATTTGTTTGGTCTAATAATTTTGTATTGGACTTAGGTGGGATCCCCACCTCCTGAAATCCTTCCCCAAAACCCGTAGGTTGTCTCTCTCCCTCTTTCTTCCTCATCTCTCCCTCAGAAACACTCTCTCTCTCTTACTCTCGAACTCTCTCAAGCTCTCGGACAAACACCAAGAACAACCACAAACGTGCACCAACGTCCAATCTAAGATCATCTTCGTGATCTTGGGAACTTCACGAGCACGGGGGTATAAGTTTCAGGTAAGTTTCATTTCTGAAATCCTAGTTTCAAAACACCCCGTGAATTGACACTGTTCACGAACTTAAAATTGGTTGTGTTTTAGGCTAAAGCAAGATCACCACGAGTCTTAGGAAGTCCTAAGGAGGCTCGGAGTGCCTCGTTTGAACAAAATGGACGTCGGGATCGTCGGGTTCGAGTTTGGCCGAAATTGAGGAATTTTGGAAGGTATGATCTAGTTGTTTTTAGGCCCTAAAACCCTTCCAACGTGATAGTACTTGTTAAATGCTTCATTTTGGTATAAAATGCGAAGAAATTGGTTGAAAAACGAAGGAGAATAGTAGATTTGAAATTTTTCCAGAAACCGGCGAACAGTCGCCGGCGACCGGTGACTCGCCGGAGAAGACAGGGAATCTTCCGTCAAGTTTGACGGAATATTCCGACGCCGTTAGTTAACTTTAACGGAAACCGTTAGTTTTTAACGGAATATACTAGGATTTGACGGAATATTCTCTAACGCCGTTCACTGTAGCCGTCAGTGTGCATGTCACGTGGCCGCGCGTGGGCCGCGCGTAGGTCCGTGCCACGTCAGGCGCGTGGGGGCGCGTGAGGACTCCAAAAATTATTTTAAAAATTTGGGGATGATCCTGAGGTTGTGTAGGTCACTGTGGTATATTCATATACCCAATTTGAGCATCGTATGAAGAATTAATTACCTAGTTTGGTTTAGGTGCGTTAAATGTGCGTTAAATGATTGTTTTAAGTTATTTCACTTCTAGGTGGAACTTTTAACGAGGACGAGCACATCCAGGGGCGTCAAGGGGGTTACGACCCGGCGACATACCAGTGAGTGGGCATTTGTTTTTATATATACCTATATACTCGATTTCCCCAGAAATCAAATTTAAATGAAAAGTATATTGAAATGAAATGAAATATGATGTGATTGCCATGCATAGAATATTATGGATATTATGAACTGTCGTATGATGCATATATGTATGATGGTGCTGTGGAAGCACAGGTAAGTATTTAATTAATATTATGATGATGATGATGATATATTGAGCTCATATCCTGCACCATGGTTTAGTGCTTATAGTATTCACCGCATCGCACGCTCGCCTTGGATCCAAGTAGATGCTGGTCGTACAGTCCACGCGGAGTGGGTACGACGGGCCAGTCGTAGAGTGTTAGTGAGATTATGACTGGTGGGTGACCTTAGGTTATTGTATACAGATGATTGATGAGAGAAGCACTAGAGCGAATATTACCATGAGTCGTTCAAACTACATTAGGTAGTTCCGACTTATGTGCAGAAGGCCGGACAGGTCACGCGGAGTGACTCCGGCAGAGAGTGAGATTGATAGATGTTGAGCTCTAGGTTCAATCGTTCAGGGCTATTAGAGGGCCTACGATTGATTATTTCTTTTACCTGATTATATTATGTTAATGCATTCATACTAAACTGTTGAAATTGGCATGGTACATTCTTTATTGAATCTGTCATAAGATTGATGATTGAGACAGTTGAGATATATATGCTATATACTATTTTTCTGGGAAAGTATACAGGTTTTCCAAAAAGGGGTTATAATTGTGGATTTATGAAATGATTTGGAAAAGATTGATTTTCGCCCACTCACGTTTTCTGTTTTTCGCCCCTCCAGGTTCTAGTTGATAGTTGAGGCGTTGGTGGCCTACGAGGACTGCTTCGGCGTTCTGACAGACTAAATAAATGTAGGATTCACCCGAGGGTGTTGTAAAATAGTTATGTTCCTACTTGACTGCACCTAGATGCTTATGCTCTGTTTATGTGTGTTTAGTACACTCTTATGCACATAGAATGCTAGGTTGTAAATAACTGCAATTAGTGGTTTTTTGTTGACTCGTATTTTATTATTAAATCGTTTCCGCTTGCGTTATGGTTACGTCACACTCACGTGACGGCCAGCACGTCCTAGTCTTCGGGTTAGGGTGTGTCATTTAAAGTGGGACAAATGACGTTGTTGATCATATAAATTGGGAGGAAAATAATTAACGAATACTAGTCAGTTGAAGTAACTCTTCTTGGAGTGTGTCAGAGTGAATTAAAGTGAGATAGATGGCATATCTAAAAGTAATCAGTTACATGATAAAAAGGTTAAAATCACGTAAAGCTAATACATAAACGACCATTATCTCTAAAAAAGAAATGAAATCAGATAAATTTTAGGTTTGTCTAGTTGCGTTGTATTCTTCTCTCAATGAGAAAATATATATACAAGTACAACGACGTCTGGAAATATTTAATCCATATAACGTGTCAGAATTTATTCTTTAAACAAATCAAAGTTATCATTCATTTCCATATGATGTAATAAAGAAAACCAGAATAAAATTCTTGTAATTGCCTGTTAGTGCTTTGCCTTTTGCATTTTTGTATTTTTGGCCTTATATTATTATTACTGTTTGTTGAGGATAAATATGAGAGTTGGTGACGTTTTTTTTATTGAGTAATCCGTTAAAATTAATAGAAAACTAATGAAAAGGGTTTGAAAACTTTGAGTTTTAATGATAAGGACAAAATAAAGGGTAAAGTGAATAGTACCATGATTGACTTTTTAGTGTAAAAATGTAGTTTTTCATTAAAATGAACAGTACCGGGTGCTTTTCGTTAAAGTTCTCTAAAATTAAACTCCATGGAGAGAGGAAATCTAAGACATGCCAAAAATATGGCATCATAAAAGTGTTGGCCGGTAAGTTGTCCTAATCCGTGTCAAAATCCTTTTGGGATTAGAACCTCATCCGGATGGATTTTGGGTCACCGGACAGACTGGTAATTTCATAACTCCCCATCTAAAAATAACTAATTTTCTGAAATAATCCCGATATGGAAAGGATATCCAAGCTAAGAATTTAAGACCACCATGGTATGTTGGGTAATTTCGAGCCAAAACTCGGGGTATAAATATAAACGAATTGCTGGATGCAGAGCTCTACATCGTCTATATATGCAACGCGTCTGAGAGCCTGCGAAATCTGTCTCTCTTTCCGTTTCGCTCTCGCTTTTGATTCCGCCGCTCGACGACGCTGTTTCGACGAACCTAGGGATCGGATAAACCTCGTCGGTGCGGATAGATCCGAATAGCCTGATCCGATCCAGCTTGGTAATCTCTCTATCTATTGCGTTCCTAGATCTCTCTGGGTTGAAAGTTTTGTCTCGGATCATTTAATCGGATTGTTATTGTTTGCATTACGCGTAATTGAGATGAATTTGGCTGAAAACTGTTTGGTTTTTGCAATCTGCGGTGATTGATAGATCTTGTGATCCGAATGGTTAATTCTGCTGTTTTTGACCATGTCGTATTGGATGTGTCGTTGTCGTACTGATGCACGTCGTTGTTGGTATGGAATTTGGATCTGAATGGTGTCGTTCTGATGCGGTTTTGGTTGGTGGTGTTTGTAAAGATTGTAGCTTTGCATGTTGGGTTGGAGAGATATTTAGTGTTAATTGTGATTTGGTGATTAAAATTTAATTGGGTTGTGGCTTTTTTGAAGTTTAATTGGGTTGTGTTGTTTGAAATTTAATTGGTTTTTTGTTGATGTGTCTTTTTGGGAATGTCGTGGTGTAGATCTCTGTCAAACTATAGAAGGCTGTTGAGATGGCATCATCAACAGCTTCCACAGGATGGTACAGAGGGAGAGTGAAGGCTGTGCCTTCAGGGGACTCCTTGGTTGTCATGGCCCTCACAGCCAACAAGACCGGACCCCCACCGGAAAGAACCATCACTCTGTCATCCCTTATGGCTCCAAAACTGGTAAAACGATTAACATCCCTTGTGTTTCATCCACCTATGTATTTTTAATTTGGCGTTTGCATTGAATTGTTGTAAATTCTTGGTCTTTTCGTTCATTTGAGACTTATAATTACAGATGATGGTTCTGTTTTAGCTCATTTTTTTGCTATTGATCGCTTACATTTCTGAATGGCTTTTGCTGTTGTGATGTTTTTTATTGCTAGGCTCGTAGAGATGGCCAGGATGAGCCATTTGCATGGGGCAGCAGGGAGTTTCTGAGGAAACTCTGCATAGGAAAGGTGCTTATTTTAAATACTTGCTTGTGCTTTATTATCTCCATACTAGTCATCTTTGATAATAATGTCCATGATGCATCCACCTCATTATATTTTCCAAACAGGAGGTGGCTTTCAGAGTGGACTATGTTGTACAACAGATAGGGCGTGAATTCGGCTCGGTTTTCCTTGGTGACAAGAATCTTGCGATGCTGGTTGTTGCTGAAGGCTGGGCAAAGGTCGTTATCTTTTCATTTCTATTGGTTGCTGATTTTTTATTTAATGTTTATTTCTAATGGCTGTAAGCTGAATCCTGTTTGTGCAGGTCAAGGAGGGTAAGCAAGGTCCACAGAAAGCAGAAGCAAGTCCTTACATTGCAGAGCTGCTACGTCTCCAAGAGCAAGCTAGGACCGAGGGCCTTGGTCTTCATAGCAAGGTTTGTACTCAAATTCTTTCCCTCCTTTTTTCTTATATTGTACATCTAACATGTTGCAGCATGTTGAAAGTTGACTTCAAACTTGTTATGTATTTGACGACATGAAACATGATTATTTTGTTCATAATTACAGGTTCCTGGTGCTGGTGAAGCATCCAAAAGGAATCTACCTCCCTCTGCTATCGGGAATTCTGGCAACTTAGATGCCGTGAGTCTGTTGGCTGAAAATAAGGGCAGGCCAATGGAATGTATTGTCGAGCAGGTTCGGGATGGAAGCACAGTTAGGGCCTACTTGCTTCCGGATTTTCAGTTTGTCCAAGTATTCGTTGCAGGAATTCAGGTATGTTTTCTTTCTTCAATCTGGACATGCATGCATAAGATTTTGTTCATATCTGATTTTTGTTCTGAAAGTAATAACATGTATATATAACATAATTTCTCTATTCCAATTAGGCCCCATCGGTGGGAAGGAGACCTATAACATCAGACATAGTTGCTGAACCAGAAACAACTTCCGATAAAACAAATGGGGATGTTTCTTCTGAACCTCGAGCCCCTCTAACTTCTGCTCAAAGGATTCTAGCTTCAACAGCATCATCTGTTGAAGTGGCCGCTGATCCATTTGCATTAGAAGCTAAACATTTTACAGAAATTCGTGTGTTGCATAGAGATGTAAGCAACTTTCTATTGCAGGTTATCTTGGACATTGTTATTACAATTTTATCAATATCGTGGTCGATTTATAGGTCCGCATCGTTCTGGAAGGCAATGACAAGTTCAGTAATTTGATTGGGTCAGTATATTACCCTGATGGGGACTCGGCGAAAGACTTGGCCCTGGAGCTTGTTGAAAATGTAAGAGCTTAAACTGTGCAGTGACTTCAAATTTAACATTATTGATGACTAATGTTTTCTTATCCCCAACTGTTGAAATATTTATGGCATGCTTTCAATCTTTCCGTGCAGCTTATTGCATGCTTTATTGTCAGATTGTAAATCTCTTATACCCTCCCTGAGACTCATATTTAGGGTGTACTGACAATCTTCGAACCTTTTGTTTAGGGTTATGCCAAATACGTTGAATGGAGTGCAAGCACACTGGAAGACGATGTGAAGCGGCGGCTGAAGACTGCAGAGCTTCAAGCAAAGAAAAGCAAGTTGAGGATTTGGACAAACTACACAGCCCCACCTACAAATTCAAAAGCAATTCATAACCAGAATTTCACAGGAAAGGTAGTATGTAATGAAAGTTATGGTTATGTATGTTTATCACAACATTATGATTTGTCCTGTTATATGTACTCATGTAATTGATTTTTCTTTCTTCCAGGTTGTGGAGGTTGTAAGTGGGGACTGTGTGATTGTCGCTGATGATTCTGTTCCATTTGGCAGTCCACTGGCAGAGAGGCGAGTTAATCTTTCAAGTATTAGGTGTCCGAAAATGGGCAATCCTCGTAGAGAAGAAAAGCCGGCTCCATATGCTCGTGAAGCCAAAGAGTTCCTGAGAACACGCCTCATTGGACGTCAAGTATGAGATCTAGTTTTGATTCAATGTTTTCTTCATGATAGAAGTCTCTGTCTTAGTTCCAAATAAATTTTAATATTTCCATTTGGCATGTTTTGTAGGTAAATGTTCAAATGGAGTATTCAAGGAAGGTCAGCCCCGGAGAGGGAGCTGCGGCTACTTCTGGACCTGCCGATTCCAGGGTAATGGATTTTGGAACAGTTTTGCTTGCATCTCCTACTAAGGCTGAGGGTGATGACACCCCAGCACCTGCTTCATCTGCGACTGCCAGCCAGCAGGCTGGTGTGAATGTTGCTGAGTTGGTGGTTTCACGTGGCCTTGGCACTGTTATTAAACATCGAGATTTTGAAGAGAGATCAAACTATTATGATGCCCTTATGTCAGCAGAAGCACGTGCTACTGCTGGAAAGAAAGGATTACATTCTGCCAAGGAATCTCCAGTCATGCACATTACAGACTTGACAGTGGTGAGTAATAAAATAATATGTCACTCATTCCTTCCTCAATTGATATGTCTAACAATCGGTATGTAATTTCACTCCTTCCTTAACTGATGTTGTCTCTAACAGGCATCAGCAAAGAAAGCCAGGGACTTCTTTCCATTCTTACAGAAAAGGAGGAAAATTCCTGCCGTTGTGGAATATGTCCTCAGTGGGCATCGTTTTAAATTACTGATTCCCAAGGAAACATGCAGCATTGCCTTCGCATTCTCTGGTGTCAGATGTCCCGGGCGTGAGGAGCCATATTCAGAAGAAGCAATTGCGTTCATGAGACGAAGAATTATGCAGAGAGATGTTGAGGTAATCCCATTTAACATTAAATTCTTGTTGCCGCTTAGTTATGTTCTTGCTTTGATGAAATTATGTCTTTTACAGATTGAAGTCGAGACTGTTGATAGAACTGGGACCTTCTTGGGATCTTTATGGGAGTCAAAGACCAATGTGGCGGTTGCCCTCGTTGAAGCTGGCCTTGCAAAATATCAGAATTCCTTTGGCGGTGAAATCCCTGATGGGCACCTTCTTGAAAAAGCTGAGGAATCTGCAAAAAGGCAAAAACTGAAAGTATGTGAAGCAACATACCTACATTATTACAGCTGTCTTCCTGTTAACTATGTTAATTTACATTCTCTTTTTGCAGATTTGGGAGAACTACGTTGAAGGAGAGGAGGTTCCCAATGGTTCAGCTGTCGACAACACCAAACAGAAAGAAGTGCTAAAGGTACTTGGAATGCAATTGCATTTTATTATTGCCCATTCTACGTGTTGTAAAATGTTAAGGGCTGGTTTGGTATTGCTGTGCTTTGAAAAAAAACTGCTGTGAGAATAAGCGACTGTGCTGTGAGAATAAGCGGCTGTGAAATAAATCAGCAGAGTGTTTGGTAAACTTTTTTGTAAAAGTGCTTTTGGAAAAAAAAAAGTCTGATAGTGGGTCTTTTCATTAAAGGAGCACTATAGCTCTGTGTGCTTTGAAAAAAAGCCAGTTTTCCAAAGCTGCAAATAGTAGCTTTAGTTTTTTACTTTGATTTCAGCTTATTCTCACAGCAGCTTCCAAAATAAGCCTTTTTTTTTTCAGTTTACCAAACACCTAAAACCCTAATAGCTTTTTTTTCATGGGTGCTTTTTTTTTTAAGCACCTCACTCCCAAACCACCCCTAAGTAACATCTATCTTATGCCTTACTTTCAGGTAGCGGTGACAGAGGTTTTGGGAAGTGGTAAATTTTATGTTCAGACAGTTGGGGATCAGAAAATTGCCTCTATTCAGCAACAGCTTGCATCTTTGAATCTTCAAGAAGCTCCCGTAATTGGTGCTTATAATCCTAAGAAGGGTGACATTGTCCTTGCTCAGTTTAGTGCAGATAATTCTTGGAACAGAGCAATGGTGAGTTACAACCCTAAACATCAGTTTTATTTTCCGATTGTAATAAATTTTTAATCTTGAGTTATTTCAGTGCATTAGCATACATTTTTTCCCTTTCATCCCTTCCCTATTTAAAATAAATTGTTAATGTGTTATTTATATACTTCTGCTAGCAATTTTTCCAAGAAAAAGAGTGGCCGGATGATAAAAACATAGCCAGTTGATAATCATATTCCCTTGATGAACACTATATTTACCTCAAGTCTTTTGTTTCCAGGAAAAGTGATATTCTCATCATCTGGCATTAAATTATAGGTTTCTCTATATTCATAGAAGGCAAGTCTGTTGGTGTTACACACACATTTGACAGGAAGTGAACTATATGATGCAAATGAAATGAATTTCTTTTTCTGTGAAATCTTTATTCTTGTTTTACAATTGCTAGTTTTGATATAGTAAGTTTCACCAACGTTCAAAAGTAGCATGATAGTTTACATTTTCCTTGCACTACATTGCATCTGATTATGTGATTTGTACACTGAATGTTCTTCTATTCAGTCTTCAAAATTTTCAATTTTTTTAATATGTGTATGTCTTCATGCAAAGATTGTCAATGCACCTCGAGGAGCTGTGGAATCCCCTAAAGACAAGTTTGAAGTGTTCTATATAGATTATGGTAATCAAGAGGTTGTTCCTTACAGCCAGATACGGCCTCTTGACCCATCAGTTTCCTCTGCACCCGGTCTTGCTCAATTATGCAGCCTTGCATACGTCAAAGTCCCGGCCTTGGAGGAGGACTTTGGTCAAGAAGCAGCAGAGTATCTAAGTGAGCACACATTAAACAGTGCCAATGAATTTAGGGCCATGATTGAGGAAAGGGATCTTTCAGGGGGAAAAGTTAAGGGCCAGGGAACTGGACCAGTGCTTCTTGTAACTCTTGTTGCTGTGGATGCTGAGATCAGTGTGAACGCCGCCATGCTTCAGGTTTGAGTTGTAACCCTTTTTCCTAATTATGGTAGCTTTAAATCTCATCTTTTAAATTCTTTTCTACTGCCCTTTACAATCCTACCCATGATACACATACCACCGTTTTGCTCGAAATCAAAGGAAGGATTTATTAGTCTGTTCCAAATCAAACAAACAGAACCCTCATCATATATTAGTATATATTGCCTGTTCCAAATCTTTCAAACTTTATTTATGTCTTGCTGAATCTTATTTGTTCAAATTTGTGGAATTTTCAGGAAGGACTTGCAAGGCTAGAGAAAATGAAGAAACGTGAAACCAAGGAGAGGAAGACGGCTATTGAGAACTTGGAAAAGTTCCAGGAAGAAGCGAGGACCGATAGGCGGGGGATGTGGCGCTACGGAGACATCCAGTCCGACGATGAGGACGTTCCTCCTGTCAGGAAAGCCGCAGCTGCTGGCAAGCGATGAATATACAGTAATACTGACGGACGCTCAGTTACAGTTGTGGGGCATATATCATATGCTGTTTAGAGCAAGAGAGGAAAAGAAAGAAGAAAAAAGGAACTTTGTGTTGCAGTTAAGTTTGTTTTCGGTCTTCGGATTGTCTGTATTTTTTAGATGAGAGGGAACGTTTTTTTTTTTTTTTTTAACAAAATTCGAATAAGGTAAACGTTTAATTAGACAATTTTGTATGTCGATCAGAAAGCTCAACATTTAATTAGTGTTTTTCATTTATTTATATATCGGGCATAAATTTCCATACTTTATGTTCTAAAGATGATTTTGTAAAGGCTTTTTAGCAAAAATGATTATTGAGATTAACATAACTCCTTAGGGGTGTGCTATCCACACATCTTTTTTTTACTACTTCCACACCTCTTGTTAATTTCTGTGCTTTGATCTTTTTCAATTTATCAAATCCGACGGTCAAAAATTAAAAGTATGTAAGAGAAGTAAAAAAGGGTGTGGATATTACATCCCACTCCTTATTTTGATTATTGAGATTGTCTAGCGTTAATTATTTTGGTTCTTTTGTGAAAACTATCCGTTAAATTGAGAAACCCTTTGCTTGAACTGACGATTTCTTTAATTTAACGGAAAATTTTCACAGAATCACAGAGCCACGAAAATGATTGAGGAGGACAATCTCAGAGACCTCAGGGACCAAAGTAATGTGTTATACAAATCTCAGCTAAAAGCTTTTATGCAGAGCAAACAGATTATCCATGATTCTGACTTCAAGTTTGGTTATTATGTGTATACAGATGACGGGATGGCTCTATTGGCACTCAAATTTTTTAACAACTTCCTTCGCAAGCAGAAGATCTTTAAAAACTCTAACAATTTTATGTTTTATAAAATTTGTTACTCGCAAGTTTTTAATCGGTTTTGCAGACTTCTGCATATACCATCAAAGTCAAATGTGCAGCATAAGTTAGCAGGTTTATTAGACTTGGATTCTTTCCCTTCTCGTCCCTTCTTTTAATAGAAACGGTTCAAAAGAAATCTAATGATTTGAAGTTGTGTCACATGTTTAATGAGTTTTATTTTATTTATTTTTTATTGCTTTTGTTTAGCAATTCTCTGTTTTCTCCACTCGGCCCCACACCACTATTTACCCTCCTACATACCAACTACCAAGTATAGTTCACGCCTCGGGTTGATTTTGACGTTGTAGTAGAACTTGGCAGTTATCTTGAAGGTTTCAAAGCTGTTGGGAAAGTCGAAGGAAATTCTTGAATTGTATTGTCCTTCTCATCAATTTGTTCAACAATTCTCATATACGTTGCACAATAAGGAGGAGATGAGAGGGAAGATACATAGGAGGGGAGATAATTATCCCCCCTTCTTCCCTTCAATTTTCCATTTGCAGCTGAAGTTTTGTAAGGAAAAACCCACAAGACCCACCCAAACGTGAGATTGTAGTCTCATCGAATTCATTTAGGTTTTTGAGTTTCTTCAGTTTGAGGGGTTAGTATGTCAACAAAAGATGCTCCTCCACATTGAGAAAACGTGAGTTATTTCAGCAGAAGGTTCCCGAAAACATTGAGAAACCTTACATGATAAGGATTCACTAGATATCACTCGATCCTAAAGAAATGAAAAAAAAAATAGAAAATACCATAAATAGTTGATATTCTTGCAAGTAATTAGGGCTTGCATCAGATATTCTACTGCAAAATAAGACCAAGACAAATGGATTTATAAATATAAATAGCATGATTAAATAGAGGAAAAATAACATGTGGGTTAAGGTTGATGGCTAAGAGGAGAGTGCACCATCAACAACTTTTTTGCTTAAGGTCTTCCACAATATTAGACCTGAAACTTTGGGTTTACTTCTTCTAAATTAGAATCAAACTCACACAATTAACCGGAAAATTTGCGTCTTAACTCGAGAGTTTAATTGTTTAATGTATTGTACGGGTCTCATGGATTTGATCCTATAATGCGTCTTAACTCAAGAGTTTAATTGTTTAATGTAAAGTGAATAATATTAAGATTGACTTTTTAATGTAAAAATATAGTTTTTCGTTAAAATGAACAGTACCGGGAGCTTTTCGTTAAAGTTCCCTTTATAAAATTCAATCAACCTGATCATTCCTATTGTATATCTGAAAAATCAAACTCAACTGAACCATTGTGAAAACTACTGAGGTGGACAATCGTAATTGAATGTATAGCTAGTAATTAATATGAGAACATTTTTATCAATGTCAAATAAAATCGTAATTCTGTCACTACTTGTGCTACCTCTTGTACACCGAAATCAATAACATAGGACATTTAACAAAATTTTCCCTCCTCTCACTTTCCTCTTTTTTTTTTTTTCTCTTTATAAAGATGTCAGTGTTAAATGTTGACGTGCTTTAATCATGACCGTTTAAATAAAAAGAGATTAGAAGAGAGAAAGATTTGCAGATGAGAGAATCCTATTCTTTATACGTTTGGGGACGAAACTTTCCCGAAACCACTCATGTTTTTGGTTCTTTTTTTTCAATTTATTTAGTTGTGTTTAATAAATGGACCACTTCCAAATGGTCAATTTTGAACATATCTAAATTTGGCCAAAACACTACACCAATTTTACTATATTAGATTAGAATATTGCTCAAAAAAGAAAAGGATCGTGCTGTAAAAGCAATTGTTTGTTTTGGTCATTGGAAACTTGAAAGGAACTATCACAGCTTAATTAATGCGTCATTTACACACCTGATGCCTTTAACTGTTTCAACACAAAAGGCTACAAAACACAAACAAATAAGAAAAAGAAAAATATTGCCAACGGTCAAGAATAACCTACAAAACCAAAACTAGGCTCAAAATTCGAAGATAATGGAAGTGAAAATCGTCAGCGGTAGCTTCCTCCCTCTTCTCCGCCTCAGTTTTCACGCCTGGTCGTCGACCTTCTGCGAGGAGCAGCGGCTCCTTCCTTCTCACTCTCAGATGAAGTACCTTCCTTCTCCTTTTCGTCTTCCTTCGCGGCTGCACTGCTTGAAGCGGCAGTGGCTCCGGTGGTTTTCTTCTCAACTCTTGCCTGCACAAAGAGAAAGCAACATTTAGCAACAAGCAACATCAGTAGCTACAACTACTTTTGGTCCTTTTGAGGAGCTTCAGCACTCACAGGTTTCTTTCCCCCGAAGAGTAGCTTGACAAAGACAGTGAAGATGATCACCACAATCGCGACAAGGATGCCAACGGTGAGATTTGGTTGTTCCTCTGCCTTCTCAATGAGATCCTGCACCAAACAAGCTTGGATTTTAGATTGCGTTCAGGAAAATCACCCTCGAAAGGGATAATAAACGAAAGACTTATGACTTACAACGATCTTAGGCTTGTGGGAACTCAAGAAGGGAAGATCTGCGACTGTGTATAGGAGGTCAAATATTTTCTTCTGCAGGAAATAAAAATACGATTATCAGTAACTGTACCAAGTAACCATCAAATAAATTCCATAAAGACAGCTGTATAGAATTGATAAGTTGCAAAGCGAAACATTTACCTGGACGGTGGCAAGGAACCCATCTTTGCCTTGAACATCTTCCTCTTCCTTCGACTTCTCTTTCTCAACTTCAAATTTTGGTTTCCAACCGGTCTCTCTGTATGTTTGTGCAACTTTCTCGTCCTTCGCTATCAAAATGTTGTCAAACAATATACCATCTTGCATCGTCCAGATCTCAATGCCGACAGCTGCGATAGGCTCAAAGTTGGGTTTGTCAGCTTCAAAGTAGCTGGGGTTTGGAATCTCCTGAGGCTTCCAGACACCCTTGTAACTGGGGTTATCGATAAGTGGGGCATGCCATTTTCCCTTGTAAGCTGGGTTCCTCTTCATTGGCTTCTTCCATTCACCACAACCAGGGGCGGTCACACACTTTGGGTTCTCGATCCTTGGGGCTTCCCATTCACCATCCTCCTCATCATCCCAGTCTTCTGGTTTCGTGGAATCAGGATCATCTATCTCCTCAGGCTCATCATCCAACCATCCTTCAGGTTTTTCTGCTTCTTCATCTACAATTTCCATTGGGGCATCCTCATCCCAGTCCTCTGGCTTTACAGCATTTGGGTCTTGAATCTTGGCTCTCTCATCCCAATCCTCAGGCTTCTTATCCTCTGGATCAGGGATTGTCTTGGTAGGAATAAGAGGTGGCATGAAATCATCAGCCGATAGGAAATTCGCCTTCTTCTTCTCTTCCCCATCAACCAGAATTACCAACTCGTTATTGGGTTTAAGAATGGCAGTGTACACATGAGTAAGTTTGTCAACTGGAACAGAGGGTGGAGTCGTCAAATGGTGTTCAACGTACTCTCCGCTCTTGGGGTTCTTGTGCTTGAAAATGAAGTGAACCTTGTTTGTGAGCCCACATTTGTCAGGTCCAAACATGATCGAATAAGGAGACTCATTGTCAAATATCTTAGGTTCCCAACCAGCCTCCTGAGGTCGAAGGTATTTCAGATAGGCACCACCACATTCAAGCCCGTTCTGGAGACGAGTCTCAAATTGGAGGACAATAGTTCCATCATTCAGACTCTCAGGCTTCTCAAGCTCCTTCACTATTGCGTACTTCTTGGCAGGCTCACTCACAAGAAGTCCGTAATCCTCATGTCCCTCGCTCTTTGAGTGACTCCACACACCTAAACCCAGATTAGACATCACCATAAGTTTGCAACTCAAAATACAGCAAGAAATGCACCCAAATCATGATCGACGAGCCAAAATTTATAAATTAGATAAGCAGGGGACATAAAATTCTTTATTTCTGTTATGATTCCAGGCCACTATGATTCACAAAAACTATACGATGCCCCAAGAACAAAACCCAAGCACACAATGAATATTTCGATTAAAACATACAGACCCATCACTGCTAACTATCTCATTATAAATCTAGAGGAATCAAAAGGTGCAATTTTCGCTTCAAAACATTTGTATTGTTGTTTAACTCCACTTAAATCTATTAGCTTAACAGTTTACAATACAACATTCTAAACTACCATAACCTACAGAGGGAGGGGGGTTCAAGCTCGAGTGCAAGGGGAACTCAGACACAAGTGCAAAGCGGCCACGGCATTGCACACAATGAATAATTCCATTAAAACAGACTCATCACTGAATACATCTAGAGGAATCAAATGGTGCAATTTTCGCATCGAAACATTTGTATCGTTGTTTAACTCCACTCAAATCTATTAGCTTAACAGTCTACAAAACAACATTCTAAACTACCATAATCTAAGGGGGAGGGTGATCCGACATCAGGTGCAAGGGGAACTCAAACACGAATGCAAAGCGGCCAAGGCACACTGCCCTGGTCAACTGACATAACCCACATCTACGTTAACGCAATTATTCAAGTTCAACATACATGGAAACCATTAATATCATTCAGATCGATGGATCGATCATACACCGATCCAATAACTACAAACAAATACAAACATTCACACACACATATAAGATATCATCTTTTTTCTCTTAAATTAGAAAGAAAGAACGGACCTTGGTACTCTTCTTTGCTAGAAACGATCCATCGGCCTTCGAATGTGTCATCAAACGAATCGTAAAATACCTAAATTCACAAATTAATCGAAAATGGTAAGAACTTGGGATTCAAATCTGAGATTGAAAGCATGAAATTGCAATTACAAATGAGACGATTCGAATTACCGTATCGTCGGAAGCAGATAGCTGCTGAAATGCAAAGCAAGCTACCAGCACCAGCAGCACCGGAAGAACACCACCGCGAACCCTAACCATCTTTCTCTCTCTCCTCTGTATCTCTCTCTCTCTCTCTCGTCGAAGTTCTTAGACAAGTCCGCTCTCTGGCGAGTAGTTCTGAGACTTGTACATATAGATCTGCACAACACTGCCTTCGACTTGCTTTGGCCAATCAAATCACGTGCCACGTTCAATGGACCAATGAGATCCCGCCACGTCAAAAACTTGACGCATCGTTCCGTCCCTTGCGAGTTTCGACCAACCCTTTGGTTCTGTTCTTTCTCGTGACTGGGCCGGGTCAAAAGTCCAAATGAGTATTGACCCGACTAAATTGAAAATTCTCTGTTCTTTTTTGGTTTTATTGTACGATGAAATTTCACTTATGCTTTTTTAGGTCTCTATCTATTATGTCACGTATACATACCCGTAATCGGAATCAATTTATGAAATTGGATTCCGATTACGAGATACATCTTTGTTTAGATAATCTTGGGGAATCAAAATACATGTAGGGTCCACATGCATTAAGGAATCTAACTCCTAATTTTGGAGGAATTGGACTCCCTACATAAGGGAGGTATTTCAATTCCTTGTGACATGAGGAATCCGAAATGGAGTTTATTTACCAATTATACTCTCACTTGTTTCTTATTATCCCAACATTGCCCTTCATTTGACACTCATTATGCCATCTTTTAATAAATAAATAAAACCTTATATATTTTTATATAGATGAATTTTATTATATAAATTTAATTCAATTAATTAGTATGAAAATAATTTATTTATGTAAGGGCAATTTAATAATCAACCTAGTTTTCATTCCGATTGAAGTGAATTAGTAAACAACTTATATAGATTCAACATCATTCCTGCCATCTTTTAATAAATAAATAAAACTTATTTTTATATTTTTATATAGATGAATTTTATTATATAAATTTAATTAAGAATTTAATTTAATTAATTAGTATGGGAATAATTTATTTATGTAAGGGCAATATAGTAATCAACCGAGTTTTCATTCCGATTGAAGTGAATTAGTAAACAACTTATATGGACTTAACATCATTCATATTCCGATTCTAGACAATTTTAGTAAACAACTTCAATAAAAATCTGATTCTGATTTCACCTCATTTCAATTCCTCCTCAATTCAATTCCTCTCAATTTGTACGGATTAATAAACACGCCCTTCAAGAGTTTGAGCGTCTTTTAATTTTGAGAAGAGAAATATTAATATATTAAAAATTACGTAATAAATGAATATTTTTGTTTGAAGTGATAATATGGTAACTAATTAGGGTAATAATACGGGTAATGTTTTCTATATTAAAACGATAGAAAGAGATTCGAGATCACTTTCTTTTTGTTTATCAATAAAAATTTCAAATAAATTGCATTTTTCAACTATTTTAACTAATCATATAATTTGATAATTACATGTTAAGTGACTGTTCATCGTAATAATTGATGTAATAAATAGCATCCAGCCACGTAATGTGGTCAATTTATAATTCTAGATTTAGCTCGATAAAATCTCCTAATAAGTAGACATAGTAAAGATAAGGAACATCAAATATGAACACAAGGTGACGTGCTTCTCTAAAAAGCACTTATTCTTATAAGCTCTATCACTTGCTTCCCACACTCGGCAGGGGCAGCATTCGTTTGTTTTGTTTGGTTAGTGGCGGGCAACGAGCATGCAGTGCCGCAATGTCACTTCGAATCCTCGCACCAAAACCAAAACGGCCGTCTCTGTTAGAAATTTGCAACGGAGATCTCGACCCCAGACAGTTCTACCAGCTCCTCTCGCACGCCGTTACTTCCGGCGTCTTCGCCACCGACTCCGTGGTCTCCAGCAAGCTCCTCCTCCGCTCCCTCTCCCGCCGCCGCCTCGAATTTTCCCGAGCCATCTTCTCCCAGATTCAAAACCCAAATATCTTCGCCTGCAACTTCATCTTCAAAGCCTTCTCCCACAGCTCCTCCCCACAAGAAGCGGTCTTCCACTACAATCTCGTGCGACGTCGTTTTCCCCATTTGCTGCCGGATAACTACTCCTTCCCTTTCCTCTTCAAAGCATGCGGTCGTCTCGGTCTTCCCCACAAAGGCCAAGAGCTTCACTGTTTGGCCATGGCGCTCGGGCTCGAAACCGACGTCTTCGTTCAAAACGGCCTCGTTTCGATGTACTCCGCGTGCGGAATGCTTCACTGTGCTCGTAAAGTCTTCGACTTGCTTCCTGTTTCGGTTCGCGACGTGGTGTCTTGGAACAGCATTGTTTCTGGGTATGTCCAGAGCAATCGGAACTGGGACGCACTCCAGATGTTCGACGAAATGTTTGCATTTACAAGGCCCGATAATGTGACGTTGGTCAGTGCTCTCACTGCTTGTGGGAAGATGGGTTGTCTTCATTTAGGGAGGCAAATTCATGGATTAGTGTTGGCAAGTGGGTTTGCTTTGGACGTCTTCTTGGGTTCCTCTTTGATTGACATGTATGCGAAATGTGGGCGCATGGATGATGCTCGAAAGGTTTTCGATAGAATTAGGAACAAAAATGTAGTGTGTTGGACTTCTATGATCGCTGGTTATACTCAGTCACGTTTGTTCAAGGATGCGATTGAATTGTTTAGGGAAATGCAATTAGATGGAGTTGAAGTAGACGCAGCAATGGTTGCTTGTGTGATATCAGCCTGCGGGCGTTCGGGTGCATTAGGCCATGGAAGATGGGTGCATACATACTGCGAAAGAATCGGCTTTTACACCAACATCTCCGTGAAGAATGCCTTGATTGACATGTATTCAAAGTGCGGAGACATTAAACGGGCTCTTGAAATTTTCCATGACATGAGCAACAGAGATGTATTTACATGGACTGCCATGATAACTGGTCTTGCTATGAACGGGGACTCTGTCGGAGCACTGGAAGTGTTTTCACAAATGGAAGCAAGTGATGTCAGGCCAAACGAGGTTTCATTCCTCAGCATCTTGTCAGCATGCAGTCATGGTGGGTTTGTGGATAAAGGTTTTCATTATTTCAGAGCCATGGCTGGAATATATAACCTCACTCCTCGCATTGAACACTACGGATGCATGGTGGATCTTCTTGGTCGAGCTAATCTGTTAAATGAAGCAGAGAAGTTCATCGGAGCTATGCCAATCCAACCTGATGTGGTTATATGGCGATCTCTGCTTTTTGCATGTAGGACTTATGGAAACATAGCATTGGCAGAGTTTGTAGTAAAAAAGATTGAGGAATTAGAACCAAGAAAGTTTGAGTCTCGTGTTTTGTTATCAAATCTATATGCTTCGGCATCAAGGTGGCATGAAGTGAGCACGGTGAGGAAGGGTACGGCTGTTCAGGGTGCCCAGAAGCAGCCGGGTTGCTCTCTTATAGAAGTAGACGGTCTTGTTCATGAATTCATTGTTGCAGATTGTTCACATTGTCAAATTGATTCGATTTACGAGACGCTTAGAGGAATGAACAAAGTCATACGATCAGAAAGATTTGATTAGGGAGTTTGGATGGTACACAATTCTTATTGGAAAGTTGGCAACCGAACAGAAAGATTTGAGGTATTGATGATTAGTTCAAGGTAGATGACAGTGCCAAGAATGGCGGTAGTTGCTCGAATGCGAATTCTACTTTGTAGTCCAGGATCATTAGGGAAAGAAGTAAGGTTTGCCTACTAAAGATTTGATGGCTGAGAGGCGCCGCCGGACGAAGATCAACGACCACGATGGGATTAAAACCCTGGGATAAGGTTCTTGGGTGTTCAAATTCACCACTTGAGATAACCTCAAGGGTAACTCACCAGTAAGTTACAGTTGAATTTACCAGTAGAGATGGGCTTAACCTCACAATGAGCTAGTGTGATTTAAAAATTCGCCTTTAGTGAGAATCGAGACCTCTCACTTACAAATGAAAAAAAATATCACTAGACCGTAGTATTAAGTGGGTGGCTCCTGTAAGTTGGAGTTGAAATTGCATTATTGCGCACTAAATACAGTTGTAAGATTGCTTTACATTAGAATTTTGATATGCTAAAATTCCGTTTGTGTTGTAAATAGTGGGTATGTATGCCCACATGCATATAGTAAGCCTTTCACTATGTAGCTTGTGATTTGCTTCTATAAAAGCAGTCTTATGGAACACACAAAAAAAAAAAAAGGAGATGAATGTGAGGGACTCACGGGAGAGAGAGGAAGGAAAAGAAAGAAGAAAAAGAGAGGAAGGAAGAGGAAGAGGAGAAGAGATAATAGAGGGAGTTATTTTTATACTCTTATTATTTCAGATTATAATGAAAGCATCATTGCTGCCCCGATGACGTACTTTAGTCACACTGACTGTAGAGGAACCTCGCAAATTTTGTATCTTGTTTATTTATTCTATTGCACACAACGTCGATTTTATAACACGTTATCAGCACGAGAAGCTCTTGTGTCAGTGGAAAGCACAACGCCACAAATCATGTTCACCTCTGTCACCTGAAATCTCACAGATAAGAAAATATTTTCATTTCATCTTAAAATCTTTGTACTACTGATTTTCTTGAAGCAAATATATATATTGTTGTATGACTGTATATCATCTTTTGCAGAAGCAAAAGAGTACAAACTCAAAAAATTCGTAGATAATCTAACAGCCATGTAAACAGCCTCAGAACTCCAACTTGCAGGCATCGGATTGAAATACTTTCTTCTTGAAAGTTGTTCGTCCACTCAGTATCTACAACATATCAAAATTTCAGTAAACTTTAACGGTGCGATCGTCGCAGATGTCTGAAATACCAAACCAGTTTCTAATTTCCGCAGAAAACTGGACAACCACCTTATGAGTACCACAACTCCATTTCTGTAGTTCAAAGCGAAATTGTTTCTTCACAAAAGTTGTTTGGTATCCTCTTATCCATATCATACTAAAATTTGAACTAAATCTAACGGTTTGATCTTCTCATAAGTTGCAGACGCTCTTGACTCCAAAACTTATGAGAACCGTTTCGACTTTTTCGAAACTCACCAAAGGAGGAACACCAATTGGAACTTATTGTTATTATTATTTACTGAGTAACCAAAATGACTTCAGAACTGTGAAATAAAAATAAAAATAAAAGGAATCAAACAAAAGAAGTGGCAGACCAAGAAAATGAAAAGGCAAAAGATGAGAACTTAATCATTGCATTTTCTGTTTTGGCATATTTATGTGAATGGTGTTGGATTAAAGCCCATGTCACAAGTTCTATTTATTTAAAGCAATTTATTTACAGTGGGTAGAATTATTACCCTTTGCTTTAAAGCTTTGATATTTATGAGAATGGTGTTGAATCAAAGCCCTTGTCACAAGTTTTATTTACTTTAAAGTAATTTATTTACCATGGACGGTTTTACCGCCTACTGCTTTAAGTTTTGATTTATGTGAATGGTGCTTAATTAAAGTCATTGTCACAAACTTTATTTACTTAAATGCAATTTATCCATTATGGCTGGAATTACCGCCTATTGCTTTAATTTATTTATTGTACTTATCTTTTGTTACGATGAGTATATACAGGACCTGAAGTTCCTTGATCAAATCAGAACCTGCAGTTTCTTAATCCTCAACATATAAAAATGATTGGACCTGAAGTTCCATCATGCAAAAAGATCGGGCATGAAGTCCCTTAATCGTCAAGATCAGGACATGAAATTCCTTAATGAGTACCTTAAGTTTGAAGAGCCGAAGTGCCACAACTTAATTGTAATAAAAGCCATAAGAGTTTCAGTCTACAGACTATTAAATAAGGACCAGAAGTTCCTTATGTCCATACTCAAAATGGTTTAGCAGAAGCCTTTATTAAGCGGATGAAATTGATTACCCGCGCTCTGCACATGAAAACAAAATTGCCAGTTTTTACATAGGTACATGCTATTTTACATAATTCACTATTAAGTTCGGTTGAAACCAGTTACCAAACATCGATATTTCTCATTACAACTCGTGTTTAGGCACCAGCCAAACATTACACATTTACGAGTTTTTGGTTGTGTTATCTATGTGCCTATTGCACTGCCATAACGTACTGAAATGAGGCATCATCGCGGATTAGGCATTGATGTTGAACACCATCTATCATTCAATATTTGAAACCCTTGACTGGGGATATGTTTACCGTATGGTTTGCGGACTGTCATTTTGATAAGACAATTTTCCCGCCGTTAGGGGGAGAAAAATATCGTTCCAGAAGAATGATGAGAAAATATCATTCCAGAAGAATGATGAGAAAAGACCGTTCTTGAAGAATGAAGAGAATTTGTCTTATTTTGATTCACTAAGCAATTAACATGAAAATGAAGTAAGAATAATTGAATGATGCAACGATATATCAATCAAATGTCAAATGCATTTAATGATGCAAGAAAGTAATGAAATCACATATATTTGCTGCAAATGTGCCTACAAGAATTAATGTCCCTATTAGACAAAAATAATGAGGCAATAAATGAGTTATCTATTGCACGCCTGAAGCGTGGCAAACTCTCATACTCAAAAGGTTCAGCCATTTGAAAGAAGAAGAATATGGCACTACTGAACTATTGCATTCCCGAAACATAATTGTTGCATGCCAGAAGCATGACAGTCGCCGCGTGGATACACGTCCCAGAAAGGACAATCCACAGACATGAGAATGTTGATGTCTCATGCATGGAGCATGATAGACATATAGGTTCCAATAACTCAACTCCCATAAGTGGAGATTAAAATCCAAGTTCTATAACGCTTAAAAGAAGGTTACGATCCGCATTCTCTAAATTATGACTATCCTGGAAGAGATAGTGTAATGCCCTTGAAGAGGCAATGGATATCCAAAGGAAATGAAAAGCTTTTATGCATGCGCATGCACATGAGAATATGGGATCATAGATTGATGATAACCAATGGTAATTTTGGTTTTTATAAGTAGCTTCTAAATTCATCAATGAGCTGTGTTGATATTGAGTCTCGTTCTTTTTTGTAAACAAAATTATTGGCCAAAATGAAGAAAGGCAATTCCATTACAATTTTGTAAGAACGTGGAAAAATGGACCTATATACTTGAATATAATACAAATAGCCAAAAGATGTTGAACCAAGGAGGTTACATTGGGTATTTGTAATATAGTGAAATACACTTACATGATATGACATAAGGTTACTAATTATACTTTTGTAAACGAGTTTATATGAATGGAGAATTATATGCGAAGGGTTGTGAGTCACCCACATCATATCTCCATAAATAAATCCCTCAAGTATACATGAGAGCAAATTGCTCTGTATAAATTCCAAAGGAAAATGTGTCATGAAGTGTAGAAAATCCTTGAAGGATTCAAATTGCTTAAAGTAAGCCCCCGAAGGGTAAAACATAAATTATGTACTCAATACCAATGGATGATATAAATTGCCTTAGTGAGTACTATCATTATGATATTATTGCAACATACTAAAATCTCTTGATATTATTAAATTAGAACTCTTGAAGAGTAAAAAAATATTATAAAGTGTTGAGAGGAATATTATCTCGAGCTGTAGATCGAACAATATGTCAAAACGAATCTTATCCATGATGTTTATGATATTAAAGAACCATATGGATTGAAGATTGTGAGTTAAATACTCAAATGATGTTGACACTAAGAATGATCATTTATCTTCGTGAAGGTAAAGATAAATTGATATTTGGTCTAGAAGTACCACGTCTTAGTGAAGTATATGCTTTATTGTATTTAGCACAATACATTGAATGAAATAAAGCTTATCTATTAATATCTCCGAGAAATTACAGATATGTACATACACATGAGTTAAAACAAACAAATAGGATTGAGCCTTTACAAATGTTGCTCATGTGAAGCCTTAGTACTCGGAAGTACCCCAGAGGGGGGAGGCACTGGAGATTGATCATGTGGCACCCCAGTACTTGGCAAAACACTAGAAGGGGAAGGCATCAGTTGCTTTTGGAATCTAGCAACGAACATCTGGTGATCACTTTGAATCCGAATTTCGGATTCTTGCAGTTGTTCGAGCTTTCTTTTCATGCTCGTAGAGTAATTATTTGCAAGCACATGTAACACTCTATTCTTGTGCTTGAGCCCCTTGATCTCTTGTTTAAGACTTGCCACCTCAGCCATCAATGATTCAACTTGGCGAGTTTGAGCAAGTAGGCATTGACCCATATTGGATACAGAGCCCGCACACTGAACACTGAGAGTCAATGAGTCTTGAATGGTCGACTCATCAAACCGTTTTGAAAGGATTATGTTATCCTTTGGAGTGAGAATATTCCTAGCTACCACAATAGCGGTTATGTTATTCTTCATCACAGAGTCCCCAACTGTAAGAGGACCATTAGAAGATAAGAAAGACGGACGCCATATGTTATCCTGATGCTGCTCGTCTGTATCACTCCTAAGACTCAAATCTAAGCAAATGTTAGATGGGCAAGCCATTTTCAGAAATGATGAAGGAAAAAATGAGGTCAAATAAAATCTCAGAAGTGCAAGAAGGAGAAAATTTCTACAGACAACAACTTTCTGAGCATACTCTTGTACACAATGGATGTCTCTATAAAAGAAGAGGCAACATAGCAACTTGTTCAGAGATCGAAGAGGCACCGCTCTCCGAATTCCAAAAACTAGATTTTCCTGAATAAAGTTCGTTGACATTTTTCAGACGCAATCTCAACTTTTTCAGATATCGTGTGCAACTTTGTTAAAGATCTCTGACAAAATTAAAAATGCGTAAATCTTACTGTTCTAATTACACCACAGTTGCTAACAAAAGTAAAGGCACATCACCACTACCTGCTATTGGGGAAATCCCTATATATGTCGACCTTCATAGTCCATGGCAAGGCACACATCCAAAACGCCTAACTCTCTCTCATTGCCGAAAATGCATATGTAACCAAACCTCTCAACATACTCAATTTCCTTTCTCTCTGAGAATACCTTTTCAAAACAAGTCATGCCAGAGCAAGAGTACCTCATATCATCAGGGACAAGAGCAAGAGTATCTTATATCATGCAATCTCCCTGTCATTTCCTTTGTCCTTGTTCTTACCGGAAAAGACAAGGATAAAGAAAACAATATGTCAGAACCTCCACTCAAACTCTCGGTAAGGAACAGACTGCCTGGAACCTTTCCTGATTGCTTACCTAATATTACTCTCGAGTAGCCATCTTCAACTGTTGTTGGAGTTGGGTCTCCAGTCACCAAGAAGTGATGAACCATCCAAATGCAAGGGTTGCATTCCACTCTTGCATCAGTGGACAAATCCTAGAAGAGAATATGCCACACTTGCATGGGGGAAAAGTAGGGAAAATACCACTAATGCAAGGGGAGCAAGTAAGGCAAGTGAAAATGATATATTGAAGCATGTGGAGACAAGCGCAACAAACATGTGCTGATTCATCCCAGACAAAGCCGAAGATCACTTGCCACATTAAGCTCATCATGGTCCAATTTCATTCAAGATCAAGCCTCGAAGGTCCTTAAAGAAATCACAAGTCCGATTCAAGATCAAGTGTCCACCACCCTTGAATCAAATTCTGCTCCAGATAAAAGGAGTAAATTCAGACCTTTGATGCAAGTCTAGCAGAAAGCCCTCCAGCCCAATTCAAGAACAAGTCTGTGGAAAGTTAACAACAAGTAAAACACATTTTTCGGCAACTCTGCTCAATAAGGGACTGAAGTAGAATGATCAATGATTAGCCTAAAAAAGTTGAAATCAGGGGGAGATACTAGTCAGGGGAAGCATCCAAAAACAGATCAAGATTTTAACAAGTTAATTAAAGACTTATGTGGGCATTCAAGGAGGAGTGTTGTAAATAATGGGTATGTATGCCCACATGCATATAGTAAGCCTTTCACTATGTTGCTTGTGATTTACTTCTATAAAAGCAAGTCTTATGGAACAAAAAAAAAAGGAGATGAATGTGAGGGACTCACGGGAGAGAAAGGAAGGAAAAGAAAGAAAAGAGAAGAGAAGAAAGGAAGAGGAAGAGAGAAAATAGAGGAAAATAAGAGAAGATAATAGAGAAAGTTATCTTTGTACTTTTATTATTTCAGATTATAATGAAAGCACAATTGCTCCAGATTATAATGAAAGCACTATTGCTCCAGTCACACTGACTGTAGATGAACCTCGTAAATTTTGTGTTTTGTTTATTTATCACTACACACACCGTCGATTTTATAACAGTTTGATAATTATTTCAGTTTTCGTTTTACAAAATTACAATCGGAAATCTTGTTTGATAACTTTTCAAAGTACTGAGTTACAGTAACAAACATCATCAGTACGCTACAGTTACAATAAAAACATAGAAGCAAAAAAGATAAGTACAAGAAATTCACTCAAGTAAAAAACCAGAGAGTAAAAAAAAAAAAAAAACAAAAGAAAAAAAAAAAGATAACTAAGCGTTGGGTTGGGCAAGGACAGGGTCTACTCCGACGTCCTTGACAGTCTCGGCTCACGAACGGGGCGGGTCGGGTTTATGAGCGAAAACATCTTTCCGGATCGGATCCTTAACGGCGTGATTGTAGTCGTCAAACTCCTGAACATGCGCCACCTTCCTGAAAAACGAATTTTTAACGAACTTGTCAGACTCCGCCACCACGCGCTCCGGCTCCATCACCTCCGGCAGCGTCTCTCTCCGTTCCTTCTTCACGTAGACGTGGGGGTTGTGCTTCAGGTGCTGCTTGGCGGTATGGAGCCCCAGCCCCACCGACACCGCTATCATCCCGAGCACGACGTAGACCGGCACGAAGTCGCCCCTCATAAACCTCTTGAAGTTGCTCTGTTGGGACTTTTCGGTGGCACCGGCAGCCGGGGAGTAGGGTTTCATCTTCGGGGAAGTCGAGGTGGCGTATCCGCGTAAGGCGGTGGACATTTGTTTCCAGGGATTCTGCAGCATTTGATGATCTTCGTAAGTAAATCCTTAAAAAAAGCAAAAAACAAAAACAAAAGTTGAACAAAAAGAAGAAGATTTTACCATTGATCTGAAAGCCATGATCTTCTGCAGAAATCGATATTTTCACTTGAACCAACTGCTGCTGGATTTTCCTTGCATATAAGATGGATACTGACAAGAGAGGGCACTCAGGGCAGAGAGTTCTAGAACCACGTATCGCAATATAGAAGCAAATTGGACACGTGTCGAGTTATAATAGAGCAAGAGTGTCAGAAGAACCCTCCTGAAGCTGCCACGTCAATTTTTTCTTTTACTTTTCTGAAACAAAACTTACTTAAATATCATTTATTTTTACTTCACAGTAAAAACTTCCCTACATAACATGTCACTGCAGACACTTGGCGCGTTTACGCAAGGATAAATTTTTCATTGTAACATGCGGATGGTATATTAATTTTTTAACACATAGATCCTATTACTTGTATTATATTATGTTTCGATCATATTGAAAAATCTCTTCATGCAAAAAAATAGAATGAGGGAATTGGAATTGGACACATTCCAAACGATTTAAGTGTTTACTAACACTTCAGGAATGAAAGTATACGTGGGAAACACTCTGAGGAATGAAATACGAAGGAAACACTTGAGAATGCTAGTATAAGTGGGGCCCGCTTAAAATAGGAAATCAGATTAAATGATTTTCTCGAAATCGGATAAATAAACAATAGGTAGTAAGAAAAACAAATGAAAATGATTTTAAAATCTTGAGTTTTAATCAAAAGGATAAAAATGTGTTGTAAGTAAATAGTACCAGAGTGACTTTTTAGAGTAAAAATATCGTTAATGTTAAAAATAAACAGTACCAAAAATATTTCGTTAAGACTCGCGAATTGGTACTCACTCTTGAAAGCAACTCCATCTAGAATCAACTTTTTCTACCTAAAATACCTTTTATCTCCTTCCTTTGACCTGCATCTCTGCTTCTCTCTGTCAAAGGAAGATTATGCAGGTTTCTTGGCATCTGGGTTATGCAAGTTTCAGGACCAAAATCAGAAGGGAAGAAAATATTGATAATGTCATTTCTATCCTGATTTCTGATAGTTTTATTAAACAACTTTAACATGAATACGATTCTAATTCCACCTTTTTTTATTTCTTCCTTAATTCATCTCTAAATCTAATCACAGATTAGTAAACGAGTCCTTAAGTCAATGCGGTACCATCAGTCATGTGCTCGAAACTAATCCCGCACTATCATTAACTTGAGATATGCTACAATAATATTGACGGGATATGAAAGTTAGTATCTTGCATGAATCAGGCACTTTTACGCGGTGCACCACAAACACATTACACATTACACATTGTCATTGACTTGAGATATCTACAATGTCATTCATGTTGTATGAAAGTTAATATTTTACGTCAACCAAGCATTGTCAATAGTGCATCTTTAACCATCACTTATTGTCATTAGTTTGAGATATCCTACGATAACATTTTGTTGCATAAAAGTTAATATCTAAGTCAATTAGGCAACTGCCAACGGCGATCCATAACCAACCACACAATGTCATTAGCTGGATACACCCAAAATTTCAACTTCTTTTTAAGATTTGTGAAAATAAGGAATAAAAATTTGTTTTGGTTAACAGGCTTCGAACTGATGTTTCTGAAGACCATTCAAAACCAGATATATAGCCTCTGTCTTAGGATGCAAGCAATCCCCAGCAATGAACTCATGAGTGACTCCCTCCAATCGAATCAAACTACAACCGCTGATCTTCTTCACCCTCTTAGCATCTTTGATAGACTTTCTAACATTTACAACATCGTCCCATTTCCCTGCCGTCGCATAAACATTCGCCATGATCGAATACACTCCACCATCTTCAGGGTCCAACTCCATCACCTGCTCCGCAGCTTTCTTCGCCATTTCAACATCGCCGTGGATTCTGCAGCCTCCAAGCAATCCACCCCATACGAACACATCGCCCCCCATCGGCATCTTCGCAATCATCTCCATGGCTTCCTTGATAAGACCTGCCCTCCCAAGCAGATCAGCCATGCACCCGTAATGCTTGAGCTCTTGAGGGACCCCGTTGACTGATTCCATTTCGTTGAAGAGCTTTCGAGCTTCGCTTACAAAACCCGCATGGCTGCACCCTACTAAAACTCCTAAGAAGCTCACCCCATCTGGTTTAAGTCCAGCCTCCATCATTCTGGAGAAGAAAGCGAGTGTCAGCTTGCCGTGGCCGTGCATTGCAAGCCCGACAAGCATGGCATTCCATGTGAACACATTCTTATCTGCATTCGATTCGAATATCTCCATGGCGGTCTCAATGCACCCACATTTTGCATAAAAGTCCACTAATGCTGTTAGGAAGTAGGAACTCAGTCGAATCCTGTTTCGTTTTATGTAATCGTGGATCATTTTCCCTCGTTCCAAATCACCCAGCTGCGCACAAGCAGAAAGAGCAGAAACCAAAGAGACATCATCAGGCCTAATTCGTATACCAAGCATCTGATCAAACAATTCAAGCACTTCCTCGCACCGATCCATCTGAGCACACCCCGCCAAAACAGTACCCCACGAGACGGAGTCTCGGACAGGCATTTCTTCAAACAGTTGGCGTGCTCTCGAAATCTCACCGGCCTTAACAAAGGCATCGAGCAAGGCATTGTAGGAGACAACATCCCTGTGGGAACTTTCGTCGAACACCTTGCACGCGTGGCTCAAATTATGGCAGATTGAGTAAACATGGATGAGGGTATTGGAAACGAACAAATGAGAGGCGAACCCGAACTTGAGGGATTGCGAGTGAAGGGCTTGGGAGACGGAGAATGCACTAAACCCGAGATGGGCACAGGCCTTGAGGGCGAAAGGGAAGGTGTGGAAGTCAGGAGGGAGAGAGAGGTGGCGCATGCGGGCGAAGAAGCGGAGAGCGGAGAGAGGGGAGGAGAGGGCGGTGTGGGCTCTGATGATGTTGTTGAAGGAGAAGGTCGATGGGTTTTGGATGCGGTTGAAGAGAGCGACGGCATATCTGAGCGAAGCGGTTGCAGAGGGGGCGGAGGAGGGCGGGAGGAGATAGATGAAGGCGTGGAGGAGGGTGGGGATGATCAAACCGAGTGGAGTGAGAGAGGGGTTGGTGATGGTGTGGGCATGGAGCTGGAGGAGCTGTTTTGGGGTTTTGCAGTGTTTGATTGCGGCGGCGATGGTGGTGGCATTGGCGGCGTTCATTCACTTCGATTCACTCTGGCTCTCATTCTGTTTTTGAAGGTCGGAGAATCGAAGAACAAAAAAAAGAAGGAAACGGCGGTAAAATATTTATTTAATTAAAAAACGTGGACGGCAGGATTCGAACCTGCGCGGGCAGAGCCCACATGATTTCTAGTCATGCCCGATAACCACTCCGGCACGTCCACCTCTTTTGTTCAGCGAGGTCGAAAACATATATATAAAGTATTATTTATAAGACTACGAAACCCGGCCGAGGCCATTTGAAAACGTACAATCTCGGGCCTGGTCTAGTCCAACCTTAGCTCAAAATGAATCAATAGACAATGAAAACGAATGGTTAGTTAGTACGTGATTGGTTTGAGATACTGTTAAAGTGATATTCTCGTTACATAAAAGACTTTCTCATATCATAGTACATAATTGATTTGAAATATCATTACAATGATATTTTCGTTGTATGAAAGTATTTCTCGTATCATAGTGATCACACTAATAAATTAAATATAAGTAAACTAATGGATACATGGGCTCAAGCTCCAAGTGACTTAAAATTGAAGGTAATTGGTGGGTTACAATAGGCATATGCAAAATGATGAACAACTTGAGCTCAAGCATCATCTTCCCAATTTCTATTTTTTTATGATGAATTTATTAGGGATTTTTATTACTTAAATAAAAGGCCTACACAATTACACTTTGGAATTAAGAATAAGTCAAATGTCCTCAATTATTGCACATAGCACAAAAGCAGTGTCTAAAGTAAGATTAAAGTCTTAATTGTTCGCTTGTGATTGTGTTTTTTACGATTTGGCGACGGGTATTTGTCGTTTGGATTTTTAAATCTCATATATCCACTTGTGTATAGGTAGAGTATGAATTTAAAATTAATAAATAGGGTAAATGACAAAAAACTACCTTAACTATTGGTGTTACGACACTTTCATACCTCATCTTTTAAAACTCATCTTATGAATTTGGTCCAATGTTATACCTTTTGTTACTTGGCCGTGAATTTTTCAATTAAATGTTGACATGGCTTGATTCGGAACCCACTTTCTATTAAAAAGTCAATAAAAATTATTAAAAACTAAAAAAAATTATTTAATATTTTTTAAATATTAAAATAATACAGAAAAGTTAAAAAAAAAAAAACCCTTAGTTCGTCCCTTCCCCCTCTCTCTCTTCTCCCCCTTCATCTTCTTCCCCCTATCTGCTTAATCTTCTACAAAAATAAAACAAAATAAAATAAAATTTGAAAGCCCATCAACCCCCCCTAGATCCCAAGATCCCATCACCCCACCAACCCCCAAAACCCCGATCCCTCCCACACCTGCAACCCAAATCCACCACCCCCCAACCTGCAGAAGAAGAAGAAGAAGAAGAGAGAAGGTAAAAAAAAAAAAAAAAAAAAAAAAAAAGGAAACCCAGTTCGTCTGTCGCCCCCCCCCCCCCCCCCAACCCAACCTGCATAAGAAGAAAAGAAGAGCTGAGGGAGAGAAAAAAAAAGGAAACCAAGTTCGTCTCTCCCCCCCCCCAAAGCCAACCTGCAACCCAGAAAGAAGAAGAAGAAAAAGGAAAAAAAAGAAAAGGAAATTCAGTTCATCCATCCTTTCCCCCTAACCCCCCCCCCCCCCCCCGCTCAGATCCCGTCACACCCCCCAAAAATATCATCACCGCACCAACCCTCTCCCCCCCCCCCGCCCAAATCCCGTCACACCCCCCAAAAATATCATCACTGCACCAACCCTCCCCCCCCCACCCCCGCTCCTAAAACCCGGATTCCTCCCACACCTGCAACCCAAATCCACCACCCCCAACCTGCAGAAGAAGAAGAAGAAGAAGAAGGAAACCCAGTTTGTCTATCTCCCCTCCCCCCCCCAACCTAACCCAACCTACAGAAGAAGAAGAAGAGAGAGAGAGAGAGAAAAAAAAAGAAAAAAAAAAAGGAAACCCAGTTCGTCCCTCCCCCCCCCCCCCAAACAAGCCAACCTGCAACCCAGAAAGAAGAAGAAGAAGAAAGGAAAAAAAAAAAAACCCAGTTCGTCCGTCCCAACCCCCTCCCCCACCCACCCAACCTGCAGAAGAAAAAGAAGAAGAAGAAGAGAGAGAGAAAAGAAAAAGAAAAAAAAAGATTTTTTTTTACTTTTCTTTATTATTTGAATTTTAAAAAAATATTAAAAATTTTATTTTAGTTTTTAATAATTTTTTAATAGAAAGTGGGCCCCGAATCAAGTCACGTCAGCACTTAACTGAAAAATTCACGGCCAAGTAACGGAAGGTATAACAATAGATCAAATTCTAAAGATGAGATATGATATTGTCAATTTTGAAAGATGAGGTATGATAGTGTCGTAAGATCAATAGTTAAGGTAGTTTTTTGTAATTTACCCTAATAAATAATATTTTACAAATGCAAAAACATATTTCATCATTGGTACGTAATCAAAAATGCAATATCTTCAACATGGTACGTTCAATATACCAAATCAGTGTTATGAACATAGTAATTGGCCAAGGAGGTGCAATCAAGCAAAAAATCATGAAACTTGTATATCATATAACATGACAAGCACCATACCCAATGTAACATTTGTGAAATTCTCCTATTTGATTTCAACTTGTAATTGACATTTTATAGTCGTTTCTTTATGAGCACGGTTCAAGGAGTCCATGGTAAGTTCCAAAATATTTTTTTTCAATTATTCTACAATCGTATGAATTGTACATCTTACATTGTATTTTATTCAATACGTAATACGTGGCACATTATGATTCGTTTGATACAACTTTTCTCGAATAGTGTGACATCAAAATGACGAGCACCTTGGCAGTGATTCCGTAACCGCTTCTGAAATACTTTTTTGATTTTTCTCCTATTTGATATTCATATTTTTAACTTGTATTATATTTTATTCAAAATGTACCCCATTAATTAATGTGCAATTTACGACCCGGTTCCACCAATGGCCTCAGCTTTGTTGTGAGCCGTCCAGATCAAATTCAACATGTCATTTGGTGAATAAAACTCAATTTTTATTACGAGCGATAATCCATACAAAAGATTCTCTCACTAGTGTTGAAAGACTAATGTTGTGATTGATGGAAAGCAGAGGAAGAATGATAATATTCTAAGCAAAAGATGAGCACACTTACCCGATTAGAGAATAATGCTTAGGGGGACCATTACAGATGTGATTCTTTCTGTTGATGATCTGTTTCCTTTGTCTTCTTTGCTTTCCTCTTTTTCTCCTTTTAACTTGTAAAATTCTGGATGCCACCGCCGAAGCCACCTGCCTTGTTCAGAGCTTCATACAATACAAATTATATATACACTTGGACCTACAGATAACATCACACACACACACACACTCTCTCTCTCTCTCTCTCTGTGGCAAAAACGCACACGAAAATGTGGAGGAAGAAGAGGAAGAAGAGGAAGAAGATGGTGAAGAATGTGAGTAGAAGAACTTCTTCTACATGCTTGATCAGTCCCACCCTCTTCCTCCCTTGATGGGATGTGAAGGGACGGACAAAAGGCAAGTCAAAGAGGCAAAGGGGAGGCAAAGCCTTTCTTCCGGGTTCGTTTTCGGCTAGCGATTTTAACACTCTTTTTGTAGCCTCTTGCACTCCCCCCGTCAATAAAGAGAAAACAATAATGTATTAAGTTTGGAGTGCAAATAGCTAAAAGAGGAGCGTCATAATCGCAACCCTTATTTATTTTACCCTTTTTTTTTTTTAACATGTCAACTCTTTATGTAATAGTAGAGTAAACAAGCATGCCATGTAATTTTGAAAGTGTTTTTCAAAATGTTTGGCAGTTTCTTCACTTCAGTTGTGGTCTTTGTTACTTCCATGGCTCAAATTTATAAAGCTTTTATTGCAGTTCAATATATCAATTTGGAAAGAATTACTGCACTTTAAGCTTGTCCTAAGGATTAAATAAAACTCCTGTTTGCATTTTGTTCTTTATCTTTGATCTGTTCAACAATAGAGAAACTTCTCTGCATCTGGGATGCCATGTAGGCGGGTCAATGTTCCAATGTTCAATCACACAAACGAAGCCATGTAAGATTGTTAAAATATTAAGTAATAAATGTGACATGACAACTCATGAATGACTTGGGATACCGCCTGGTGTCATCTCGGGTGTTGAGGAGCTTTTCGCATTCGTATGAGTTGCTTCTGCACAGAATCTTACAACCACCAGCATCTAATTATTGAAGAAAGTTGAGGTTCTATCATAAAACCAATTGACAATATAAAAAGTAGCCCCAACATCTTATTAGCCCATGCAAGGTCCCTCCTCCTGTCAATGTGAGACTCATTCTCAACACACCCCCCTCACATGTGGCAAATTTTCAAACCTAATACGTAGACAACACAACAGGATGAAGTGAAGCGCGTGTGGCCGTTTGCCTTCACACGTGGAGCTACCTACTCTGATACCATGAAGAAAGTTGAGGTTGCACTATAAAACCAATTGGCTATATGAAAAGTAGCTCAACCTCTTATAAGCTAATGGTTCATCCTCCCATCAATGTGAGACTCGTTCTCAACAATTTTATGCTGCTACTACTGGGAGCTAGCAATGCCAGTTTGCACTCATAGACGTGCTTGAGTTTGTACGACTCCTGGGCGCCAAAAAACGACCAGTTGGAACTGGAAATGCAAGTAACCGAATATCGATCACGGGCGATAGAGGCATTAGAGTTCACAGATCACAAACTCAAATTGTAGCATAACAGCAAGAAACACCTTGCACTTGACATGTTACATCATGCAATGTCGATCACCAAACGTATAGATACTAATGTAGCCAAGAATTTTAGTTACAAACTAGAGCATATCCAGCACAGGTTAGCAACAAGAGAACAGGATGAAGTTACGAAATGACGGGACAATACTCATTCTAACGCACGATGTGTTAAACATCGTATGTTACGCCATCTAGTTATGATATTACATCCATGATCAAGCACATTACAACTTTACGGTGCAACAGTTAAACAGCTAACCGAAAGAACAGACATCTAAGATGTTGAGATCACAAAATATGAATTTAACAATTTACCTAAACATGATGTTTCAAAAATATGTTTTCAAGGCAACAATCCCAAGTGGTCGCTATTCCAAACTGAAGCAGATATTACACGCAACAAAATGACCGCAAGCAAGCACAGCAATAGAATGGTCTTCGCACACAGCACGTATAGGCACAAATTAAAAGGACATGTAGTAGAAGATTAAAACAACAGCATGCTTATCCTATAGATGCATCATGCAGAGGTACGTACAGAGGCAACTAGATATTATGGCTGAAATATCTACAGGTCAGATATGAAACTCATGTAATTTTCACCACATGGATTAGTAGAGAAAATATCATCTAGTTCCGCCAAAATCTTGCTGTATATCGCACAAAAAATCTTGATGGCTGTAGGCAATAATTTAACAGATGGGGAAAATAGAAACTTAAAAACTTCCTGTGTTCATTAATGAGATAGTCTAACAAGTAAACGTTTCCAAAGAAAGAGAAAGATACAGTCTTAATAAACACAGAAAAAAGGAAGAAGATAATACCTATCACCTTTGCCATCAAATTCCAAATGTGCCTGTAACCTTGTTTCTCAATTGAAAGTTATGATAAATCCGGGAAAACAAATTTTCTGACTACAAAATTGAAAATCCTGTGCCCCATATCCTGAAGTGGGGATACCATCTGTCTTATAACAATCATATCCTCTACTTAACTAGTAATCTCATTTCCTTTTTCTTCATCATCAACACCGTTACAATTTCTAACTACAAAGATCAATGTAGTTACCAACTCGCTACAGATCTAGTTTCTTTTTCATGGCTTCATATACCATATATGTAATGCTTGCAGCTGGAACAACTTTGAGAAGATTTGGAAACAATCCCTTGTAGAAACCTCTATAGCCTTCGTGTTGAATGGTTCTCCAGAATACATCAGACATTCCCTTATATGCAGTAGCTGTATTAGAACGTTGAGCTTGCAATCTGGAAAGCAATAAATATATTAAACCCAACAGAAAATTCACCGGAATAGCAAAAGTTAAGAAGTGAAAAATTCAAGTAGCTTGGATGTGCACTCTTCAATAAAAATAAACAACCACAGTAGTGGAAGACTTCAGCCATGAAATGGTACCTTGTTCGGATAACCTGCAATGGATAAACACATGTTGCTCCTAGAGCTCCAGATATTGTCCCACATCCCAGCTGGATAAGAGGACCAGGTTCTGGAAAAAAGTGAAGATTTTAAAAGGCAATTCACTAAATGGTAGAAAGAGCGTTATCGAGATGAAAAGGATAAGGAAAGGAGAATTAAAAACCAAAAAAAAAAATAACCAGAGAACTGTACCACTATTATCGTGAAGAAAATATGTCTTTGACATATCTTTTAAGGTCTCATAGGCTGCAAGGTCGATGCCAGCGTAGGGGACAATGCCAAGAAGTGACGGAAACAGGCCTTTATAGAAGGCCCGAGGTCCCTCATGAATCCATATTTCTTTAGTTAATGTCCTCAACTGAGGACTCTTTCCAGCTTCTGAAGTGCAAGTCTGTAACCGAGTTTTCACAAGATCCAAGGGATAGATAGAAGTTTGTGCCACTGCACCTGCCATACCACCAGCCAAAAGTCTACCAGCAGTACCAATATCAGACTCGTCTGCCCCCATATTATCTCCAATGACCTTCTTTAACATTTCATAAGTATAGAACTTGAGCGCACTTTCAGGTGCTACCTTCACAACATTTATTCCGTTACCTCGGAAAAACCCCAGAATACCGTCATCCTTCAATATCTTCTTGATAGCTGGTACTACAGAAGCACGAGATGTCTGAACTTGCAAAACCACTTTCAAGCGATCAAGAGGAGCAGTGGCAGTACGAGAAGCAGCTCCAGCTACAGCCCCTGCAATAAAGTATCTGCTCCTATGAACATGCCTACCAATTCCTTCTGGAATAACAGCCTGCTCTCCAATATCCACAAGAAACACCCTTTCCCAGTGATGATATATATTCTCAATTGTTGCTTCATGCGGATAAAGTAGTAGAAAATCTCTCCATTCTTCAAAAGTTATAATTCCATTGTTATCCTTATCAACATGCTCCACAAAACGCGCAAGTTCCTCATCATCCATTTCAATCCCTACAAATTAAAAACTGCCAGGGCTTATAAGATGGAAAATAAAAAATCTTCCCAATTAAAGTCTACGGAAAAGGAAACCCTCTCGCTTTCGTTTTCTCCTGAACAGTTTTGGGAAATAATACTACAGTCATAGCTCTACATTCCCATCAAGCTCAACGTAGAACATGATGGTAAAAATGCTCCCTAGTGGAAATTATATTACAATCAGAGCAATACTATAAATGATGCCTCAAAGCAAGAAACCAATCCTCCTCAATCTACAGGCGAAACTATGAACTAGCATGTAAAAGTTAACGAATTTTCCCAATTTCGAAACAAAAGAAAGTATAGTTGGGCATACCAGCCTTGACAAGGGCATCCCAAAGCTCCTCCGGCAGAATGCAGCCGTTGTGCTCAACATCAATGGCCTGAAAAATGCGGTAGAGCTCGAGCTCCTTGTCATCCATGTACCGCCGGAACTCAAGATAATCGACCCTTCCATCCCTGTTAGCATCACAGACCTTCAGAAGATCATTGGCGTACTTGTATTCAGGCGGAATCTGAAGGGCCGACAATCCGGCCTCGATCTGAGAATAATCCAAATACCCAAGATCCTCAGCATCGAAGAAATTGAAAAGGCTTCGAATTCGGACGTCCCTGTCCTCCTTGGTCTCGCGCAAGGCTAGAAGAACGTGATCCATCGAAATGGGTCCGCTTTTTTTGACCGGATTGCAACATCCTTCGGCTTTGGCGGTGGCAGTGGACTTGTTCGCATCCACGTTGGCGAAGCCGACATGCTCTGCCGCGGCCGGCTTTGCCCCTGACATAAGAACCCAATTCTTCTTTCCCCTTCTTCTTCAATGTTCTTCGAGCTTCTTCAATGGCGGATCAAATCGATCACAACCCACAATAAAGGTATGAGATTTGCGGATTTTGGGCAAATGGGTTGGTGGGTTTTGGGTTGTTCGATCATAAATTCTTCAGCCATCACCATTCAGCAACGATAGAAACAGGATAGAGGAAATGAGGGTTGGGAGAGATGGGTCCTCATCCTCTTCTTCAATGTGAGAGATTGGGTGGATTGAAGATTGGATTTTTGGATTGAATTTAACGGTAATTAAGGAACGGTAACACAGAATATAACAGCCGTGGGTATATATACATATATAATATCTGCCGTATATAAATACGAGAGGAGGGAGGAGCCGAAGATTGTATGATATGAAACTGACGGAGAAGGATCGCTCTGGAATGGAAGTGGATATTCTTCCTCGTGTTTGGTCGCCCTTCACTCCTTCACTTGCCTTTTTCGTTTTTATAATTTTTCGTCAAATGTTGAGTGGTGCAAACTTGGGTTGGATCAGTTCGAAATTAATCCGATCTTTTACCTTGATCGACTGGATGTTACATAAAACTCATCCAAATCAGATCAACCTCAACTCGATTTTTATTAGGATTGGGTTAAGGAACCATTGTTCGGTTTGACTCATATCGAGTTCTAACCCGAACTAAATTTACTAATATATTGTCTCATTTGCTTGTCGAACCAATTTCGGGTTGAGTTCATATTTCTTCTAACACGATGAAAGCCGAGTTCAACCCGCCCGATAGTCATATACGCTTAAGATTAGATTAAAATAAGAATCGAGTGCTGCTAGACTAAAAAGTCATATACGCCATACATTATTCTTATTCCTTGCCAAAATAGGAAGTCTTAGTTCGATGCCATGCTTCCAAACCCAAACCCATTTACTTGACAAGGTCATCGATCTTACCACAATACACAAATAAAGGGTGGGAAAGCTCTATGTATTGAACAGACTGAATTGAGCTTCAAAGTTCACCACGTTTAACAAACACTTGAAGATGAAGTTCAAATTATTGCTATACCAACGGGTACATTGGCTTTGTTATGCCTACATATCACAGTGCCGGGTGAGACGAAGAACCAAGACGCTTTACATAACCTGAACGTAACAGTTCATAACGCCATTGACGAAGGACGTGATCAGCTTTAGCTTATACAACTCGAAATCTGCAAGAACAAAACCATGTCAGTACATTAACGAATTTGATTTTAGGCAATAAAGAATCCAGACGCCTTACTTAGATTCATAAACCTTAATGTTCAACGGTACATCGCTCAAAGTGCAGTGTCGAAGCTAAGCACAGAGGAATTTGGAAGGTAGTCAGCAACCAAAATGTAGAAGAGACCCATAACTCCGGTGTGCGTCTGAGTGCTGCTGTAATTAGAAACTAGAGTCAGAGTCTCGCCATCTTTTATTCTGATTGAGCCCGGTCGAGGATAACAACTGGACATTCCTACAATATAACCAGCCTCATCTCCAGCTTCCTTCCCTTTTCCATAAATAGGTATTGACGAACACAGAACCCGTCCGTCCTAAAATAATCACAAACGAGCACATTACTTAAACATACTCTCAATACATGTGCGAGCTCAACAAGAAAGAGAGACAAGGAAGAGTGCAATTTAGCCTGACACACAACGGAAACTCGACTTTATAAAAAGGGTGCAGGAAGAGATCATAATGCAGTGATTAAAGCTAAATCCTATATACAGTATGAAGGTCACATACTTGCAAATGCAAGGTGGGGGAAGATGCAAATTGTTGCAGTCTGGTTGCAAATATATTAAAGGGTAATGTATGCAAGCCGGTATATACTGCTTACAGGAATTCTCAAAGGTTTTTGAGTTCTACCATATGCCGAAAGAAATTATATTAAGGTTCGAAGAAACCAAATTGCTAAGAGTGGAAGAAAAGATCACCTCTCCATATAGAGTTGAACCAATCCCCCCCGTGTGCTGATGAGCTACACCATAGACGACATAACCACCAGTCGTCATAGTAGCCAATGACGATTGGCTGTCAAAGCACCCATCACTGGTTGCACTGCAAGACTCTTCGACATTATATTCAACCTGCACAAAAGAAATATATAGCCTCAATCATAAAAAGAAACTGAGTTCATAAAAACTGCAAACGCCAGAATATTGATGCATTATCGTCATTCGAGCAAATACTATTACAACATATACGATGAGGTGAAACTCACTAACCCGGCACTCATGTTCAATAGCATGTCCGGTTGAATGATTCATTTTATCAGTGACATCAAAGATATAAATCTTGACAGGCACGATCGAATCAGACCAATCAACCCACTTCACAGTATATCTTAAGTAGAGGTTTCTCTTGACACCATTAAAGCCTTGTTTTACTCTGCACTGAACACCATCATAACAACAAAACAAACCTCCTACGTACCCTGGCCTCAAAGGCTGGCCTCTAGAATCCGTTGACACATTATAAAGATCACACCTGCACTCGGTGCATCCCAACCCATTCTCCGCTCCCCGTGTGTCAATGGCGTGCACATTGAGCATCCATCTCTCCTCATAGCCAGCAGGAATCACTGCTGGATTCCCAACTTCAATTCCAAAAGGATCCGGAACATGTGTATCTGTTTTCCTTGTTTCGGACCCAAGTCCAAAGTACTGTCCGAGAGTCCTCTGGCACACTCCACTGTTTCTCACAAAAATAAAATCCGACCTTTGAAGCCCCTCAACACGAGTCCCCTCCGGCTCCACAGAACCTACGCGGCCATAATACCCCTCGACAACCCAATGATGGAGATAAGTTTCGTGAAGGGGAATCGGATTCCCTTCCTCGTCAATTACTTCAGCAGTGAAGCTCTTGATTGCAATATGACCTTTCGGGAAGTCGATATCGTAGTAATACTTGTCTGCAACCGATCCAGGTCCCAACACAAACTTAGGGGAGACAAAAACACTAGTTCTTGTCTTAGTTTTGACAATCCTAAGAGCATGTGAGCATGGTGTGCTTAATGCCAATACTACCATAGCCAACAAAACCACCCAACCCTCAAAACAGCTTGCCATTTTTTCTGCCAACATTAACACAATCTCTAGTTAAACAACCAATATACTCACACACAAACTCAAAACTCAAATTCCACGCTCCAAATCATAACGAAAGCAATGTTATTAGCGATCCAAAAACAAATTTTCAAATTTAAAATTATAGACTATACAAATTTTCACACTCCAATCAAAACACTGTACAAAAAGTTGGAGACTTTCATTTTTCTTTAATTTTTCTCTATCGAATTCGCGCATTCCTGAACAGATTATGGAATTTCCATGCGAATTTTTCATAGGGGTTGATCTACAAATCAACAAACGTATACGAAACATAAAGAGGAAAGGCTGACGAGAGTACCAGAAGGAAAGACGAGTCTGAGATAACAAGTTGGAGACTTTCGATCCGTTTGATTCAAATCAGACGTTACTTTTATATTGTGGATTATGAGTGTATGGGCGAGCGTGCGGCCGGCCGTTCAAACTCTACAGATTTTAGAGAGAGAGAACTTGAGAGGGTGCTGAAAACGCGAGTGTGTTGACTCACCTGTTACCTGTCGTCTCCTGCAGGACATATTACGGAAGCGATGACGTGTCGTGATATCTACGGCGTGTCGTGTTACTTCTGTATTCGCTCGTTTATATGGCACCTTTGCCATGCAGGAGATCGTGAGGATGTTAAAAATCCTTCAATCATATTTATTCATCATATATCGTACGGTCAGAAATTATTGTAATTTTTTTATTTAAAATTGAAAGTATCTGAAAAAAACTAATCGCATAATGTACGATAAATGGATGTGATTAGAGAAATCCTCACAAAGAGAATCCAGCTAGGATTCTCTCTTTTGCCATTATCATATTTTCCTTTCACACCAGATATAATACAGAGCGGAAATAATACCAAAAATGGTAACATCAGAGAAACCACATTTTTATATTTGAGTTAATAGTTGATTTTTTTTAATTATTTAAAGTGAAATTTACTTATCATCCACTAAAAAACAAAGAAATTAATGATTAGTTTATTATTTAAACATTAATAAATGTGCTTATTTTTTGTTCATAACTCATCATTTAAAATAAGAAAAACTAATAAAAAAAGTTTGAAAATTTTGAGTTTTAACGATAAGGATAAAATAAAGGGTAAAGTGAACAGTATTATGTTTGACTTTTTAGTATAAAAATGTATTTTTCGTTAAAATGAACAGTAACGTGAACTTTTCGTTAAAACTTCTTTTAAAATATGGTTTCTTCCCTCTGCCATGACGCATAGGAATTAATTATGAAAGTTTGACCATCTTTTTATTTAGGGTGTGTGGTGTTTATCATTTGCTTAGTTTTGGATTCCTTTAAAATATGGTTTCTTCCCTCTGCCATGACGCATAGGAATTAATTATGAAAGTTTGACCATCTTTTTATTTAGGGTGTGTGGTGTTTATCATTTGCTTAGCTTTGGATAATATGGTTTCTTCCCTCTGCCATGACGCATAGGAATTAATTATGAAAGTTTGACCATCTTTTTATTTAGGGTGTGTGGTGTTTATCATTTGCTTAGTTTTGGATGGAGGTCCAAGTTCCAGCATGGCTAGATCACTAGTTCTTATCCTTATTTTGGGGATTTGGATCCTCTCCTGAGCTAATAGAGATGATCCTATTGATCAATTATCTTGGGCTGTTAGATAAATTTAATGACTACAAACAGAAGAGTTCCTGTTCGTGGTGGAAATTTCCCGTGGGGAATGCTTCCTGTCCGACGATCACACAGCTCCCCGAGAGGTTTGGCGCCGGTTGATGCTTTTCTGTCGGGCTCCTGCTTTTCTGGTAGGCTTGTCGGGCAAGGCTGAAAGAGAAGGACAGAGTTAATTTTGAAATGTGCCTTCGTGAGGCCTTAGGTGTAGGCATTGAGGCTCACGATCAAGATTAACTTATAAGTGTTCAGGCGTGCCACTGCCATCTTCAGTATGGCAGATGTAGAACGGATGTTTGAGTTTAATTATATATTCGAAAGACTATGTTAGTTATTGACAGGTGCCTTTGTGGGGCCTTAGGTATAGGCCTTGAGACTTCCCATAAATAACTAACTTAGTATTTGAACATATAAGGTTCCTTTTCTTGGTTATGTAGATCTTATAACCATCATACTTCTGATTACCTGAACTTGAAGAGCAGAATGGATCCAAATAGGTGCCTTTGTGGGGCCTTGAATAGGCCTTGAGGCTTCCCATTAGAACCCCTTCCATTCTCAATGTTCTTGCCTGAGAAACAGGATGAATCCAAATAGGTGCCTTTGTGGGGCCTTAGATGTAGGTCTTGAGGCTTCCCATCAGAATTCATCCCATCCCCGGACGTTGTATGGTAATCATAATATCACAGCAATAAAACTAAGTGACAGGTCAATTACTTGCGCCCCAAGTAACTTCGGACTTCTTGTTATCAAAGCTTGTAGTGGATGGGTTAAGTCCACATCAGGTTCTTTTTTATGCCTTGAGGCCAAGGACTTTTAGGGTGATCAAATCTTATATGCCCGATGGCTTAGCACTTAAATCTGACTTGAACTGTGGAGACATATTCAAATCGAATCTAAGCACTGAGAGAATCTTTTGATAGCCATATTACTAGAAATAACTTGGATATAACTTGTAGTATACAACATATTGCTAGACTAATGAATGCACAGACAAAAACAAAGAGGGTCGGGCAAGGCTGATCGTCTTGCAAGAGGTTTGAAGGCTTAGAAAAAGGGTAGGGAGGTGAGTTTACAGGAGGAATCGATACTACAGCAAGAGTTGAGCAGGGTAGCAGAGTTATTATAAAAGGTTTATCCCGAAATGGATGAAGGCTTGGGCTGACTACAACTTCGTTTTGAAGGAAAATCTGGCTTTGAGCAGAGTTTGTGCTTGTATTTGTTTGTTTGAGTGTCCTTGATTCTGACCTCTCCTGCTCATTTTATAGACACCTTGGCTTGGCATCCTGTAGCAACAATCTTGCCCGAATGCAATTTGAAGGGTAGTGAATCATCAGCTATTTTACTTGTACTGCCATCTAAAAGTACTTTTTAGGCTGTATAGCTGGCTGGTCTACACCACTTGGCATGCACCTAGTCGGGAAAAAGCCTTCCCTGTTTTCTGGTTTTGGGCTAACTTCGGGCGTTTCCTTCTCTTTTTGGGCCAACTTTCCCCCAAGCCCAAAATTTAAGTTTTAACCCAAACAATTCCTTTAAAGTTATAATAATTATAGCTCATCCAAATCCTTATTTTGGCATATGAAGTATCCCCGCATATTTATTGTGGAGACCAACCCATGTCTTGCCATGCAAAAGGGTTGGATTCTAGTTAATGAATACATTGGGTCAACCCAAAACCATGGAATGGTTTCAAGTTAGGTTGCATTTTTGTTTACCTCATTCAAATTTTAAACTCATTCAACAGTAATAAATATGATGATTTTAAGTTAGGGTGCAATTTTGCTGACCCTCAAAATTTAAATTCTTAAGTTATATCATTTTCAAATAAAATAATATTGTTAAATCTTTCATAGTATGATATTGCATTATTAAATTGATTAACGTGTTTATTTTGTATTAATTATTGGTAACACATCACATAATTGAGAAATACTAAGGGGACTCTCTCAAAAGCGGCTCTCCATAAACTCTACCACTTCATAGTTTGTCAATTCTCGTAATATACTACAAAATATTGTGTAAAAAATACGAGGTAGCAGAGAGTCTATAGAGGATCCAATTATTTAGAAAGTCCCGCTTAGAATGACGTCCTTGGTACTTTCAAAAAGTCCCCATAAACCTTGACTAAGTATGATAAGTACAAAACAAGCCGAACCTAAGAAGATCCCTCCATCGACAACAAAATAATTTCATATCACAAAAATTTGGACTATAGTAAATAAACACTTTCGGACCTTGTTCAGAAGGGCTAAGGTATTTTTGTGTGATTTACATTTTTTTTTCTAGGCAAGGACCTTACTTTTTATTTTTATATTATATAAGAAATGGTGTTGTAAATTATTTAATATTAATTGATTGAAAAATTGGTAGTTTTTACCGTCAATCGGTGCAATTGGTTTTGTTTTGTTGTTTCAAATTGCAACAAACTGTTCATTGTTATGAGCGAAATTCTGTCATTGGGACAAAACATTACCTTAATCTCTAAGTTTGTGAGTTTTTTTTAATAACTTTACTTGTCAGTTATGTTGCTATTTGTTTTAGATAAATTCGTCGTTATAACTACTGCTACAATACTTTGATATAACATATATAATTTTGATATTTGTTGACACTACTCCAACAATATGATCGATGAGAAGTAGTAATCAAATTTAACAAACAAAGTACACATGAATAAATATTTTTAACCACCTCATCTACAATCTGATAATCTTTACTCGTAGAATGTCAAAAGTCAATTTTGGTGTCTCAAATACCAAATAACTACCACATGCCACAAATACCAGTATTTACAAATTTAGAGATAATGAATCATGCGTTCATTCCACGTTTTTCAAGAGGTGAATACAACTCTCCAATTTTCTCATCCGGTTTTGACATCGACTTTTCCCATTGTTTTCTCTCACCAACCCATAAACTCTCCTCCACCTCCGACCGCCGTTAGGGTTTTGTGGTCGGACGGTGATGGACTCCGAGGACGATATGCACAACGCCAACGACGTCGAGTTCATGGAATACGACAACGGCTTCTAAAGCGACCAGGATGCCTTGGACTACTACGGCAGCGACAACGACGAGGTTGCTTGCGTGCCACTCTTATGGATGACACAACAAAATTTTTATTTTGAATTTGAAATTTCTTTGATTGAAGCCCCCTAATTGATTAGAATTACAAATAATGTATGAACAGAAATGAAAAGTTTTGCTTCAGTACAACATAAAAAGTTAAAAACTTAGTGAAAACAATTGAAGCGTGAACAATCACATGAATATTTATGCCAATCTTTCAATTTATTAAGCTCGATCAAGCTTTTATTCATCACACATTCACCAAACACATGAACATGATCGTACAAAGATCAAATTGTTAAATACAAAAAGAGAAGGTATAATCAAGATGCCCTACGTAACTCGTACGTATATATACCCATTATGGGAATATTTTTGTTCACCATCATATTTATGATGTTAGATGAGTTTAAATTTCGAGATGTAATAGATAAACACAAATCTTAACATTTACACTCATCTATCGATAATAAACAGAGTGGTCCATAGCGTATGGTAGTCAAAGTGTTTCTGCAACCAAAATGTAGAAGAGACCCATGACTCCGCTGTGCATCTGAGTGCTGTTGTAAGTAGAAACTAGAGTCAGAGGCTCCGCATTTTTTATCTTGACTGAGCCTGGCCAAGGGTAACAAGTCGTCATTCCTACAATATAACCGGCCTCATTTCCTGCTTTCGTTCCATTTCCATAAATTGGTGTGGACGAACACAAAACCCTTCCGTCCTAAATTAATCACCATCACAAATTAATAATTAACAAGAATATTAGTTAACTGATTAGTTAATGACACTGTCTAATTATTAATTTGATTAACAACCAAATTAAAAGCACCTGTCCATAGAGTGTTGAACCAAGCCCCCCTTTGTGCTGATGAGCTACACCATAGATGACATAACCACCAGTTGGAATTGAAATCTTTGCCCATTTGTTGTCTAAGCAAACACCAGTTGCATTGCAAGACTTTGCAACATCATATTCGACCTGTACAACATATATATATATATATATAGATATTGGATCGTAAATGAAGTATAACCATAAAAAAAAATGCAACGAACATGCTAACTTTTTGTTACTAGACTTACATATGCTGTCAGATTGCAAATATGAACCACACATACTAGCACAAATTAACACTTAATCAGCATAATAAAGATCAAATTCACAGTCTAACAACATATCTTACGTTAATTCCTTGATAAATTTAGCAACATAAACAATATAGAGACAAACTATATTTGACAAGAGAACAAATTGTCGTATATATAACGACATATCATAGGATGTTATGCATAATTAAGTTCATTAATTAATTACCTGGCAATTGTGTTTAGCTGCAGCAGGTGCCGAAGAATTCATGATATCAGTGGCATCAAAGATATAAATCTTGGCAGGCAGAAGAAACTCAGACCAGTCAACCCACTTCACAGTATATCTCAAGTAGTGGTTTTTCTTTTCACCATCAAACCCTCGTTTCAGTCTGCACTTTGCACCATCAGTGCAACACAACAAACCTCCGGTGTACCCAGCCGGCAGAGGTTGGCCACTTGGATCCCTAGACACGTTATACAAATCACACCTGCACTCCGTGCAACCCAAGTTATCTTCCACTCCTCGTGTATCAATTGCATGCACGTTGAGCATCCATCTCTCTTCAAACCCATCAGGAAGTCCTTTACCATCCCCAACTTCAATTGCATAACGGCCTGGAACATGTGTGGCTGTCTTCCGTGTTTCGGACCCTAGCCCGTAATATTGTCCAAGAGAACCAGGCTGGCACGCGCCACTGTTCTCCACCCAAATAACATCTGATTCCGGGAGCTGATAGGGAGACTGCTGCTTTGGCTCCACGTAACTTTTGCGAGCGTAATATCTTAACACAATCCAGTGATGGAGGTAGGTTTCATTTAGAGGAGTGGATCCCCCTTCTGCATCAACTACTTCAGCATTGAAACTCTTTAGGCCAATGTGACCTTTTGGGAATTGAATGTTGTAGAAGTATTTGTTGGAACTTACTCCTGGTTCCAATACAAACTTAGGGGAGAGGTAAACGTCAGTCTTGGTCTTAAATTTCTTGTGTTTCAGATATGCATGCGAACATGGAGTGCTCAATGCCAATACTAGCACGGCTAACAAAAATACCCAACCTTGGGAACAACGTGCCATTTCCTGCTAATAACAAGATGGCAACCTCTAGTTAAACAAAATACTCACACAACAAAGCTTAATAGATCTCTTATGGACAATAATTTCCTCTTTATGTTAGGACGAAAGTCTTCCTTCCATGCTAACGTGACCCCCTTTTATCATATACATATCATAATCGAAACAGTTCATTCTTTATGTTAGACACATATATATGGATGACTAAACGATCTTCAACTCAAATCATGATTTTTTTTCTTCTAGATATGATCCTTAGATGATGATAAAACGGTTCAAATTACGACATTTAACTATACGCTATAATAATATCAAGTTTTAACATGGGGATTAATGACAGAGATCAGTTTTATGAAGTCAATTTTATTTGTCCAATTAAATAGCATTGTTGATAAGTACAACTTTCCTCAACTTAATGAACAAGAAAAGACCTAAACAAGAAAAACCCAAGACTTAGTGTAATTGGTAAACTGTTCCACCTTAACTGAATCTAAAAACCCCATAAAAATGAAAGCATGAGAGAATAAAAAGATTAAAAGTAGACAGCGTACTCCGAAATGGAAGTCTGGAAGAGGAAGCTATCAGGCTCTCAGCCACCGCAAGAGTATGAGTTTCTTCTTTTGGTGGTCAGCAGCAAGAGTCTGAGTTGAAGACAAGCGCCGTGGTAGATATAAATCCAACACCTACCCATCCTTTATATACACACATATATGTAACCATGTCAAACATAAATATTGAAAATAAAACTGGTCAATGTGTACGTGTACTTTTCACTGGTCATCGCCAAAAGCATTGAATTCGATCCATAGATACTGAGGAAGGGTTATATCGCAGGCGTTTCTGTCCCTTCAGAAAAGCGAATAGTCGTAAATGGTGTAACTTCAGAAAAGTCAGAGAGTTAGATAGTTTTCTTTCTGCCCAAGCCAAAGAGGGACAAAATGGTTAGAGTAAGGGTGGTGCTATCCACACACCCGTTTTTACCTCTCACTCACATCTCTTAATTTTCAGTCATGAGATTAAGTAGGAACCATCCCCACACATCCAAAGCGAGTTATTCAATTGCCACCTAATCTCCTCGTTGGCCAATGTTACGTCCTGTAACGCCATTGGGTAAAAGGTCGTTGTGTGAGAATGAATTGAAGAAAGTGAATGGACAAAAACTAACAAAGATGTATGTGAGGCAAAAATGACTATAAATATCACTATCCTAGATTAATAATTGGCCTCAGCCATGACGATACTAATTAAGAACCTTAAATTTGGATCGGCAATTCAAACCTTTCAGAATAAAAGATTGCAACTTGACGCGGCTATTGTGAGGGGTGAATGATGCCGGGCTTTTGTGCGGGATGTCGATTAAGATTATTTCGATGATATTTGAGGTTATGGGAAAGAAATATTTGTTCAAGTCAATTTCTTTCTTTTTGTCCAAGTTTCTTCCCTTTTGTCTAAATTACTTCCTTTTAAGTTTATCATTCATAGGTCTAAGATCCACATATCTATGAAATTTTGTTACAAAGGATAACGTTAGTAAATAGGGATGGGGATCTATCGACGCCATGATGCATATGTATGATTGTTTTCTGCCATTGCGATAAAGCGTCATATGCATCTATGAATTGAAATGTAAGTAGTTTGACAAAAACAACGAAGTTGGTTGTTAGAATCAAGAGGTTTTAAATTGTTCATAGCCTTCTGATTGATCAAAATGTTTAAGATCGATATTGATTCCATGGTACAAATGCATGAAAATAACCCATCACACAAATTACAACCCGAAAGGGAACTAGCTGCGTGTAGCTTTTGAATTCTGATTACAAAACTACAAAAGTCAACTACCATATATGTTTATAATATCTTGGGGGCAACGTTGTTTCTAGGAAAATGTCATAAAAGTCGAACCAATCTAGAAGGGATTGTAGGCATCATAGTTTAAATTTTAAAGTGGTCTCTTTCACTTGATAATCTTCAACTAGTATTTATTTTTTAATTATTCATTTTTAAATTTTTAACTAAACTTAAAAACTCATTTGGTAACTGGTGGAGTAGTAATCTATACAAGGAACAATATTACCAGTGAACCAAAGGAATGCAAGTGTCTTGCGACAATGTCGCTTTCTTTAAGACGTTTCACGATTCTGCCCAAATTGTGCATGCAAATTCAATGCCACGCCATCCTCAAAATAAAATAGCCCAAAACTCCCTCTGTCTAGACCCTCCCTTGCAAAAAGGAAGATCAGAAAACAATCACCCTCTTTGTTACTTAGAAAACTCAAGTACTCGCAGCAAATGTTTCTTAGTTTCTTCTGTGTGAAACACTAACGTAAAAAGCTTAAAAACTTTTTAAGTAGGGGTGGGCATGGACTGGGCCTAAAAACTTTTTAAGTAGGGATGGGCGCGGACCGGGCCTAAAATTAAAGGAATCGGACCGGACCCGTTCGTAAATATAACGGGACGGGGTGGGTTTTGGATTTTTCAAAATGGAATTCGGACCTAACCTAGCCCTTTTGAAACGGGCCGGATCCTAGGGTTTCTGAATCTAAGCAATTTCAATCAATTTCAATCAATTCCCCTGTGATTTCCTCTTCCTTCTCTTTGACCAAAAGGTTCTGCAAATGGAAAAAAAAAACAAAAAGAAAAAAGCATTGATCTATAATTTCAAGTCCCAAATAAAACATAAAATTTCAAGTTCACAAAACCTAAATAATCCCAATAAAAACCCTTGCAGCAGAAACTTAGTCGACCTCGTCGATCTTGGGACCTGGGTCGCTGGCACTGGAAGAGCATCATCATCAATTAGCCGGCACCATCGCCAACAGCTACCAGGTTCACCTTGTGATTGGGTTGCAGATGCTCTCCAACTCCATTTGTCTTCGAACTCATTGGCATCCGACAACTGGTTGTTGTCCAACCACTGGATGGCAGTCTCTCGATTGAGTACTCGATCTTCTTCTTGTCGGCCGGCAGCTTGCTCCAATCTTCTTGTCCTTAATGGAGTATGGGTCGTGGGTCTTTTGGGATGGAGAAGAAGAGGGTCCGAGTGAAGAAAAAAAAAAGTGAAATGAGTGAAAAAAATAAAACAAATATAAAGAAAGAAAGAAAACAAAAGTACTACAAGTACTGGTGTACTACACAAAACAAATGTAGTACTTGGACTTTTGGACCGGGAAACTGAGTGGGATTGGGAGAAATGGTTCCGGCGGGCCCTGTTTCTTGGGACTTTTGGACCCGTCCCGTCCTGTTTGTGTTTTACAATTTTCAGACCCGTTCCCTATCCACCCCGAACCACATGGACCTGACCCGCCCCGTGAGTCTAGTATCCGTTTGCCCACCCTTACTTTTAACGTTGGAAAGTTGAGTGATAAGTGGCCAAGAATCAGGCCACCAAATCAGGAACAAATCAAAATAGTTGAGGAAGAATAGGTCTCCCACTTGAAACAATATCTTAGCTGATGAAGCAAATATTTTCTCCTAAAAATTAGGAAGCCAACATCTTCCTCAAAACTAAAACATTAAAGCTAAGTTTTTTTTTTTTTTTTTTAAATAAACACAATATCCCAACACCCCCCACTTGGTTATTTGAAAACAAACTCGTTTTTAAGTAACATATAACAGATTTGTGAATCAATAAAGGTGTTGATACAACTTGAATCATTACATAGTGACATTACTTCAGAACAACAACAGTAACACTTGGTCCTGAACTCTACCTCTGATAGCAAAGCACACACAAACCTTCTTGGATGATGTTCGAAGCCAACACCATTCGCCTTGTGCTTGTATCCCAGTAAAGGTGATGTCCTATAACGCCGTTGGGTAAAATGCTCATTGTGTGAGAATGGATTAAAGAAAATTAATGGACAAAAACTAACAAAGGTGTATGTGAAGCAAAAATTAAGTGTAAATATCACTATCCTAGATTAATAATTGGCCTCGGCCATGACGATACTAATTAAGAACCTTAAGAACTAAGAAAATATGACTGCATTTTGTTTAATCTTAAGATTATTAATTTGGATCGACAATTCAAACATTTCAGAATAAAAATTGCAACTCGACGCGGTTACAGTGAGGGGTGAATGGTGCCGGGCTTATGTGCGGGATGTCAATTAAGTATTATTTCGATGATTTGAGGTTATGGACAAGAAAGATTTGTTCAAGTCAATTTCTTTCTTTTTGTCCAAGTTTCTTCCCTTTTGTCTAAATTACTTCCTTTTATAGGTCTAAGATCCACATACCTATGAAATTTTGTTACAAACGATAACGTTAGTGAAATAAATAGAGGCGGAGATGTATAGGTATGATTGTTTTTCGTCACTGCAATAAAGCGTCATATGCATTATGAATTGGAATGTAAGTAGTTTGACAAAAACAATATAATTAGTTGTTAGAATCAAGAGGTTTTAAATTGTTCATAGCCTTCTGGTTGATCAAAATGTTTAAGATGGATATTGACTCCATGGTACAAATGCTTGGAAATAACCCATCACACAAATTACGACCCGAAAGTAAACTAGTTGCGTTTAGCTTTTGAATTTTGATTACAAAACTGCAAAAGTCAATTACCATATATGTTTATAATATCTTGGGGGCAACGTTGTTTCTAGGAAAATGTCATAAAAGTCGATCCAATCCAGAAGGGATTGTTGGCATCATAGTTTAAATTTTAAAGAGGTCTCTTTCACTTAATAATCTTCAACTAGTATTTATTTTTTAATTTTTAACTAAACTTAAAAACTCATTTGGTAACGGTTGGAGTAGTAACCTATATAAGGAACAAAATTACAAGTGAACCAAAAGAATGCTAGTGTGTTGCAACAACGTTGCTTTTTTTAAGACGTTTCGCGGTTCTGCTCAAGTTGTGCATGCAAATTCAATGCCTCGCTGTCCCCAGGATAATTCCCTCTATCTAGACCCTCCCTTGCAAAAAGGAAGATCCGAAAACAATCACCCTCTTTGTTACTTAGAAATCTCAAGTATTCGCAAGAAATGTTTCTTAGTTTTTTTCTGTGTGCAACACTAACGTAAAACCCTAATATATAGCCAAAAAACTTGGAGTTTTAACGTTGGAAACGAATCAGACCACCAAATCAGGAACAAATCAAAATAGTTGAGGAAGAATAAGTCTCCCACTTGAAATAATATCTTAGCTGATGAAGCAAATATTTTCTCCTAAAAATTAGAAAGCCAACATCTTCCTCAAAACTAAAACATTAAAGCTAAGTTTTTCTTTTTTTAAATAAACACATTATCCCAACACTCCCCACTTGGTTATTTGAAAACAAACTCGTTCTTTAAGTAACATATAATAGAGTTGTGCATCAGTAAAGGTGTTGATACAACTCGAACCATTACATAGTGACATTACTTCAGAACATCAAGAGTAACACTTGGTCTTGAACTCTATCTTTGATAGCAAAGCACACACAACCCTTCTTGGATGATGTTCAAAGCGAGCACCAGTCGGCCTGGTGCTTGTATCCCAGTTTAATGACAGTGCTAGAATTTTCCCCTAAAACTATATACTAGGCGGCCTCACCTTCACCATCACAAAGGTGAAGCTCTCAAATATATCCCTATAGCTTGATATCCCACTCGAAAAGAATATAACTATCATTAAGAGTTTGAAAACTCATCCTATAAACATGCTACAGGTTGTCATGACTTCACACGAAATTAAAACTTCGTCAATAAGAACTATTGCATGACTTCGTATCACTCCATCACTTGTTGTTACCTATTGCACCTATTTCTTGCGATCTTCAGTCTATAGGTTAGGTTCTCATCACAAGTGACTCAACTCTCCAAGGGCTTTAACCCCATTCCTTTGGACGTTTTCCAAACTTTATCTCGAGCTAATCCTTTCGTCAAAGGATCAGCAATGTTGTCTTCAGTTCTCCCGTATACATGATCCACTCTAACAGCTCTAGCTGAGAGAAACCCTCTAATTGTACTATGTTTACGACGTATTTGTTGTCTCTTACCGTTGTAATACCAGTGCTAAACTTTTGAAATGGCTGCTATACAATCACAGTGAATGAGAACAGCAGGAATAAGTTTCTCCCACAAAGAAATGTCAGATAAAAGATCTTTCAACCAACTTGCTTCTTCACTAACTGTTGCTAGAGTAATCATTTCAGACTCCATTGTTGATTGAGCAAGTATGGTTTGTTAGAAAACCCAAGGAACCAACAGCATGCTATTAGGGTTACAGTAAGAACAATATGCAGGTTATGTCATTATATACACGTTGCATGGCATTATAGTTGTGCATGCTTTTAGCCTTGAAAACTTACCTGTCGCCATTATGCTTCTGGTGCAGGGATGAAGCAATCTTCTACTCCCAATACCTCCTTTATGAATTCCACTAACAAAATAGGTCTGTAGTATTGTGATTCGAACGGTATGGAAGCAGGGACTGCTTCTTTGTTTTATATCTAGGGTTTCTATCGAATCCCCCTATTAACGGAAAGGATATCCACCCTGATATCCTCTAAACAATCAGAGTCCCATCATGACTCTTACATATATATTCTCTTAATAAAAGGTCCTGAAACTGATTGCAAACAATTAGAACTCCAAATATATTTATTCCTTTAAGGTTTCTGAGAATAAAGATTTCATTTGACTTGATTACCAAGTCAACTACTTTCTCAAAGATTTTTAGCACAACTCATTGTCCATTCACAAATGTTTTACATTCTCCCACTTGAATGGCAATGCGAACCCCTTAACGAAATAAATATACATGGTGATCACTAGAGTCCTTTCAGGCTTGCAACCATGTCCTTTTAAAGCAACCTGTCACTCTTGAAATCAAATGCAAAACCAAGGAAATAAAAATACAAGTGAAACTGTATTTTTCCTCCATGATCACATACACACTTAACTTAAGAGCACTGTGTTGCTAAAGAGATCATGATGTCTAGAACTGGCAGTCAAAATTCCAGTTCCTCACAACACAAACTGATTCATTTATCAATACAAAATTATCTGTCAAAGAAACTTCAAATATTAATTCTCAATATAATATCCAAATCACAATCCAAAATAAATCTGAAAGAAACGGTTATTAATTAATCGAGTGCTTACTCCCACTCATTAACTGAATCAAAAGTCTCTCTAACGCCCATGTTGTAGACATGCCGCTTAAAGACTCCCACTGATAAAGCCTTTGTCATAGGATCAGCTATCATCAACTCAGTGTTGATATGTTGAATGTCCACCGTCCCCTTTCTCACTTCATCTCTAACCTTTAGATACTTTATATCCATCAGCCTGCAAGCCAACGACCTTTTGTTGTTCTTCGAGAAGAACACTGAAGCCTTGTTGTCACAATATATTCTTAATGGTCTCTTAATGTTGTCAACAATCCTCAGTTCTTTCACCATATTTCTTAACCAAATAGCTTGTTTGGTCGCTGCATAACATCCAATAAACTCAGCTTCCATAGTGGAGGATGCAATAGAGCCTTGTTTTGCGCTTTTCCATGAGACAGCTCCACCCGCAAGTAAGAAAATATAACCGTTGGTTGATTTTCTGTCATCCACGCATCCAGCTAAGTCCGAATATGTGTATGCCACCAGCTGCAGGTTATCAACATAGCTATAAGTCAGCATATAATCCCTTGTCCTCTTCAAATACCTGAGAACTTTCTTGGCTGCAATCCAATGAGCTGTGCCAGGATTTGATTGAAATCTTCCTAGTACACTCACTGCAAATGCTAAGTCAGGCCTAGTGCATACTTGAGCATACATTAAACTGCCAACTAAAGACGCATAGGGCTTGTCCCTCATGCTTTCCTTTTCCAACTCATTTTTGGGACTTTGTTCAGTACTCATTTTATCCCCTTTCCCAATAGGTAATTCGCCACTAGAGCACTTCTCCATGTTGTATCTTTTGATGACTCTATCAATGTATTGTTTCTGAGAAAGACCAAGAACCCTTTTGCTACGATCTCGTATTATCTCAATACCAAGCACAAACTGAGATTCTCCCAAATCTTTCATATCAAAGCTTTCTGTTAACAGTTTCTTGGTTGCATGTAACAATGATATATCTGAGCTTGCCAATAGTATATCATCGACATACAAGACCAAGAATATGAACTTAGAATCACTGACCTTTAAATACACACATTCATCCATCTTGTTCTCTTGAAAACCTGCTGCCATTATAACTTGATCAAACTTCTTGTTCCACTGTCTTGAAGCCTGTTTTAGCCTATAAATGGACTTGTTCAATTTGCAGACCAATGATTCCTTCCCCCTTTCAACAAATCCTGGTGGTTGTGCCATGTATATGTCTTCCTCCAAGTCTCCATTGAGGAAAGCAGTCTTGACATCCATCTGATGAAGTTCAAGATCAAAGTGTGCAGTGAGAGCTAAAAGAACTCGCATCGAGTCCTTGGTAGATACAGGAGAGAAGGTTTCATTGTAATCGAATCCTTCTCTCTGCGTAAACCCTTTAGCCACTAGTCTTGCTTTATGTTTGTCAACTTGTCCATGAGAATCCCTTTTTGTTTTGTAGACCCATTTGCAGCCTATTACTTTAGTTACTTGCTGATCATTGGGAACTAAGGTCCATACATCATTCTTGTGCATGGAATACAGCTCTTCTTCCATAGCTGCATACCATAGTTTAGACCTAGCACTTGAAACTGCTTGATTGAAAGAAATAGGATCATCCTCATCGCCTACATTATGCTCAGCCTCATTGAGGTATACAAAGTCTGAGGAAATGTTTGCCTTTCGTGTTCTTTGAGAACGCCTTATATGTTGTGCATCTTGTTGAACCTTATTTGGTACCAGGACGGATACATCTGCTGCCTCATTGATGACAACAGAAGGCGAGACCACAGTATTTTCAGTTGAGGGCATCACGTTCTCATCATTGTGATCTGGAAGCACTGTCTCAGCCTCTTGAAAATTGTGTGTGTCACTTTGGAGCGGCAGTGGTTGTGGTATCTCAGTGACGTCGACAGTGTTGTCTTGCGGATCAAGTAATGAAGGAATTATAGTTTCTTCAAACTCAGATGCTGGTCGAGCGGATGTACAACTGGAACCCTCTTCAACAAATTTTGCATTATTAGTTTCCATAATGCGTGTGCTAGAATTGAGACAATAGAATCTGAATCCTTTGGATTTATCTGGATAACCAATAAACCAACAGCTAGTCGTTCTTGGATCCAACTTCTTTTCATTAGGGTTATAGAACCTGGCCTCAGCTTTACACCCCCACACATGGAAATGATTAAAGCTAGGTTTCCTCCCTGTCCAACACTCAAAAGGTACTAACTTCACTGACTTGCTTGGAACACGGTTCAGGATATAATTAGCAATTTTCAAAGCTTCTCCCCAAAGAAAAATCGGCAATTGTGAGTGTGCAAGCATTGATCGAACCATATCCTTGAGAGTCCTGTTCTTTCTTTCTGCTACTCCATTTTGATGTGGAGTGCTAGGGGTTGTATACTGGGCAACAATGCCATTTTGTTCAAGGTAAGTCGCAAAAGGTCCCTTGTGCTGTCCAGTTTCAGTATACCTGCCAAAATACTCACCACCTCTATCGGATCTCACAATCTTAATTCGTTTTTCAAGTTGTTTTTCAACCTCCAAATGAAAAATTTTAAAACAGTCAAGTGCCAAAGACTTATCAGAAATCAAAAACACATATGAAAACCTTGAAAAATCATCAATAAAAGTTATGTAATAACTGTTCCCACAGATTGTTTTATTCGGAAATGGTCCACAAATATCAGTGTGAATTATTTCTAGCAAGTTTTGACTTCTATTCGAACCCAACTTTCTGGTATTCGTGAGCTTTCCCTTAAAACAGTCAACACACTCCTTAAAATCACTGAAATCTAGCTGTGGCAACAAAAGCTGTTGTGAAAGTGCTAACATTCTTTCTTTTGAAATATGTCCTAGCCTTTTATGCCAAAGTATTGATGATTTTTCAGAAGTTGTGTTGCTTTTAGAACTGTTCAATGACACATTAAAACACTCATTGTAATAGCTACAATCCACTTGCCACATATCAGTTTTGAGAAAAGCACTTCCAAGCAAGGTGTTCTTATTATTTGAATGGAAAAATTTTACACTTTCATTGTCTCCAACAAAAATGATTCCTGACTCAACTAACTTTGATGCTGAAATTAAACTCATTCGCATTGAAGGTACATATAAAACTGGACTAAAAAACAAAACAAAACCCGATGCTAAAACTAATTTAACACTGCCCACAGACTCCACAGCCACCTTGCTCCCATTTCCCACAAAAACGTTGTAGACCTCATTGTTTATTTCCCTTGTTTTTTAGAACCCCTGCAAAGAATTGGTTATGTGGATGGAACATCCAGTGTCAAACCACCAGCTTTGAGGAGGAATGATAATTAAATTCGATTCAACACAGACAAAAACATTAATGATTTTACCTTTCCTAACCAGCCAGTTTTTGAAACCAATGCAATTCTTCCTCATGTGGCCTGTTTCTTTGCAGAAATAACACTCCTTATCTTTATCATTTTCAGTGTTTACAGGTTTAAGTTTGTGAGATCCTTTAAAAGTGTTAGTATTCTTAATTGAAGGGTAAGAGTTAACCTTCTTTTTCTTCTGGTTGGCAGTATTCATAGGACCAGTACTTGGAACTCTATTGCCTTTTTCAGTTTGAACAAAATGCACTTCTGCATTCTTATCAGTTTTCAGCCTGTCTTCTTCTTGAGCACACATTGAAATTAATTCATCAATACCCCACTTGTCTTTCGAAGTGTTATAAGACACCTTGAGTTGACCATATTTCGCAGGGAGCGAATTCAGTGCCATATGCACCAGAAACTGATCAGTCACAACCACTTCAAGATCTTTGAGTTTTAGAGCAAGGTCTGCCATTTTGAGAATGTGCTCACGCACACTCCCAACTCCATCGAACTTCATGGAAGTGAGTTGAGTGAGAAAAGTCCCAGTCTCAGCCTTCCCAGATTCTATGTATTTTTCCCCAATGGCAGCAAGAAAAGCCTTAGCATTGGTGTGCTTTGGAATTCCTCCTTTCACCGACTGAGCCATGGCCTTTTTCATGATCATTATTGACATTCTGTTGGCTCTCTCCCATTTTTCAGACTTAATCCTTTGATCTGTAATGCTTTCAGTAGTGATTGTTGCAGGCTGATCTTCTCTCAAGGCCAGATCCAGATCCATCAGTCCCAACACTATCTCAATGTCCTCTTTCCATTTTTTAAAATTCGAACCAGTCAATGTTTCAATGTTAGTAAAATTGAGTGACGTGGTTTGAGTAGCTGCATTCAACAAACAATTTATTAATATTCTATACAAAATTTTATAACAGATATAAAGAAGAAGCTTATGACAAGTTTCTTCATCCTCTCAATAGCATATAAACACAACAACATCTTTGGACTGAAGTTGCTTATATTAGTTTTGCATAATCCAAACATAGAACACAAGGGTAATATATATATATATATCCAACACTTTTGAGCAGATGGATTACATAATCTTGTCAGTTCCATGTTCCATTATACACTAACTCATTCGAAATTCAACAATAGTAATTAAACACCTTTAGGCAGATTAATAATTTTCACATATATCAAATGAGTCAGATCCAATCACTTGGACAATAAGCAACCAAAGCACGCTAAACACTTTTGAGCAGATTAGCGTTTATGAGTCTTGAAAATATATTCATCAGTATAACTTTGATGAATAAATGTTCTTGTAGTCAGATTATGACCCAAGTACATTGTCTCTCTGTTTCCCACCTAAACCTGTTGCGGATTACACAGCAACAATATATGTATATACATATGTATATCTAAATATATATATATATATATATATATATATATATATATATATATATATATATATATATATTCAACTTTATCGTTTATACATGTCAGGAATTATCAGTGCAGCGGAAGTTAATTATCACATGAATTTTATCGTTTATGGATCATATCTGTAAGTCCTAATATTGAACCCTAACCATACTGTAAGGCTCTGATACCACATGTTAGAAAACCCAAGGAACCAACAGCATGCTATTAGGGTTACAGTAAGAACAATATGCAGGTTATGTCATTATATACACGTTGCATGGCATTATAGTTGTGCATGCTTTTAGCCTTGAAAACTTACATGTCGCCATTATGCTTTTGGTGCAGGGATGAAGCAATCTTCTACTCCCAATACCTCCTTTATGAATTCCACTAACAAAATAGGTCTGTAGTATTGTGATTCGAACGGTATGGAAGCAGGGACTGCTTCTTTGTTTTATATCTAGGGTTTCTATCGAATCCCCCTATTAACGGAAAGGATATCCACCCTGATATCCTCTAAACAATCAGAGTCCCATCATGACTCTTACATATATATTCTCTTAATAAAAGGTCCTGAAACTGATTGCAAACAATTAGAACTCCAAATATATTTATTCCTTTAAGGTTTCCGAGAATAAAGATTTCATTTGACTTGATTACCAAGTCAACTACTTTCTCAAAGATTTTTAGCACAACTCATTGTCCATTCACAAATGTTTTACATGGTTTGTTTCTTAGACTTCCACAAAACTGCAGCTCCAGCTTTATTGAAGATATAGCCACTCGTGGCTTTTGAGTCTTCTGAAAGTGTATTCCAATCAACGTCGTTGTATCCTTCAAGGACAACGGGAAACTTTTCATAAAATAAACCATGGTTAGTGGTCCTCTTTAGGTATCTCATTACCACATCGACAACAATCTAGTGTTCATATTAGGACTGCTGTAAACCTACACAATACTCCAACAACATAAGCTATGTCTGGCCTAGTGCAATCAATAGCATAACGAAGGTTAACAATGATGCTTATATACTCAATTTGTCTAACACAGTCACTAGTGTTCTTGAACAACTAAACACTACGATCATATGGAGTACTTGCTGGTTTGCATTCATAATAATTGAATTTCTTTAGAATTTTCTCTCTGTAATGTGACTAATCAAGAGAAAACCCTTTCTCGGTCTTGGTAAATTTTATACCAAGGATGAGACTTGCCTCACTCAAATCCTTCATGTCAAAATTGTCACATAGCAAGGTTTTAACATTATTTATTACATGGATATTGGAACCAAATATTAGCATGTCATCAAAATATAAGCAACTAACAGTGCACAAGTTATTTTCAGTCCTAACATACATGCATTTGTCACTTTCATTAAATCTTGAAACAATTAGTGATTGGTAAGCTATCAAATTTAGCATGCCTTTGTTTAGGTGCTTGTTTTAGACTATAAAGTGACTTGTCTAATTTACATACTGTATTTTCTTGTCCAGGAACATCAGGTTGATCCATGTAACTTTCTTCTTCTAAATCACCATTTAAAAATGCAGTTTTAACATTCATTTGATATGCAATTAGATCATGTATGGCAGCTAATGTAAACATAACTCGAATTGAAGTTATTCTAGTGACTGGCGAAAATGTGTCAAATAAATCAAGGTTTTCTATATCTAAAACCTTTAGCTACTAACCTGGCCTTGAATTTGTCAATTGCACCGTCGGATTTAAGCTTCTTCTTCAGCACCCATTTGCATGCAATTGTCATGCATCCAGGAGGAAGATCAGCCAAGTGCCAAGTTCTGTTTGATTCAAGTGAATCCATCTCATCATTTACGGCTTCTTGCCATGATTTTGCATCCAAGGAAGTCAAAGCTTCTTGGAGTGTTTTGGGATCTTCCTCCAGTGCATAGGCATGAAAATCAGTTCCAAAGTCCTTGGCTACTTTGGTTCCTTTACTTTTTCTTGGTTGGAAATCAGTTTCAACCGAATTTGTGAATGCTTGTTCACTTGTACCAGATAGGCTCCATTTAGTAGAGGTTGAACCCCTACTATTTCTTGATTTAAAAGTAAACATATTCTCAACTAAATCAGCATCATTAGATTCAATAATAACATGACTGTTTAAATCATAAAACCTATATGTTTTAATATTGTATACATAACCAATGAAAACACATCCAAAAGCTCTAATAGCCAACTTTAATCTTTTAAAGTCAGGTTTACGTACAAAAGCTAAGTAGCCCCAAGTTCCTAAGTACAACACATTTGGCTTTTTGTTCTTCCAAATTTCATACGTGAGATTTTGGTTTTTGAAGATAGTACTTTATTAAGCACATAACAAACAGTTTACAAGATTTCACCCCACCAAAATGATGCACTGCCTGAGTTTAGTAGCACAACTACTGTGAGTTCACAAAGTGTTCGATTTTTTCTTTTAGGTTTACCATTCATTTCTAGGGAGTATGGTGCAATGGTCTTATGTAGGATGCCAAGATTTTTATAGTAATCACTGAAGGCTCCAGATTCATACTCTAGTTGTAACGCCCCACCCTCAAAATATATTTGTCCGAGAAATAATTCCGATGATAGGCCCAAATTAAACTCTTGTTTACATTACTACCAATAATCACGATTCTTTATTTAATTTTCATAATCCCTCACAAAAATTATAACCAAAATTAACGATTAAATTTTTATAATTTATCACCAATTTCTTCTCTTAAATCAAATTTCCAACTAAAGATTAAATCTCGATTATTAAGGCTGCATCTAACTCTTGTTAGACTGTCTACGTACCCCTTAGCGGGATCAAACATTTCGTAGTTCATAATTCCGTTTAAATCTATTCTTATAGCCATTTCCGAAAATATTCTAGAATCGGAAATATTCAACATTAGTTTTCACAATCAAATCACATCAAATGGTTACCAATTACGGATTTAAAATATTTAAATTTGCATAAAAGGCAGCGTCAGCCCACTGGCCATGCGCCACCGCATGTGGCGGTGGGCCGCCCCGACTTGCCGGAAAATTCAACTATTTAAAAAACTTACCAAATTTTACAGAAATGTAGATCTCAATGATTGGAGCAACTTTGATACCTGTGACCAAGACCAATTTGGCCTAGAAAAGCCTCAATTTGCCATGAATGGAACCCTAGAAAAAGGTGTTCCTTGATTCGTCCTCAAATCGACTCCAACGCTCCAACCAATCATTGGGCATTGTTCCTGAGCTCAAGGGAGCTATTTTGATGGTGAGGATCAATAGGGAGGGTTGCAAAAAACTGTGAATCACCGTCGGGTTACCACCGCACCCACCGGTGCTTTTTCCCACGAAACCAAGACCAATACTTTCGATTTTTGGTTGGAATTGGAAGGGGGAGGATTGTGGAATATTTTTCTAGGTGGTGAGTGGCTTCAATTTGCCGGAAAATCACCGGAAATGGCGTCGGAGGCCATGGAACTCGTCGGGTCGGGTTGCGGGTCAGAAAAGGGGTCGGGTTCCCTCTTTTTCTTCTCCCTCATTTCCTCTCATTTCCTCTCTTTTTGATTGTCCGGTCCCATTCCTCCTCTCTCTCCTTTCTCTTCTCTCCTTCTCATCCCAGCCGTCCATCTCACTCTTTCCTTTTCTTTTCCTTTCATCCCAGCCACACATGTGGCATATCACATGGCTCCAGAAAATTTGGAGCCTTCTAAAGAAGGTTTAAATTACAAAAATATCCCTAACTTTAAATGTTAATAACTTATTTGTTATAATTCTGTTTCATGAACAATTTGTGCCTACGCGTTCATGAGATCGAGCTCTATTCAAACCTATAAATTGTGACCTCAAAAGGTCTACGGATTTTAGGAAATAAGTTTCCAAACTTCAAACTTCATAACTAGTCTAATTTAAAACTAAATTCAAATAAATTAATATAAATTCTTGAAATATAATATAAAATCTCAATAATACAATTACGTAAATTATAATAATTTCCGGTAACAAAATTTTAAAATTCCTCAATTAAATTTTCATAACCATAAATCGATTTATTTTCGATTTTCTCCACATATTCATATATTTAAATTTTCAGGGTATTGCATTCACCCCCCGTTAAAATAAATCTCGTCCTCGAGATTTCAACATTTGAATTACGAAAAGAAGTTAGACCTATTCTCACCATTCCTTTTATAGTGAATAAAAAACATAGTCTCAATCTATGATTTAATCCAAACTCCGAAAAATAAATAATTCCACGAAGCAATCAACTATACTCATATTTCCTACCACCCTCATTGGTAGAATAATTATCAGAATTTCTAGCTATACATATTGGCAAAAATAATGTCAAACATCAAGCCACATTTACCATTGGCTAAATAATACCAGATTTTAAACCTCCTCTACCACTAACTAGATAAATACTAGCATAATAACCACAATTATTGGTAAACTATGTACCATCACTGGTTATATGTCGTCGTTACAACGGTTCTTCCTCCAAATTTCTAACCACACACACATCCGATACCAACATCAGAAAATTTTTGCCATACTCAATATTGGCAAAAACAAATATCATAAATTCCAACCATAACTATCTTTGGCCAAATAAATATCAAAATTTCAAGCCATAATCATCAGTGGCTAAGTAAATATCAAATTTTCAAGACAAACCTTTATAATTGGCAAATCAAATATAAAAAATTCCAACCAAAATCATTGAAATTTACAATCACGCTCATTGGGTGATGGAAAGAAGTTTAAAACCAAATCCGCAATACCGTTAACATTGAACGAAATCAAAATGTCTTTCTATGATTTCATTCATATCCATAATTAAACTAAATTACCCATAGTAAATTTAAAAGCCTCTTAAATATTTCCTTCAATTGTTTCTCTTTTAAATTGCTTCGAAGTGTAGCCCTAGATCAAATAAATTAGTGACTCACACTTCTAGAGCACTATTCACATTCCATCAACCAAAGGAGATAAATTTATATATCACGACTCTAACGGTCAATGAAATTAAACCTTATTAATCACATAGCCATGAGAATATGTGCATTTCATCAGTTTTGTTCGCGATATCAAATCCAACAATGACCAACTCATGACTATGGCAACCAAACCAATCAAATTTGTAATTACAAACTTTGTCCATAAATTCTTTTCATCAAACAAAAAACATAGCTGTAAAATCGTTTATATTGAACGAACTCAAAGTCTCATTCCATAATTTTATTCATGTCCTCCAATGATCAATGAAGAAATCTTCATGGTCTTTCCACCATTCCATTTCTAATGGGCAAATCATAATCTCAGTTTATGATTGCATTCCAATTCAATAAATCACCATAACTTTCATAAATAATAAAATTTCAAACCATCACATAATCATCATTGACCAAACAAATATTTTTCCCACGACTTTCTTTCCATCCAAACCAATAACTAGCAGTTTGGAAGGAATTGTAATATACCTGGCCAATATACATGTCACACGTATTGATCACTTTGATAACTCATTCTCGCAGCTCACACATGAAGCTTTTCTCCCGGAAACACTGGGTCTTTGTGCCCATTTAATCATTCTTTCACATTTCATGGGTCATTTCGCCCAATTCATCATCCATGGGACCACTTTGCCCAATCACACATCCTCGGGCCTTTTTGCCCAAATCACACATCCTCCCATTTCACAGGCTATCACGCCAAAATCAACATCCATAGGCCTTTTTCCACACAATTCAACATCCACGGGGCTTTTTAGGAAATAAATTAGTTTAAATTCCCAAACTTCAAACCTCAAACCAGTCCAATCCGGCTGCAAGCCATTGGGTCGGGCCAGCACATAACAAGTTCATGAAGTCCACTGCAGATTGCAGAGGAAGCAATGGTTAGGAGGAGAGAGAGGATCCGAAATTAGGGCGGAGTTTTGAGGAAGAAACATCGGGCCAGGCACTTGACCGAAACCAACAACGTGTCAAGTGACGGAGCCCTGTCGCTCCTAGGGCCAGGGCGGCTGTGATAAAACTGTTCCAACTTCCAACGTCGCTAAATTAACCAAAACTCTCTCTCTCCTCAAGACGCAGAGCAGACATGGGAAAATCTGAAAAAACTGAAAGAGCCAAAGAAAGAAGAGAAAAGAGACGCCAAGAAATCTCCCTCCTCAGAACCATTCCTTATTCCGATCACCAGCGGTTGGTTTTTCTCTCACTCGCTTGTTAGTTTTGCTCAGATTTCCATTTTTGGGTTGATCACTCTAGCTGTTGTATTATCTTGTTAGTTTGCAATTTCTTCGTGTTTGTGAATTGGAAACAGAACAGAACAAAAGACCTAGTTGTGATTCGTACATTGGATGTTATGATCTTTGCAAGTTTTGCAATTTCTTTATGTTTGTGAATTGAACAAAAAAAAAAAAAAAACCCCAGTTGAGATTTGTGCATTGGATGTTATGATCTTTGCAAGTTTTCAATTTCTTCATTGGTGAATTGAACACAAAAAAGTAAGAAAACCCAGTTGTGATTTGTGCATTTGGGAGTACATGATGTTAACAAGACTCTAGCTGTTATAATCTTTGTTAGTTATGCAGGTTTTTCATGCTCATGAAATATACGCAAGAAGACGGAAAACCCCTGTAGTAATTTGTGCATTTGGGAATGCATGATCTTATCATAGACTCTAGATGATATAATCTTTGTTAGTTTTGCAACTTTTTCACTCTCATGAATTAAACGCTAGAAACCGGAAAAAAACCCAGTTGTTATTTGTGCATTGGGAATGCATAATCTTATCATAAACTCCAGATGTTATGATGTTTTTTTAGTTTTGCAATTTCTTCATATTCATGAATTAAACACAGTAAAGAGAGAAAAAACCCAGTTGTGATTGTTATTTGGGAATGCATGATCTTATCATAGACTCTAGCTGTTACGAGTTATCTGTTGTGATTTTGTGAATTTTGGAATGCATGATCTTATCATAGACTTTAGCTGTCATCATCTTTGTTTTCACACTCATGAGTTAAGCACAACGAAACGAAAACCCAGTTGTGATTTTTGCATTTGGGAATGCATGTATGTTTATATAGGTGGTGGTCAGCAGAGAGTGTTGCGGTGGTGACTGGGGGTAACAGGGGGATTGGGTTTGAGATTTCGAAGCAGCTTGCGGCACATGGAGTTACTGTTATACTCACATCCAGAGACCGCAGTGTGGGGCTTGAAGCAGCTAGGGTCTTCCAAGAAGGTGGTCTCAATGTGTTTTGCCATCAGCTCGATGTGCTAGACACGGCGTCCATCATTGAGTTTTGTGACTGGTTGAAAGAAAACTACGGTGGGTTGGATATTCTGGTGAGTGATCAGATTTTGGATATTATTTGTTTCATTCAATTCCCAGCTATACTTTGCCATTTGCCGCATGGGTTCTAATTTTGTGCAATTATTTCACCCCCTTTCGATTTTGCAGATAAACAATGCAGCTGTTAATTTCAATCAGGGTTCTGATAATACTGTCGAGTATGCCTCTCAGGTTATTACTACAAATTATTATGGCACCAAAAACATGATTCAAGCAATGATCCCCTTGATGAAACCTTCAGCTGCTGGAGCTCGTATTGTTAATGTGAGCTCAAGATTGGGTAGAATAAATGGCAGGCGGAATGTAAGTGAATTTGTTTCTTTTCTTCTTTTCTTTTGTATTCGTAAAAATTCATCCTTTTTTATATATGTCCATGAATGTCTCGAGTGGGGGAATTGGAGAAAGTTGTGCTCAGGGATAACTAAATCATTTTTTTTTAAGTTAGTGAGATCTTTGCTTGCATGCTTGAGAAGAAATAACTGACCAGTTGTGTTTTCTGAAAGGCCGAAAGTTGATGGATTTCAAAATAACCCATATAGGTTATAGAAGTTAAGAAGAGGGTTTGTGCTTGTCTGAGTGCTAGCAGAGTGTCAGGAGCCCTTTTGACCAAAAGTTTGAGGACCTGCCCTTATAATTTGTCCCAATGATCAAATTTCTAGGAGGGCTTATGGTTCACCCAGGTTATGCTACCGGGTTGGAGGAACACTGTTGAGAAACCGTGGGTGCATGATATGAGGTGGGTTTGGTGACAGGACAGGTCAGTAAAGTAACTGTCTAGCTGCTAGATCATGAAGCATTTCTGAGAGCTTGCTAGCCATCAGGCTGTCGTAGGGTTTTCTTATCCGACTCTGATTTCTCCTAGAGGGAAAATCATTAATATGATATGAACCTCCATTGCATGATATCATTCGTTGCTATCTTTTGAGAATGTATCAAAACTTGTTAATCTTTCCCAACCATATGCACATGCACAGCTTTGCTTTTTGTCGATCTAATCATTTTTACCTGACAGAAAATTGATGATGTGATTTTGAGAGAGAAATTTAGCAATTTGGACAGAGTCACTGAGGAACTGATTGATCAAACAGTGTCCAGTTTTCTACAACAAGTACAAGATGGCACTTGGGAATCAGGTGGGTGGCCTAAAACGTTCACCGACTACTCAGTATCAAAACTTGCAGTCAACACTTACACCAGGCTGGTGGCGAAGATGCTCTCTGACAGACCAGAAGGCCAGAAAATTTATATCAACTGCTACTGCCCAGGTTGGGTGAAGACTGCTATGACAGGTTATGCTGGGAATATATCAGCCGAAGAAGGAGCTGACACTGCAGTTTGGCTTGCCTTGCTTCCAGACCTGGCAATAACGGGGAAGTTTTTCGCTGAAAGACGTGAGATAAGCTTCTAAGGTAGTCTGTCTAAAGACTGACAGTTTGCGCAACAGTTAAATTGCTTCGTTACGGACTTCGTATCCACTAAAGCTATAATGACGGTGCAAATTCTATTGTAATCGACGTTTCTGAACTGCAACTGCAATATGCCTTGAGCGAATACTTGAAGAAGAGAGCTGGCAACATACGGTAGGGATGTAGGCGGATAGGATGGATTTTACAACGAATTTGATGTCAACAAGGGTACGCCACGTGCTTCTGTATCATCTCTAAGCTGAGATTTTTAAAGCACTTTTTGTTCCCAATCTTGTTTAGTTACTGGGATTAAGACTAGATTAAGTTGGGCAGTGACTGTTATGCCAAATGTTTCTTTCATTTACCTATCAATGCAAGTGATTTTCGTAGTGTCATTGAAGAATTTTTGGTATCATGTTGGGAAATAACACATTTGTGCTCTACTATGTTTCTAAATCCTTGCTTACAAGAGCACTTTAATTTTGATGGTGCGAGTGAAGCATTTCTGTGTTATTTAAGTACCAGAAATAAAAAGATTGTATGCCTATCCAGCAAAGAAGCTTAGCACAACGTTAGCTAAGTTGCAACCCTTTTGTCGGAGAGCTCTTATTTTTTATGTTTACTTCCTTTGAGTGCAATTTCACTCACCATTCTCGTTATGCACCAGGATTTCATGAATCACGACATAAAAGAATGACATGCATGACGATACCTAGATTCTCATCATGTCAAAGTCCATATACTCCATACTAGATTGTGCATATTGGTTAGGCAGTGAGATTACCCGCTTGCATCAATTTCTGAACCTCTTCTTCTGTAGATTAAAGTAGTTTTGAATGCTGTCATGTAAAAATAATATACATCCATACGGCATTGTAACTCACACAAATAATAGACATCCATTCCGCATTGTACCTCACTTATGATCGTTCACTGTCCGTCATTCTTTCCCGGTTTAATTCACCATGTATGATTTCTTTCAAGTCTCAAACTACCAATGGAGAATAATCAAAGTATAAGAAGTGGCAGAGCTGTTTTTGTGATTAACAAGGGCAGTGATCTCCACGGCGGACACAGTGGCAGTTACGATTCTTTCTTCAACTCAATCCCACCGGGGTGCCGGTTCAAACCCTTGGATGAAGAACTTGTGGGTTACTACTTGAGGAGGAAAATTGCGAATCTACCGCTGCCTCCGAATATTATTAATGAAGTTGAACTGTACAAATTCGGCCCTAATTATACACTACCAGTCTGTTTTAATCCTTGATAACTATTTCGTTTTCAGTTTAAATTAATGTATCTGTGTTTGTTTTACAGTATCATATATTGTATGTGTGTGGATGCAGTCAGGATTTCCGGATTAACCTATATTACATGCAATTATTTGTATCTGCATGTGTTTTTTTATGTGTTTTTGCTTCTTGGAGTATGTAGAATCAGATGAGACTGCTTGAGAAGAATGTTATCATGGCCGGTTCTAGGGTTAGGAGACTCTTGAAAAAATTACATATATATATATATAAATATATATATATATATATATATTTGTACTATGTAGAAACCCTAGAAGAAATATAGCAAAGCAATATCTCATTGTACTATTGTAGAAACCCTAAAAGAAATTTCGAGAGAGAGAATCGTGGTTGATAGCGTTTGTAGCTCAAGTGATTAACATCATTTATTCTTGCACCAAAATTTTACGTTCGAATTTCTTCCCGCCGTTGTTTGTATTGTATCAAAGAATGAGAGAAAGAAGAGTGGTCGAGTGGTCGAGTGGGTATGGAAACACAACACTAGGCTCGCCTAGTGGCCTTGTGAAATATACAATCGAGAGCAGGGCTTGATGAAATCCAAACTACTGTTTTTATTCGAAAGTAGGAACAAAACAGCATGGTACCGCACAGTGCTTGCTATTTGTTACAATATCTTGAATTTAGGGTTCAATATATATAGAGTTTAATTAATATCATTGATTTTGCACATGTTGGATTTGATAGACACAATAACCTTTTCTCTGTTAATTATTTTTTTGTTGAAATTAGGCATGTAATTCCATAGAGTTCTATTGTTTTTACGATTTGTAAGCTTGTTCAATTTTGTTGATCATGCGCAGCAAAATACAAGCTTGATGGGGAAGAAGATAACATCGGTACTTTTTTACACCAAGTGATAAAACGTATCGAAAAGGGACACGTCCAGATCGAGCAGCAGGGAATGGATATTGGAAAGCTACTGGGGTTAAAAAAGATGTCATGTCTAAAAATGTTGAAGTTTGTTTTAAGACATCACTAGTTTTCTACGAGGGCAAGTCTCCCAGGGGTAAGAAGACTAATTGGCTGATGCATGAGTTTAACGTCAAAGCTCCTCCCAGGAAGGCAGACAGAAATAACATGAGGGTATGAAATACAGATCGATCGATTTTTACTACTATTTCTTCAACAAAAATAGAAAGAGTTGTTTGTCACCCTAAATTCATCATGCACCCGAAATACAAGAGATAATTTACATAGAAAAAAGTGTAGGGTGACATTTTTGAAGTGTCGAGAATATTAGTGTATAAGCTGTGAGCTAAGTAGAGTTAAAGTAAATAAGCCTTGTTTTAATTGTGTATTCACTTAGTCTTAGATTATGACAAGTGTAAGGCTGAGATTGTATTGTTGGTTGTGGATATCCAACTAAGGCTAGTTGTTATGTACACATGCCTTTGTGCGTGTATTGACAGAGAGATATATGAAACATCACTCTCAGACTTGGAGAGAAAGAACAGAGCATTCCTTCACATTGTATTTTTCTCTAACCTTTCAGATTCCTTACTTCCATAGAAACATAGCTAATACAAAGAACTCTAACATGGCCTCAGAGCCTTGTTCGATCATTTGAGATCTGGGAGTAAACTGTGAAGCAATCGAGCTACACTCGAGCTCGTTTCGATTCAGGCGAAGATCGTAGAATCCGATTTCGGTTTGTGTTCGTCTCGTCTAAGCTAAGAGATGGTTGGATCTGGAAGTTCTGAGGTGAGAACTCCGATCTTCTCCGGTGAGAACTACGAGTTCTGGAGAATCAAGATGGTGACGATCTTCAAATCTCACGGGCTATGGAAATTAGTTGAAAAGGGGATTACGATCTCAGAAACAAAGAAGAAGAAGGTTGAAGGAAGTTCAGAGGAAGAAGAAGACGATGAGAAAATGGTCGCAGCATATATGCAAGATGCAAAAGCTCTGGGTATTATTCAGAATGCAGTCTCAGATCAGATATTTCCTCGGATAGCTAATGCAGATTCTGCGAAGATGGCATGGGATCTGTTATATGGTGAGTACCATGGTGGTGATCAGGTGAGATCTGTGAAACTACAAAATCTGAGACGTGAATTTGAGTATGCTAGGATGCGTGATGATGAAACTTTGTCTGGATATCTTACTAGGCTAAATGAATTGATTAATCAGATGAAAACATTTGGTGAGATTCTGTCCAATGAAAGGCTTGTACAGAAAGTTCTGATTAGTCTTAGTAAACCATATGATCCCATATGTCTAGTCATTGAAAATACAAAATGCTTGGAGACTGTAGAATTGCAGGAAGTTGTAGCAATTTTGAAAAGCCAGGAACAACGGTTTGATTTACATACTGTTGATGCAACTGAGAAAGCATTCTCTTCACTTTCGGTGAATCTAAAGGAACAAAACAGGAGTAGTGCATACTCGGGTTCATCCAGATCTCAGAAAAACTGGAATTCTAAAGGCAAGAAATGGGAGTCTAAGCCTAAGTTCCAACAGAGATCATTTACTAATTCTGCACAGAATTCATCTTCTTCAGGATTCATGAAGCAAGATACAGTTAAACCACAGTGTAAAGTGTGCTCTAAGTTTCACTTTGGAGAATGTCGATACAAGGGGCAATCCAAATGTCACAACTGTGATAGGTTCGGGCATTGGGCTAGAGAATGCACAGCAGGCAAGGTTATTCAGAAGGCAAACTGTGCTAATCAAGCAGAAGTGACAGGCAATCTGTTTTATGCTAACAGTGCAATTACTGAAGTCAAGGTGAATGAAAACTGGTATATTGATAGTGGTTGTAGCAACCACATGACTGGAAATGTTGAGCTACTTATGGATGTAAGAACAAATGTCACTGGAAAAGTACAAATGCCCACTGGAAATCTGGTAGATGTTGCTGGAATAGGTTCACTTGTGATTGATACAAATTCTGGTAGTAAATGCATCAAGGAAGTCATGTTTCTACCTGGTTTGAAGGAAAATCTGTTGAGTGTGGGACAGATGGACGAACATGGATATTATTTGCTATTTGGTGGAAGAGAGTGTTGTATATTTGATGGTCCTTCACTTGATTGTCTGGTTATCAAGGTTAAGATGAAAAGTAATAGGTGCCACCCTTTGTCTTTAATGCAAACTGATCAAGTTGCATTGAAGGCTAGTGTAACTGAATGTACCTGGACTTGGCACAAGAGACTAGGACACCTAAATCTTAGAAGCCTCAAGCAGCTTAGAGAAAAAGAAATGGTGCATGGTCTTCCACACCTTGAAGATGTTGATGGTGTGTGTGTAGGTTGTCAAATGGGAAAATAACACAGAGACTGGTTTCCAAAAGGACAAGCTTGGAGAGCTAAGAATCCTCTAGAATTGATACACACAGATTTGTGTGGTCCCATGAACACTGAATCTATTGCTGGAAACAAATATTTCATTCTGTTTATTGATGATCACACAAGAATGTCATGGGTTTATTTCCTACGACATAAGTCTGAGGCACTAATCTGTTTCAAAAAGTTCAAAGCAATGGTGGAGTTACAATGTGGATTTAAAGTGAAATGCCTAAGGAGTGACAGAGGGGGAGAATTTCTCTCAACCGAATTCAGCAAGTTGTTGGTATCTGAAGGCATACAAAGACAGTTATCCATTGCTTATACTCCACAGCAAAATGGAGTAGTGGAGAGAAAGAATAGAACAGTTGTAGAGATGGCTAAGGCAATGCTTCATGATAAAAGCATGCCATACTTTCTGTGGGCAGAAGCTGTACATATAGCTGTTTATATTCTAAACAGATCACCTACAAAAGCCCTTGATAATATGACTCCTTTTGAAGCCTATAGTGGGAGAAAACCAGGAATTGGTCACTTAAAGGTGTTTGGATCACTCTGTTATGTTCATGTACCAGCAGAAAGAAGACAAAAGCTTGATGCAAAGTCTATCAAAGGTGTGTTTGTGGGTTATGCAACTTGTGAGAAAGGGTACAGAGTATTTGATCCATGTTCAAGGAAGTTAATCCTATCAAGGGATGTGGTCTTTGATGAAACTATATCTTGGAATTAGAAGCAGAATTCAGAGAAGTCTATTGCAATAACTGACATTCAAGATCAGTATAGGACTGTGAGTGATTTCAGTATACAAGAAGTGACAGAAGTAGAAAATAGTAATAAAATGGAAGAACAAGATAGAGATGTCTCTGAAACTGTTGAGATCACTAGTCCTTATGATCATACACCAGTTAAATGGAGAAATATCAGTGATATCCTAGCACAATGCAACCTTTGTATTGTGGAGCCAGAGAAGTATGAGGAAGCTGCACAAGATAAAGCTTGGATAAAAGCTATGAAAGAATAACTATCCATGATTGAGAAGAATGGAACTTGGGAGCTTGTTGACAGACCAAGTGATAAGCAGGTGATTGGAGTTAAATGGGTGTTCAAAACCAAACTGAATCTAGATGGTTCAGTACAAAAGAACAAGGCCAGATTGGTTGCCAAGGGGTATGTGCAGAAACCAGGACTCGATTACAATGAGACTTTTGCTCCAGTTGCCAGATTGGACACCATCAGAAAACTGATTGCACTTGCTGCACACAGAAGCTGGAAGATATTTCAATTAGATGTTAAGTCTGCTTTCTTAAATGGAATATTGCAGGAAGAAGTATATGTTGATCAACCTGAAGGGTTTGTGATTAATGGCAAGGAAGACAAAGTTTACAAACTGCACAAGGCTCTTTATGGCTTGAAACAGGCGCCTAGGGCCTGGTATGGAGAGATTGACAGTTATTTTGCTAAGTGTGGGTTTGAGAAAAGCTTAAGTGAAGCAACTCTCTACACTAAAACAAGGGGAGAAAATGATATACTAATAGTCTCCATATATGTGGATGATATTGTGTATACTGGAAACAATCAAGACATGTTGGATGAGTTCAAAGAAGATATGAAGGAGAAGTATGAGATGTCAGACTTGGGCCTTCTTCACCATTTTCTGGGGATGGGAGTAATTCAAACAGAATCTAGCATCTTCATTCATCAAAAGAAGTATGCCTCTTCCCTGTTGGATAAGTTTGGACTGAAAGAATGTAAATCTGTCTCTATACCTCTTGTGGCTACTGAAAAGTTGAGTAAAGAAGATGGCAGTGGTGCAGTAGATGAAGAGAAATATAGAAAGCTTGTAGGCAGTTTATTGTATCTTACAGCTACAAGACCAGATGTGATGTATGCAGCTAGTTTGTTAGCTAGATATATGCATGGTCCTTCTAACAAGCACTATGGGATAGCTAAGAGAGTGCTCAGATATATCAAAGGAACACTGGATTATGGTTTGCATTATGTGAAAGGCAAGAAGGCAGTTTTAGTTGGTTTCTGTGATAGTGATTGGGGAGGATCAATAGATGACAGCAAGAGTACCTCAGGCTATGCTTTTTCATTTGGCAGTGGAGTGTTTTCATGGGCTTCTGTGAAACAAAATTGTGTTGCACTATCCACAGCAGAGGCTGAATATATTAGTGCTGCCGAAGCAACATCTCAAGCTATATGGATCAGGTTTGTTCTTGAAGATTTTGGAGAGTTACAAGCTGAAGCAACTCCTTTGCAGTGTGACAATACCTCTGCAATCTCAATAACTAAAAATCCAGTGTTTCACCAAAGGACTAAGCACATTGACAGAAGATATCATTTCATAAAGGATGCTTTGCAGCAGGGAATTGTTGATTTGGTATACTGTCCAACCAAAGAACAAGTGGCAGACATTTTTACCAAGGCCTTACCAACAGAGAGATTCAACTATCTCAGAGATAAGCTTGGAGTTGTATCAGCTCAAAGCTTAAAGGGGAGTATTAGTGTATAAGCTGTGAGCTAAGTAGAGTTAAAGTAAATAAGCCTTGTTTTAATTGTGTATTCACTTAGTCTTAGATTATGACAAGTGTAAGGCTGAGATTGTATTGTTGGTTGTGGATATCCAACTAAGGCTAGTTGTTATGTACACATGCCTTTGTGCGTGTATTGACAGAGAGATATATGAAACATCACTCTCAGACTTGGAGACAAAGAACAGAGCATTCCTTCACATTGTATTTTTCTCTAACCTTTCAGATTCCTTACTTCCATAGAAACATAGCTAATACAAAGAACTCTAACAGAGAAGACCACTCAAAAGAGTTTTGTGTTCCTCCCAACACTTAATTTTGACTTAATATTTTCTCTCTTGCAGCTTGACGACTGGGTTTTGTGTAGGGTATATATGAAGGCTAACAAGGCTAAGAAATTTAAAGCTTCAAACCAATCAAGTGCTCATGTTAATCAAGTTTAGAAACAACCAAATGATGAAGTTGCAACAGAAGACAATGGGCTTGATTATGATGGAGTAGATCTTGCTCTTCAAAACCCCAACGAGTATCCTCCTAAAAACTCATATGATAATCATCATCCCCAAAACCCTAATCATCAATCTTACCTAGTTTATCCTCCTCAAAACCCTAATCATCAATCTTACTTAAATTCTAACCATAATGGATATTACAGCTGTGATGGGTACAACCTCTTTTCCAACACAAATGCCATGGGTAAGTAGACATATATGCATTTAAATTTTTTATCTTGAATCTCATATGATCACCATTTTTTGAGTTCTGACGGATTGTTTAAAGAGGAACCATTCCCAACAATCCTTCCACCACAGGATCATCAACACCTTTACCTTCCAAACCAGAACTCTCTGCAATTTAATGGGTATCAACCTCACCAACGATTATGGGGCTGATAAGCACAAGACAAAGCTATGGCGATTGGCTCATTGGCTACTCTATTTAACGTTCCATAGGTATTACTTTCTGGGAATTTAAGATCTCAGTCTCAGCGAGGCCTTTATTTCTCTTGGATTGGAACTGGTGTTTTTTAGTTCTCTTTTTTTTTTCTTTTTTTTTTAATTGAAAAACTATCTATTGGATTGTGAAATTTCTATTTCAATAACTGTTTTTATGTTTTTCCTAAAAGAAAAAATAGTTTGGCAACAATTTGTTAGCAATCTTGATGTTTTTGCCCGTTTATTTTATGTTGGTGATATTCAAGGTTCGTTTGAAAGTACTTTTAAAATAGTTGAAAGCATTTTTTATGGAAATATTTTTGGAACTAATCCTTAGTAAAATACAAGTGAATCATGGAAAATCACTTGAAGTGCTTCTTTGTAAGTGCTTCCAACAAAAAACACATAACTAGTGTTTCTTGTAAGAAAGCTTTAAGTGTTTTTCGAACCTAAAATCTTCTCTAAAAGTGATTTCAATCATTTTAAAAGCACTTCCAAACTAGCTCTTAATCTTTTATAAACATGTGGTGCATAGATGTGGTTCAAATAACCTTTTGAATTTTCAATGTTTCATAATAAAATGTTTTGTTACCAAAATTGTTACATAGAGTACTTAACTTATGTAAAGTCGACCTAATGGGCAATAAAATTTATCTTACTATTTTATTTCTACTTTGTGTTTAGCGCTAATTTATCAATCTTACTATTTTATTTCTACATGGAATTAAATCTCATTCTCATTCATTTCCCCAATTTCTAACTTTCTTCAGTACGTCTTAAACTAAAAATATATGTTGCCATATGACGAAAATAAACATGCCATTACGATATATGGTTGTGTTATCGTATACCTGTTTGGACCCGATTTTACATCATCTGCCTGAGCAATCGAGGCCGTTGAATAAGCATATATTAAACCGTTAGATGATAAAGTAGTTGAAATGATTTTTAGTTATTATTGAGAAGTAATATTATTTTAATCATAATATTATCTCTTAATATTAACTAGGATAGTTAAAACCTAATTTTTGATACATCCAGTTGGTTGTTTTAAAAAAGATGATCTGATTTGTCTTCAAAGGATTGCACGGAGACATTTGAATTGGCTTACCATATCAGACTCCAAGTGTATGCAGTCTCCTACGTGGCTAATTATTATTAAAACCGAGGTCCTGTTTTTGATATAGGAGTGGGTGTTGCAGTTCAAATGGACCTTGAATTCATGGACAGGGTTGAAGCACGTGGTTTTTTTTTGGGATACGATGATGAATTTTATCAATTGTTTTTCAGAGTTTAAGCTTATGAAGGAATCATCATGCATGCATGTGGTCTTCATCAGGGGAGATATACATGATGGATTTGATTGGTGAAGTGATTGCATGGATATAAACTTGTTTATTTTATGGAAATAAACTTGTTTATTTATGGTGATGTGATACCAAGCCTAAAAATGGGGGATAGGCCTTAGCCTATGGCACGGATCAGTTGCATTAGTTTGAGTTGCAGATGAACTTTACTTATTAGGCCGTGCAGAGGTAAAAATATGCTATAAATACAGAAACATGAGCAACGCATCAGGGACCTCCAATTCAACACACAAAACTGCCTTGCGTAAACTCTCTCAACAACTTTGTGAAGGCAACCGGTGATATCTTCAGTTGGCATAAACAACACTGTCGCCATAGAATCAGCCGATCTCACAGCATCTTCAGTTAGCATACACAACATTGCGTCGAGGGCGACTGATTATCTATCTAAGTCTTGGTCGAGAAGGATTTCTAAATCCTTATTGGTCGAGGTCATCTCATTAGCCTTCTCGGCAAAGTGAGGTGTTACCAGGTTACTTACTATATTCGGCACCCTGAGAGCCGAATTTGATATTGAACTTCGCAAAACTAGCAGCCTTATCTTCAGGCTCTAGAACCCGAAGGCCGAGAGTGTTCCTTCCTCGGCCGCAGTCACGAGATTCAGAAGTCAGCAACGCACCCAACGCGACATCAACATATTTTACTCCTCGGCCGAGCTCGGCCGACGAGTTGGCACGCCCTGCACACAATCGAAGAACGTAGTTAGCTCATAGATTACTCGGCCTGCGCGCCACGTAGGCTTGGTAGTTTTTAGGGTCAACAATACCACAAAAGAAAAACTACATATTTGGTTTAGAACAATAATGTTCATTGTTCTAAAAAAATATATATATATAGAATTCTTGTTTCCATATGATGAAAATAAACATGCCATTTGATTCTTGTTGGTTCGAGGAGCCTCCAAATTTAATCCGTGATGCTCTGCTTGATGATTGGATGAATGTTTAAATCTTTCAATAAAATCCTTTCGTGTTACCTCAACAAATATTGAATTACAATAAAATGGTGCACTTGAGTTAGAACAATAAGGACGAGTTTGGACTACTTTTGTTGTAAACATTTTTAGTTATAAGCAATGTTATTAAATATTTTCAATCTAACGTTCAAAAGTTTTAACTATTTCAAACGTAGTCTCAAAACATGCGTCTAATTTAAAAACAAACCAACAGAACTCTTTTCAATAATGTATAAGAGTAATCATTTTAAAAAAATGTTTCAAAACATGCGTCTAATCTAAAGATAAAAATTTTAGCCAAACTTTATGATAATTAGTTATGTTGATGCACAAAATCAGCGGGGACTTTGGTACAACAGAAAGTGTTAAGTTTGTGACCTTCGCTAGATTGCTCCGGTCACTAGTGTGGATAAGTATGTAAATGGATAGGGACATGGAAGCAAACACAAGATGTACGTAGTTCACCCAGATTGGCTACGTCCACGGAGTAGAGGAGTTCTCATTAATTGTGAAGGGTTTACACAAGTACATAGGTTCAAGCTCTCATTTAGTGAGTACTAGTGAATGATTTAGTACAAATGACATTAGGAAATATTGTGAGAGAATGATCTCTATTTATAGAAGAGAGTTTCTAGTTTCATTCTGACATTGACACGTGTCGTGTTGTGATAGGCTTCTGATGTTGACACGTGTCGCACTATGATTGGCCTCCTGGTTGGAGGGAAACTCTTATGGGTCCTTAACGGTATAATGTTGACCGGTGCTCAGTAATTTCGGGATTGGTCAAGTATGGGACAAACAGTGCTCCCCTAAGTTCCCGAGTGAGGGAAGCTCCTCGGTTGGGAACTTGCAAGATCCGAGCCATTGAGTAATCATGAAACTTCTAAGTACCGAAGTATGGTATCATTTTCACTTGCCTTATCTGTTTCATACGTAGATGTGGCATCTTCTCTGGAAGTACTTTTTCTCCATCCAGGGTTGGTATCTTTAACCGATGAAGATGCACAAGGTAATGTATTAATTTCACTTGAAGCTTACTTGTAGTTTCGGGCTTGATCAAGTGCGATACAAAATCCTATAGTAGGAGTCCCCCAAGTCGCCGAGCTAGGAGATTTGCCGAAAGAAGTAACAGACAAGGTAAGCAATCAGACTTCCGAGCAAGCAACCTGGATCGAAGGTTCGACTTCGGCTTCCGGTTGATTGTTCTCCTTCTCCTTGTGTGGTAAATAGCACCAAGGATAAGGAGAAGCAAATGGAGAAGAGATGATATGAGATACTTTTTCTTTTGAAGAAGTAACTTTCCACAGACTTATTCTTGAACTGGGCTGGAGGGTTTTCTGGTTTCCTCCAGAGTATAAGGCCGACTCAAGAATTTGAGGGTCAAAACAAGTCCATCAAATCTAGAGTACGTTCGACCCTGATGATATGGGATACTTTTGCTGTTGACAAAGTAGTGGATGTATCGGCACGTGTTCTGTTACGCTTGTCTCCACATGCTTCCTTGTATCCTTCTCACTTGCCATATCTGTTCCTCAGGCAGATGTGGTATCTTCTCTGGAAGCATAAGATGTTGAAGATGAGTACTTGAGAGCAATGTCAGGTAAGTAATCAGGCAAAGGGTTCCAGGCAGTCAGTTCCTGACTGGAAGCTTGATTCCAAGTGCTGACTGATTGCTCTCTTTCTCCTTATCTTGCAGGTGAAAACAAGGGCAAAGGAAAAGACAGGGAAAAAGCATGATATGGGATACTCTTGCTTTTAACCCTGATGATATGAGATACTCTTGCTCTGGTGTGGCTTGTTTGCAGAGGTATTATCGGGAAGAAAAGAAGCTGAGTATTTTGAGAGACTTCGTTGGGAGTGCCCTCTCAGATATGAGGAATGGTTGAGTATTTTTGTAGGTCTGCCTGTCCGTGGAGGATGAAGGTCGACATATATAAGAGTCTCCCTAATAACAAGTAGTAATGCTATTCCTTTACCCTTCATGGTATTAGCAATATAGTGGGAGCTGCAAGCTTCACGTGTTTTAACTTTGTCAGATCACTTTGAAAAAGTGGTATGTGGTATCTGGAAAGCTGATGTTGCATGTGAAGATTGCAGACAAGCTTTATCCAAGGAAATTTGGCTCTCGAAGTTCGGAGAGCGATGCCTCTTCGATTTTCGAACAAGCAATCTTGTCGGGGATCTGGCTCTCGAGATTCAGAGAGCGGTGCCTCTTCGATTTTTGAGAAAGCAATCCTGTTGGGAGTCTGGCTCTTAAGATTCGGAAAACAGTGCCTCTTCAATTTTTGAGAAAGTAATCCTGTTGGGAGTCTGGCTCTCGAGATTTGGAGGGCGGTATCTCTTCGATTTTTGAGCAAGTAATAATGCTATTCTTTTACCCTTCTTGGTCATAGCAATGTAGTGGGAGCTGCAAGCTTCACATATTTTAACTTTGTCAGAGTCCTTTGAAAAAGTGGTTTGTGGTATTAGGAAAGTTGATGTTGTATGTGAAGATTGTAGACAAGCTTTATCCACGGAAATCTGGCTCTCGAAGTTCTGTGAGTGGTGCCTCTTCGGTTTTCGAACAAGCAATCCTGTCGGGGATCTGGCTCTCGGGATTCAGAGAACGGTGCCTCTTCGATTTTTGAGAAAGCAATCATGTTAGGAGTCTTACTCTCGAGATTCGGAGAGCAATGTCTCTTCGATTTTTGAGAAAGTAATCTTGTTGGGAGTCTGGCTCTAGAGATTCGGATAGTGGTTCCTCTTCGATTTTTGAGCAAGCAATTTTGTTGGGAGTGTTTTCTCGAATGTGAGTAAAGGTTGGGCATTTTTGCCAGTCTGCCTTGCCATGGAGCACGAAGGTTGACACACATTGGGACTTTCTAGTTATCAAGCAGTGGTGCTGTTCCTTTACCTTTGTGGGTAATAGTAGGGTAGCTGGATCTTCAAAATTTATGTGTCTAAGCTTTGTCAGAGATCTTTGGCAGAATTATCTACGGTACCCGAGGAGTTGATGTTGCATGTGGAAAGTGGTGCCTTTTCGAAATCCGAATAGTGGTGCCTCTTTGATTTTTGAACCAACGGCCCTGTTGCCCTTTCTTTTATAGGGGCACCAATTGTGTGCAAGAAGTACATTCAGAGAGTTATTGTTTGTAGGAATTCTCTCCTTACTTTAGAGATTTATTACACCTCATTTCTCCTTCATCATTTCTGAGAATGTCTAACCCATCCGACCGTCGTTTTGACTTGAACTTTGGTGAAGAGGCAGCAATGCCTTCTCAAGACAACATATGGGCCCATCATTCTTATCTCCTACTGGTCCTTTTACCGTTGGGGACTCTGTGATGAAGAATGATATGACCGCTGTGGTGGTGGCCAGGAACATTCTCACTCTCAAAGAAAACAGACTACTTTCCAAACGGTCTGATGAGTTGGCTGTTAAGGATTCTCTGGCTCTCAGTGTTCAGTGTGCAGCTTCTGTGTCTAATATGGCCCAACGCCTATTTGCTCGAACCCGCCAAGTTGAATCATTGGCGGCTGAAGTGATAAGTCTCAAATAGGAGATCAGAGGGCTCAAACATGAGAATAAACAGTTGCACATGCTCGCACATGACTATGCTACAAACATGAAGAGGAAGCTCGACCAGCTGCAGGAATCTGATGGTCAAATTTTACTTGATCATTAGAGGTTTGTGGGTTTGTTCCAAAGGCATTTATTGCCTTCGTCTTCTGGGGCTGTACCGCGTAATGAAGCTTCAAATGATCAACCTTCGGTGCCTCCTCCTTCTGGGGTTCTGCCTAATACTGAGGCTCTGAATAATCACCCTCTGGTGCCTCATCTTTCTGGGGCTCTGCCGACTGCTGAGACTTCTCCTGAGCAACCTTTGTGAAGGCTCCCTCTTGTTTGTTTATTTTGATTCATGTATATGTACATATTTGTAACTTATTGGAGATATCAATAAACAAGCTTTGCTTCATTTCAATGTATTGTGTTAAATACACTAAGGCCTTCTTCACTAAGTTCTTTGAATTTTTCCTTTTGTTGAAACTTGTATGTTGAAGCTTTGTGAGTGAAGCATGTAGGTTGAGGTAGTGCTCCCTTAATTTCCCGAGTGAGGAAAACTTCTCGTTTGGAGACTTGAAAAATCCAAGTCACTGAGTGGTCGTGAGACTTCCGAGTATCAAGGTGCAGTAGCATATGGTAGGAGTCCCCCAAGTCTCCGATCGAGGGAATTGACGAATGAGGCATTTCCATTCTAAGTGGTAGCCCAAAACTCCTTCTTCATATATATTTGTTATGAAAGTTGTTAGGCCCAAAGAAAATGAGGCCTAGACAATTTTTTTTTTCTAAATTTATTTTTTCGATTTATTTTTTCGATTTTTTGAATTTCCGAATTTTTGAATTTTCAAATTTCCGAATTTTTTAATTTTCGAATTTCCGAAAAAAAAATTATATATATATATATATTAAAGCTTTGTAGGTGAAGCTTTGGTGTTGAAACTTTGAGGTTGAAGCTTTGTTGGGCACTATGAATTGATTTTGCTTCACACTATCTTGATCAAGATAGTGTGAAGCTTTTGTAGGTGAAGCTTTTGTGTTGAAGTTTTGTAGGTGAAGCTTTTGCGGGTCAAGCTTTTGTGGGTCAAGCTTTTGTAGGTTAAGCTTTTGTGGGTCAAGCTTTTGTAGGTGAAGCTTTTGTGGGTTAGGCTTTTATGGGTCAAACTTTTGTGGGTGAAGCTTTTGTAGGTCAAGCTTTGTTAGGCACCATGAATTGATTTTGCTTCACACTATCTTGATCAAGATAGTGAGAAGCTTTTGTAGGTGAAGCTTTTGTGTTGAAGTTTTGTAGGTGAAGCTTTTGTGGGTGAAGTTTTGTGGGTCAAACTTTTGTATGTGAAGCTTTGTGGGTCAAGCTTTTGTAGGTGAAGCTTTTGTGGGTCAAGCTTTTATGGGTCAAGCTTTTGTTAGGTACCATGAATTGATTTTGCTTCACACTATCTTGATCAAGATAGCGTGAAGCTTTTGAGAACTTGTAGTTGTCCTCCATTGATGAAGCTTTTGTTGGTGAAGCTTTGAAGTTGAAGCTTTTGTTGGTGAAGCTTTGGAGTTGAAGCTTTTGTTGGTGAAGCTTTAAAGTTGAAGCTTTCGTTGAATTTCCCTTTTTTTTGGGAAACTAGAAATTTGAAAATGTGGGAGAGACAACATATACAAATTTTGCTTCCACACTGTTGAGCAAGAGATTGTGATGCAAGCCATACCTTGTAGTAGTCGAAGGTTTGGATGAACCATATAAATTGAATTTTCTTCGAACAGTCTTGAATTTGCTTCAAAGGTTTGAGAATTGTAGTTGCCCTCCATTGATGAAGTTTTTGTTGGCACCATAAATTGGTTTTGCTTCACACTGTCTTGATCAAGAGTGTGTGAAGCTTTTGAGAATTGTGGTTGCCCTCCATTGATAAAGCTCTTGTTGGCATCATATATTGGTTTTGCTTCACACTGTCTTGATCAAGAGTCTGTGAAGCTTTTGGGAATTGTAGTTGAACTCCTTTGATGAACCTCTTGTTGGCACCATAAATTGGTTTTGCTTCACACTGTCTTGATAAAAAATGTGTGAATCTTTTGTGAATTGTGGTTGCCCTCTATTGATGAAGCTCTTGTTGGCACCATAAATTGGTTTTGCTTCACACTGTCTTGATCAAGAGTGTGTGAAGCTTTTGAGACTTATAGTGTTTGCATTATTACAGAGGGGAAATGTTTGAAGCAAATGCAAGAGGGCTGAATAGCTTGATCTTCGTATGCTATGCACTGAAGTTGTTGTTGACTTGCAATAAGACTTTGTTGGTGACTATAACTCTTGTTGGGCATAAGTGCTCCCCTAGTTGAGTTGTCAAGCTTGAGGGTTTTTGATTATTTGTGAATGCTAGGAGTTCACATGTACAAGTTGTACCACTTGTCTTCTGGTAGGTGGAATGAATGGTGAGTTGCTTTCATCACTTAGTTGGTGGTACGAAGGTGAGTTCCTTCATCACCTTTCATCACATTTCATCACCTGGTTGGTGGCACGAGGATGAGTTCCTTCTTCCCTTGGTTGGTGGCATGAATGGCAAGTTGCCAAATGATATTAGAGTACGGGTTGTACATTTCATCACCTGGTTGGTGGCATGAGTGGCAAGTTGCCAAATGATATTAGAGTACGGGTTATACATTTCATCACCTGGTTGGTGGCATGAATGAGAGTACGGGTTGTACATTTCATCACATGGTTGGTGGCATGAATGGCAAGTTGCCAAATGATATTAGAGTACGGGTTGTACATTTCATCACCTGGTTGGTGGCATGAATGAGAGTACGGGTTGTACATTTCATCACCTGGTTGGTGGCATGAAGATAAGTTATTTCTTCACCTGATTGGTGGTATGAGTGTCAAGTTGCCAAATGGTATTAGAGTACAAGTTGTACATTTCATCACCTGGTTGGTGGCATGAAGGAGAGTACGGGTTGTACATTTCATCACCTGGTTGGTGGCATGAAGATGAGTTCCTTCTTCACCTGGTTGGTGGTATGAGTGGCAAGTTGCCAAATGATATTAGAGTATAGGTTGTACATTTCATCACCTGGTTGGTGGCATGAAGGAAAGTACGGGTTGTACATTTCATCACCTGGTTGGTGGCATGAAGATGAGTTCCTTCTTCACCTGGTTGGTGGTATAAGTGGCAAGTTGCCAAATAATATTAGAGTACGGATTGTACATTTCATCACTTGGTTTCACCTGGTTGGTGGCATGAAGGAGAGTACGGGTTGTACATTTCATCACCTGGTTGATGAGAATAAGGGAAATGTGTCTAAGCACATTGTAGCAAGTGTCGAATGACACAAAATATGTTGAACCCTTTCAAAGCACAATTGGCTTATGTATGAATGTGTTGGAATGTATGATTGAACGAATATACTGTGAAGATGTTCGTTTATTTGTATAGGCTTGTTGACATATACTTAGACTTTGTTTCATGTTGGAATCATTCATGTTGAAGCTTTGAATCGAGTGTTTCATTGCTAGGAATATAAGAGGATTATGATCAATTATCTAAATCACCTCTTTATTGAATTCATGCCAAATAGTCTTTGTTAAATAGGATGCCGAACGGCTGAAGCTTAACACTTGTACAATGTGAGTTTATTTGTAATAGTACTTCAAGTGATCAGTGTTCCATGGATGGCTAAGGGTCTTGCTATCGGAGCTTCTAAGCTTGTAGGAGCCAAGGTAACTGATGCCAACAACTTCAAACGGTCCATCCCAGTTTGGACTAAGTGTTCATTCACTCAGGACTCTGTCGCAGAGTAATCTTTTCTTCAATACCTAGTCCCCCACTTTGAAAGAACGAGGTTTGACCCTTGAGTCATAGTAGTTGGAGATGCGCTGCTTGTAGGCAACATTCCTCAAGTGAGCCTGGTTTCTATGTTCCTCGACTAGATCTAAGTTGAGGGTAAGTTGTTTATCATTTTCGCTTTGCACGTAGTTCTGGACTCGGAACGTTGCTTGCTTAAGCGCAACTGGGACACTTGCCTCTATACCAAAGGCAAGTGAGAATGGGGTTTCTCTTGTTGATGTCCGATACGAAGTGTAGTATGACCAAAGAACTTGAGGTACAAATTTTGGCCAACAACCTTTAGCCTTGTCCAAACTGGTTTTCAAAGTTCACTTGATTATTTTGTTGATGGCTTCAACTTATCCATTAGACTGGGGATGAGCTGGGAGGCAAAACATAAGTTGATGTTGAACTTAGAACAGAACATCCTGAACTTATTGTTATCGAACTGTTGCCCGTTGTCAGTGACTATCGCATTGGGAATGCCCAATCTGCAAATGATGTTCTTCTATATGAAGTCTTCTATTTTTACCTCAGTAATGGTTGCCAAGGGTTCTACTTCGGCCCACTTTGTGAAGTAGTCAACTGCAACAATTGCATAGTGAACCTTGCCCTTTCCTGCAGGCATTGGGCCGATCAAATCAAGTCCCCATTGGGCGAAAGGCCAAGGGCTGATCATAGGAGTGGGCGGCTGGGGAGGGAATTGAGGAATAGTTGCGTAGCGTTGACACTTATCACATGAGCGGGATATTCTGATGGCATCTTGGTGGAGTGTTGGCCAGTAATATCCTTGGCGAAAAGCCTTGTGTGCTAGGGATCGAGATTCAGCATGATCTCCGCAGACTCCTTCATGTATTTCCCGAATGACAGTTTCCGCCTCTGCGGGCGTAAGGCATCTTAGGTATGGTAGGTTAAAACCCCGCTTGTAGAGTTGGTCATTAATGATCAAGTAACAGATAGCCTTGTATCGAATCTCATTAGCTTAGACTTTGTCATTTGGAAGGGTGCCATGAGCAAGAAATCCATAAATCGGGGTAATCCAACTATATCCTTGTTGTAAGTTGCACACTTCCGCAGCCATGGTGCTTGGTGCTGCTAACAATTCGACCTGAATTTTTCTCCCAATCTTATCTTCCACCGCTGAGGCGAGACGAGCCAAAGCATCTGTATGGCTGTTTGCCGCTCGAGGAATTTGGGTGATCTGGTAGTGGAAGTTCTTGAGCAACAATTGTGTTTGTGCCAGATATGCTGCCATAAAGCTATCCTTAGCGTCAAATTTGTTAGTGACCTGGTTAACCACCAATTGGGAGTCACTGAAGATATCAATTCGTTTAACCCCAAGGTGTTTGGCCAAACGTAAGCCTACTAGAAGGGCTTCATATTCGGCCTCATTGTTCGACGCCTTGAATTTGAAACGAAAAGCATACTTCATCGCCACTTTGTCAAGGGTCGTAAGGACTAGTCCTGCTCCACAACCCTGTTGGTTGGACGAGCCATCAACATATAGACTCCATGTTGGGGCTGTTGGTTCTATTTTCTGAGCTTCCGAGGGTAATGAAACCACTTCTTTAGGCATAGAAACAATGTCAACAGGATTTGTGAAGTCGGCGATGAAGTCTGCCACTGCTTGGCCCTTCTCAGCTGGATTTGGTTGGTAGGAGATGTCAAACTCACCCAATGCTATCTCCCATTTGATCATTCGCCCGGAAGTGTCAGGACTTTGGAGTATCTGTCGAAGAGGATGATTGGTAAGCACGATGATGGAGTGTGCTTGGAAGTAAGGGCGAAGTTTTCGAGCAGACATGACCAATGCTAAAGCCAATTTCTCAATGTTGGAGTATCGTGTCTCCGCATCTTGTAAGGCCTTACTAGCGTAGTAAACAGGCCGTTCGACATTACCATCATTTCGAATGAGAACGGAACTTACTGCTGAAGCCGATACCGACAGATAGATAATGAGAGTGTCACCAACCTCAGGTTTGGAGAGCAAATGGGCTTTACTCATGTAGTCTTTGAGGTTCTTAAATGCCTCAGCACATTCATCAGTCCATGTAATGTACTTCTTACTTCCCTTAAGTTCTTTGAAGAAATGAGCACATATGTCGGTGGCCTTAGAAATGAACTTAGTTAAGGCTGCCACCTTACCAGTAAGACTCTGGATGTCTTTTGAAGTTACCGGTTCCTTCATGTCGATGATTGCTTTGATCTTCTCAGGATTAGCCTCAATGCCCCGTTGGCTTATCATGAAGCCTAAGAATTTGCCAGAGCCTACGCCGAAGGCACATTTGTTGGGGTTCAACCTCATTCGATACCTCTTCAGAATGGTGAAAGTTTCAGATAGGTTGGTGATGTGTTGGTCAGCATGTTTGCTCTTGACTAGCATATCATCAACGTAAACTTCCATGCTCTTCCCAATCTGTTCGGCGAACATTGAATCGACCAGTCTCTGATAAGTTGCTCTTGCATTCTTTAGGCCGAAGGGCATGACTTTATAATAATATAGTCCCCTGTCAGTAGTGAAGGCTGTGTGTTCTTGATCCGGATGGTTCATGAGGATTTGGTTGTATCCTGAGTAAGCATCCATGAAGCTCAGAAGTTCACACCCTGTCGTATAGTCTATAAGTCTGTCTATGAGAGGAAGAGGAAAGCTATCATTCGGGCATCCTTTGTTTAGGTCGGTGTAATCGACACACATTCTCCACAAGACCTTTTGGAGCAGGAGACTTTCCTTGGTCGGATTCTTCTTAACAAGGACAACATTTGCTACCCACGTTGGATAATTGACTTCGCGGAGGAAACCTATGCCTTTGAGTTTTTCAACTTCTGCCTTCATTGCCTCGTACCGTTCAGCGTCATAAGATCTTCGCTTCTGTCTCACTGGCTTGGTCTTGGGGTCAATACTTAAGCGATGACAGATTATATCGAGAGAGATGCCTAACATGTCCTCATATGACCAGGAGAAGACCTCAGTGTTCTCTTGCAAAAAAGAGATCAATGCCAGCCGAATGGGTGGTGATAAGGTGGTACAAATCTTCACTATGCGATCCAGATAATCTTTTGAGATAGAGACCTTCTCCAACTCTTCAGCGGGTTGTGCTTGCTGGGTGAAAGAGTCATCTCGATGATCGTCAGGTTGACTGTTGCCACCGTGAAGATTCAAGTTGGCTTCGTCTGGGCTAGTCTTTATAACTTGGTCATGTATAGAAAGGGTTTCCTTGGGCACAGGCAGATGTTATTGCTTGACCGAAGTGTTGTAACATGATCATGCACTAAGTTGATCTCCTCTGATGTAACCATTGTCATAAGGGGTTGGAAATTTCATCAACAACATATGTATGGATACTATGGCCTTGAGATCATTGATGCCTGTGCGTTCGAAGATGACATTGTATGTCGTTGGGCAATCAACCACCAGGAAGTTAGTGGTAATGGTAGCTGTGTAAGGGCCTGTACCAATGGTGAAAGGTAAGTGTATGCTCCCCAAAGGTTGCACGATATCATCGGAGAAGCTTATCAGAGGGGAAATCGAGCGGTCGAGCAAATGTTCAGCTACATTAAGTGCCCTGAAAGCTTCAGCAAACATGATATTAACCGAAGCCCCCGTGTCTACCAGGATTCGTTGTACTTCAAAGTTGGCTATGTGAACTTCCACGATCAGTGGGTCGTTGTGAGGGTAGATGATACCTCTTTCTTCCTCAGGGTAGAAACATATTGGATCCCAGTTAGGCTTTTGATACTTACCTCCTCTGATGTCTTCCACGTGAAACACTTAGTGGCCATACCTTAAAGCTTGTTCACTATTTTTCATGGCCCTGTTGGAAGATTTAGATATGGGTGTGCCACCACTTATGGAATATATCACATTTACCTGGCGTTGGTTATAGTTACCCCTTAGAGGGTGAAAGAGGAATTGATCAATTTTTCCTTCACGTGCCAAAGCTTCAATATGATCACGAAAGGTGATACATTTCTCGCCGTCATGGCCGTTATGCTCGTGGTAGCAGCAAAACGTGCCCGTGTTCTTCGTGGGCTTGTAATCCTTGTGCCTCGGCTTTGGCTTCGGTATCAAGTGTGCTATGCTGGGGTAAATGGCCACACATATGGCGTTCAAAGGTGTGTATGCCTCATACCTCGGGGTAGGGGCTGTCCTGACACGTGATTGACCCATTGTGTTAACTGCCTGGGGTCGGGGATTATCATGGCGATATCCTTGGTTATCGCGGTAGTGTCCCTTACTCCTTTTACTAAAATGAGACTGGTGAGGATGAAAATCTTTCCTTTTGCCCTGAGATTGATATGTCTGTTGACTTGGCAAAGTATTAAGTAAGGCAGGGGGAGGCACTGTTACCGTTTGGAAGGTCGAGGTCTTCTCATTTAGTTGGATCTGGCTTCCACTCCCTACTTGCTGATAAAGAGTGGTTGTGGGGGGTTTCCCTTGATATGTCCTTGCCTCGGCGGAGGCATGGTTGTAAGCTTGTGCCATCACCTCAGAGTAAGTCTTCCAAGTGTTGGCATTAATCATGTACTTGAAGAAACAATCACGTAGGCCTGCCATGAAAGCCTTGAGGGTTGTCTTATCATCTGCCTCAGAGCAGCGAGAATACTCATGGCTGAAACGACCGGCATACTCTCGTAGTGACTCATCGGGCTTCTGACGAATAGTGTACAAGTCATCTGCAGAATGCAAGCGATCGGTCTAGAAGATGTGTTGAGAGATAAACAGTTTCCTCAGTTCCTCAAATGAGTCCACTGTCTTAGGTGGAAGACGATAATACCAGTTTAGAGCTCCGCCAGAGAGGGTGGAGGGGAAGAGAAGACATCGCTCTTCGTCGGTGTGCATCCGATATGCCATGGTGGACTCAAAGAGGTTAAGGTGTTCAATTGGGTCCTCTTTTCCAGTATAGAGTTGTAAACCAAGCTTTTGTTTTGTCTTTGCTTGAAGGGGGGTGTCGAAGATCCTCTTTATGAGAGGGCCAGGCCTGGGTTGGTTCCAGTCAGGTATTTCGGCCTGACGTTCGGCCTTCAACTTGTTTACTTCCTCAATGAGCTGTAGGACAAGGGGGTCTTGAGTGGAGTCATGTACCATTGAGATTTTCTTTCGTAAGTCTCCATCGCCTCTTGGAAGCAGGAAAGTTTGAGCAAATGCGTGTGATTTTTCCTTGGACTCGCTGTACTGACTTTTAGGGCGAGTCTGTCGAAATACCTCAGAGTCCCATGTACCTTCATGTTCCTCTGAGACCTATTGTTCCTTCCCTAGATTGGCAGCTGGCCTGGGTCGTGGAAGGGGACCCAGTCTTTCAGAAACCCTTGGGTCATTGATATTCGAGCATATGTGGAGGGGATTCTCTCAACGTTGCTTTAGGAAGTCTCGGCGATAAATGGCTTTCTATCCTTCCAACCCTTCTACAATGAGATGTCTTCCTCTACTTCTTTTGCTTCGGGTCGAAGCAGTTGGGTTGAGAGAAGTCTCATGTTGATCAATGTTTTGATGATTAGGTCGCTCCTCATCAGGGATACCCATGTCAAATGAAGGTGACCCTTTGTGTTGGGGGCACCCAGTTGATGATTGATGTCCACATGGGTAACGAGCTCGCATGTTTGAGTATGCCTAGTTTCGTGGAGTGTCTCAAAGAGCTTCTCATACTGCTCCTGGAGGACCTCATTCTTCATTGCTATCTTGTTATTTTAAGCTTCTAGTTCATCGACTTTAGCTTGAAAAGCAACCCTCTTTCCTTCCTTCTTTTGTTGCTTCGCACTAGGTGCAAGAGGGGTGTCATTCTGTGTGCTGTGGCTTCTTTTGCTTCCCATGTTGGAAAGGGATGCCTGGTCAAAAAAGAGTGTACGAATGGTGGAAACCAGCTTGACAAAGCTGAAGAGAGTGGGAATACGTGTCGTTCCCACAGACGGCGCCAAATGTTGATGCACAAAATCAGCATGGACTTTGGTACAACAGAAAATGTTAAGTTTGTGACCTTCGCTAGATTGCTCCAGTCACTAGTGTGGATAAGTATGTAAATGGATAGGGACATGGAAACAAACACAAGATGTATGTGGTTCACCCAGATTGGCTACATCCACGGAGTAGAGGAGTTCTCATTAATTGTGAAGGGTTTACACAAGTACATAGGTTCAAGCTCTCATTTAATGAGTACTAGTGAATGATTTAGTACAAATGACATTAGGAAATATTGTGAGAGAATGATCTCTATTTATAGAAGAGAGTTTCTAGTTTCATTCTGACATTGACACGTGTCGTGTTGTGATTGGCTTCTGATGTTGACACGTGTCGCGTTATGATTGGCTTCTGATGTCGACACGTGTCGCGCTGTGATTGGCCTCCTGGTTTGAGGGAAACTCTTCTGGATCCTTAACTGTATAACGTTGACCGGTGTTCAGTAGTTTCGGGATTGATCAAGTATGGTACAAACAAGTTATAATAATTTAGTACGAAACTCAGTAGAAGAACCAATAGCCACACTTGTCTTTGTTAAAAAAAGTTATCACTCAGTACTATGGTCTACTAGTATTCATTTTCACTTGAAAGTAAGAGGTCTTAGGTTCGAATCTCGTGGATGGCAAATTCGATAGCAAATTAGGCTACTCATTGTCTGGTTTTACCGAACTCCTCATCTCTTTAGTGTAAAAATATCGATATACTAAAAAAAAATAATAATAAAAAAAAAAAGAACTTTTGGGTACGTTGCCATTTCGTGTGGCACAACCATATGGACGAAGAAAGGCCAGTGTGTCATTTGAGCAGGCAGGCCCTTTTCATTGTTGGTCGAATTTATGCCCACAAATTGTCTCTCTCTCTCCTCTCTCTCTCTCTCTCTCTCTCTCTTCCGTTGTTAAACATCTGAGAACACCAATCGAAAAAGAAGAAAATAAAACATGGGAAGCTTGAGAAGAAGCTTGATCAGCCTCCACCGAGCCCTGAAATCCACCGCTTCCATCTCTCCCGCCGAAACCCATGTCAGGTATTCCCTTCTTTCATCGATTTTCTCCCTCATTTGTATTAACATTTCGTAAAGGCTGTGGCTTTATGTAGTCTGAATTTTCTCTGATTTTGTCGGGGGCGTGATTTCATTTTCCAGGTCTCAATTCGGATACGGTTTGGTTCACCGTTCTTATTCCACCAACAATGGCAGCAATCCGGACATCGACCTCTCCACCCAAGAGAGCAAGAGGCGCCTATTTAACAGGTCTTTAACTCCATCTTCTTCTTCCTCCATTTTTCTGTTTGAGATTGCTTGTGGAGGAGAGAAAAGCTTTTTCTGATAGTCAAAAGTACTTCTAACTTGTCTAGCAGAAAAAAACTTAGAATTGCTTTTGGCTCATAGAAGCCTTTCTGGAAAAGCACCTGACATATTCTTCTTCGGGAAGCACTTCAAAATGCTCAAGGAACACTTGAATATTTAATAAATGTTCAACTTGTTTATAATAAAAAAAAATAAAAAATAAAAAAAAACACTTGTTACAGAAGCTGTTTAGTGCCTGATCGACAAGTGTATTTCGCCTCTGTCAATAGCCCCAAAAAATGACAACTAGAAAGTAAAAACGAAATGGTTATCAAACAGGCGCGTAATAATTGCTTTGTTGTTTCTGAGACAAGAATTGGTTTGGGTTGTGGAACAGATTGATATACAGGAGCAAGCAGAGAGGGTTTTTGGAGTTGGATTTGGTTCTGGGTAAGTGGGTGGAGGAGCATATCCATTCATTGGATGAACAGGGAATTAAATCTCTTGTGGATGTCCTCAACCTGGTAAATTTATTTTCACTACTGTGATCATCTCAAAAGTCATACCCTTTTAAATTTTTGTGCTTTTACTTGGCTTTTGAATGCTGCTTAGTTTATAGTGTGATTAGTAGAGGAGGACTAGGCCGCATTCGAAATTTGTTCTTTGGAACTTCAGTAACAAGTTTCTAGTTTATATGTCATCCTAGACTAACTGAATATGTTGAATTTTACAAGTTTGCTTCTGTTTGTTTAGCCCTCGGCCCGCCCCTCAACCAAAAATAAAAGTATTGGATATGCATCATAAGCTTAGATTAGTTTATTCACGGTGACTCCCAGCATAAGTTAGTGCTTGATTTAACGTCTTTTGTTCATTTTAATTGTCATATTTGTGATTCGTCTGAGCAGTTGACATATAGCTCATAGGATCCAGTGCTTTGGAGAGCAGGGTGACCTGGACACAATTTGTTTTGGTCCTAGCTTCTTCAGTTATTAAATTATAAGCTTTTTTATTCACTGACATATTAGCAATAATAGTTATTCCACTTAAGAGAAAAGCGTAATGACTTTGCATTTTCGGTTGAACTGTAAACCATCAGGAGTTTTCAAGCAATTAAAATCAAATAGTTTTGTAAGAAACACAAGATGTTCTAAATCCCTGGATTGCCATCAACAGCTGAAATAACAAAGATTTAGAGTCTGTAAGTAAATACTGTGTTTCCTGTTAGCCTTGCAAATCTTAGCACCCAGAGCATGGTCAGTTCCCTATTCATGTATTTGATGTAAGATAGCCGGAGGCAAGATGTATGGTTTTTCTAGTATTGATACCATGCAAATTGCAAATTTGAATGGCAAGGGAGATGTTCGTGGCAGGAATTCCCGTGGGGGATGCTTCCTGGCCGACGTCGCACACAACTCCCCGAGAGGTCGGCGCCAGTTGATGCTTTCTGTCGAGCTTCTGCTTTACTGGCGGGCTTGTCGATCAAAGCCTGTCGGGCAAGGCTTGTCGGGCAAGGCTGAAAGAGAAGGACATAGTTAACTTTGAAATGTGCCTTTGTGGGGTCTTAGGTGTAGGCCTTGAGGCTTACAATCAAAATTAACTTTTAAGTGCTCAGGCGTGCCACTGCCATCTTCAGCGTGGCAGATATAGAACGAATGTTCGAGTTTTAATTATATATATATTCGAGAGACTATGTTAGATATTGACAGGTGCCTTTGTGGGGTCTTAGGTGTAGGCCTTGAGGCTTCCTATAAATAACTAACTTAGTACTCGAACACATAGGTTCCTTTTCTTGGTTATATGAGTCTTATAACCATCATACTTCTGATCACCTGAGCCCAAAGAGCAGAATGAATCCAAATAGGTGCTTTTGTGGGGCCTTGAATAGGCCTTGAGGCTTCCCATCAGAACTCCTTCTATACTCAATGTTCTCGCCCGAGAAATAGGATGAATCCAAATAGGTGCCTTTGTGGGGCCTTGAATAGGCCTTGAGGCTTCCTATCAGAATTCATCCCGTACTCGAACGTTTATATGGTAATCATAATATAACAGAAATAAAACTAAGTGACAGGTCGATTACTTGCGCCTCAAGTAACTTCGGACTTCTTGTTATCAAAGTTTGTCGTGGATGGGTTAAGTCCACATCAGGTTTTTTTTATGCCTTGAGGCCAATGACTTTTTAGAGTGATCAAATCTTATATGCCCGAAGGCTTAGAACTTAGATCTGGCTTGAACTGTGAAGACATTCAAATCGGATTCAAGCGCTGAGAGAGAGTCTTTTAATAGCCATATTACTAGAAATAACTCGGATACAATTTGTAGTATACAACATATTGCTAGGCTAATGAATGAAAAGACAAAAACAAAGAGGGTCGGACAAGGTTTAACCTTGTCGAGCAAGGCTGATCGTCTTGCAACTTCCTATCTTTGTGGTTTATCAGAAGATTTGAAAGCTTAGAACAGGGGTTGGGAGGTGAGTTTACAGAAAGAAATCGATACTACAGCAAGAGTTGAACAGGTAGCAGAGCTATTACAATAAGGTTTATCCTGAAAGGGATGAAGGCTTGGGCTGACTACAGCTTCGTTTTAAAGGCAAATCTGGCTTTGAGCAGAGTTTGTGCTTGTATTTGTTTGTTTGAGTGTCCTTGACTCTGACTTCTCTTTCTCCTTTTATAGACACCTTGGCTTGGCCTCCTGTAGCAACAATCTTGCCCGAATGCAGTTTGAAGGATAGTGACTCATCAGCTATTTACTTGTACTGCCACCATAAAGTACTTTTGGGCTGATTAGCTGGCTGGTCTATACCACTTGGCCCTTGGGTAGGTGAGCAAATGGTGCAAATGATCTGCACCTAGTCGGGAAAGGCCTTTTCTGCCTTCTGGACTTGGGCTGTGCTTCGGGCTTCTCCTTTTCTTTTTGGGCCAACTCCCTTCTAAGCCCAAAGTTCAAGTTTTAACCCAAACAGATGAGATTCTAATATCATTTTTTTTTTCGGCAACACATTCTGATATAATTTTTCCTCATACAGGAAAATCCAGATCTGTGGAAGTGGTTAATTGGCCAGGAGCAGCCCCCCGAGGCACTCCATACTAATCCTGTGAGAAATGATCTGAAAGTTCAAATTTCGTATGTCGCTTGATTCTTCATGGTCTCCATTTTCATTCAAATGATATGTTTTTGTAGGTTTTTACTGCAGTGCGTAACAAGATCACAAACAACCTGAAAAGCCATGCTGCTCCTGAGACACGAGCAACACCTGGCCAGCCATGGGTTAGAGGGTGGGATGATATAAAGAAAAGCCAGGGCGGCCCTATAACGGGGAACCAGTAGCTCTGCCATTACTTTTTCAAGTTAAATTTCGAACGGTATGTTGATTGGTAATGTGTTAGCGATGAAAAATGTCGATTAGAACTTGCAATGCCTCAAACACCGATTGACCTCAATAAAACCAAGAGGTATTGTTGGACGTCTTCTCTCCCTCGGTTCTTATTTTCGAATGTAACATATTTTATAGTTCATACACTTTGGCATGCTTTCCTGAATGAAAGAAAATAAGTCATGTAATCGAACGGTGCTGTTTTTATGAAACAGAGGACGAGGGATTAATCTTTTGGTTCTTTGTTCTTGTAATGGATTTAAGTTGTAGCCTTTGAGCAGTTTCAAACAAAACCAGCTTAAACACAGCAACTTGATCAACTGGTATTCTTGTAAGTGGATGTTTTGCTTTCCGTCCCAGACGATTGGTAACGAGTAAGAATGGACTGTCGATACCATAATGTCAATATCATTGTAACTAAAAAAATGTACTAGCAATGTGTGTGTGGTTTGAATTAGCTCTGGGAGTCCAATTAGCAGCTCGGCTTTGCGTCCAATTTGCCAAAGCAAAATTACCTTTATGTCCTCATACAGTTGTCATGTGTTGTTCACGGCCCCAAGATAGATGAAAGATTGGATGAAAATTTTAAAATCTAGAGCCACGAAGGAAATTGATTATTTATAAAAGTTTAGATTGGTAATTTGCTAAAATTAAAGTTAAGGGGGGCAAATTGACAAATAGGTATAACTATAAATACATGAAAAGTTTGTGGGTGGAAACGGAAATCCGTAATCTAACTCTCTAGAAACGAGAACATTGATAAGTATCGGTTCTATCGGATATAGTGGGGATAACTTTATGCAGCTGCAACCATATCCTCAATGACCTCTACAAATCCAACCATGGCCATGTCCATGTCTTTTCTCCTCCTCCTCCTCCTTGTGACGCCACTCAATCTGCCGCTGACGACGATGGTGACGGCGGTAGAGTCCGCCTCCAACGACCCGGCACCGGCGGCGTGGCCCCACCAGTTCCACTCTGTCCTCTTCATGAACAACAGCAAGGGAGCCCTGCAAGTGGTGGATCTCTGGTACGACTGGCCCAACGGCCGCAACTTCAACATAATCCAAAGCCAGCTGGGGAAGCTCACCTACGACCTCGAATGGGACAATGGCACCTCGTACATCTACACCTTGGACTCCGACAGAGAATGCAACACCATGCATTTTCCAGTTGGCATTCTCCGGCCTGATTGGCTCGACGGCGCTAATTATCTGGGTCAGCGACACGTGGACGGGTTTCTGTGCAATGTGTGGGAGAAGGTTGATTTTATTTGGTACTATGAGGATGTGCTCACCAGGAGACCTGTCCATTGGGTTTTCTATACCGGTATCAAAGTTTTTGTTGCTAATTTATGTAATTGTACTTTTGAAATCCGAATTCGCATAACACTTTCGTAGCTGTTGTCCATTGGGTTTTCTTTCTTTTTTTCCTTTATAAATGATTGATGAATTAGTGGAATAATGCAGGATATAATGCTCATGTGATGACATTCGAGGTGGGAGCTGTGCTTGAGGATGCCAAGTGGGATGCTCCTGCTCATTGTTTTGGGGAGGAAAAGACTGATTCAGCACAAAGGGGGAGGTCTCCTCCACTTCTACTTGAATCTGTGACGAGTGATTATTCTCATGGCAGGCTGATGAGAGATGAAAGGAGCATTCGAAACATGGATAGCTTTTGAGTTGCTGGAACAACTATCTAATAACATAACAAAGGTTTGCATGTGGTTCAATATTTTAGTGAATATCGTATCGGGTTTTCATTCATGCTTTCTGGGTTCATAAATTGTTCTTCATCATATGAGCAAGTTGAAGTCCCTAAGCCACTTTATCCGTGCCTTAAGAAACATTGTCCAATTTCATGTCCCAAAATATGTACTTTTGACTAGTTGGTCTAGTGACATCCCTATTGGTATGTGGGGAGGAAATTCCAACCGCATTAAGTAAATCCAATTTGTTCCATTAAATCTTAATCGGATTATCAAATTGTATACCAAATCTATCTCTTATTTATCGAATCGAATGTAGATCGAATTTGTATCAAGATCCAATTTATTGACAAGTCTACTTATATGACAAATTAGTCTAGGATAATGATACGGAGACTAAATTTGTAGAGAAAGTTTTGAAAACTAAATGATATGTCACAAATAGGAATAAACACGTTTATCAACGTTTAAGTAATAAATCAATCATAAACTTTCATGTCTCTTAGTTTTCAAAATTTTCTCTACAAATTTAGTCTACCTAGCATTACCCATTAGTCTATCCACACTATGTTTAGATTTTATGAAAGGAAAACTAATGAAAAGAGCTTGAAAACTTTGAGTTTTAATCAAAATGACAAAAATGTGTTGTAAGTGAATAATACCATGAATGACTTTTTAAAGTAAAAATATCATTTTCGTTAAAAATGAATAGTCTCCGGAGTGTCGTTAAAACTCGCTTTTATGAAATGTTGGACAACAGTGGTTGATGAATTGGGCTGTATGGGTATGGCCCAAGCCAGTACGGACCCTATTACTACATTGGCAAGTAGATGGAAGAAGTAGGACGGCACGGCGACGGCAACGTGGCAATCGTTGGTGGTAAGCTCTTGAAACAAAGCCGACGGCCGATCCTTCTCTCTCAAAATCCAGATAAACGGTCTTGATGAACCAAACCAATCCGACCCGACCCGACCCATATGATCGAACCATAATTTCAATTTCAATTTTCAACACAGAGAAGTTTAAAAATTATATAAAAAAAAGTAGGTTTATTCAGGATTTAGCAGCTGCGTGAGTTCAATCGAAATGGTACTAGTCGTAGCAGGTACTGAATTGAGATTGTAATAAAATCAAGGAAATGGTAATCGGGTCGGAGCCGGGCGGTGGGAGCTCCGATTCCGCCGGAGGATGGAGCGTAGCGCGCGGGTTGGTGGTTAAGACGCTGGTGGTGATTGGCGGAGCTCTGCTGCTGAAGCGACTCACCAAGTCCACCACCCGGTGGGACCACGCCCGCCTGGTTACCCGTTCTCTTTCCGGCGAGAAGTTCTCCAAAGACCAAGCGGCCAGAGATCCTGACCACTACTTCAACATTAGGTCGGTCCCCAAAAAACCCAATTGGGCCCCAATTCCTCCTTCCTTTCTTGTTCAATTCAATTGGGTTTTTTTTTTTGTTTCAAGGATTTTGCAGTTGAATTTTACATGATTTCGGGATTTTCTTGCAGAATGGTAACTTGCCCAGCAGCTGAAATGGTGGATGGTTCTAAGGTTTTGTACTTTGAACAAGTAAGTATATTTATTTGCCAAATCCAGCAACTTTTTTGCTGTAAAGTTTGGTTTTTTGTGTTAATTATAAGCTTGAATTTGTGGGGTTTTGGTTAGGCTTTTTGGAGGACTCCTCAGAAGCCGTTTCGACAAGTATGTTGTTGCCTTCAAACGTCAATTCTTGGCAAACTTACGTGCCCATTATTTTGTTATTTTGATTAAATGTTAATGCTACACCTGGTTGCAGAGATTTTATATGGTGAAGCCTTGCCCGAAAGAGTTGAAATGTGATGTTGAGGTGGGTGTATAATCCGTTTCGCGGTTTAATTCTAAGAGCATGTTGTTAATGTTATTGTAATCTGTATGTAAACTTATCTTTTTTTCATTGAAAGGCAAAATTACCACCCCTCCCAGCCCTTGGGGGAGTATTCGTTAAGTAAATGTTCACTAGGTCTCTTTTACTTTATGCACTGGCATGACATGAGAATAGACTGTGAGAGATGTAAATCGCGATTCTTTGAGGTTCTGATATGTTTAATTTTTGTTAATAAGCAGCTAAGCTCATACGCAATCAGAGACGTGGAGGAGTACAAGAATTTCTGTGATCGCTCAAAGGATCAGCGACCGCTTCCTGAAGAAGTTATTGGGGTTAGTCTATTCGCATCGAAATCTCAATCTTAGCTTGTCAATGCATGCTTTTAGATTCTCTGGTATCAAAGCCACATCATTTGGTAACTTCAACTGATATAACTTCTTTAGCATTGAACCTTTTAGAGGATAAATCTTATTTAAAAATGAAATCTAAGATCGTCTTAGTGATAACTTGGGAATTTCACAGGCCTGAATTCTTTTTAAATGCCTTATTTTCCAAACATTCATTACCAGGGACCGTTGATGTTATAACCTTGCCTGTGAGGCTTCAGGCCCAAGCTTGTGAGTAAGCACTTAAAAAATGCTCTGGAGTTGCTACTTCATCCGGGAATTAGATTGATATTTAACCATTTGAAAACTTCTATAGATATGCTTTCAAAGTTTTTATTCATACTTATCTGTGTCTGCAGGACATTGCAGAGCATTTGACAACAATACATCTGAAACGTTGTGAGCGTGGGAAACGCTGCTTATATGAAGGTTCAACTCCGCCTGACAGCTTTCCAAATTCATGGGTAATTCTTTTGATCTTGATCCTTTTTTCCTTTTGTTAAGACCTTGTTCTGGGGCCATGGATAACAGTTGGTTGCTTGATAGTTGAAACTGCAATGAATCAAATGACTGTTACTCAATGGTATATCGTTTTTCCCTGTTTGTTGCAGAATGGAGCAGCGTACTGTACATCGGAACTTGCAATTCATAAAAATAATGAGATACATGCCTGGGATCGGGGATTTGATGCTGATGGAAATCAGGTCGGTTTCCCTTCTCTTAGTCAGACACTCTTTAATTCCCTTACTGGATGCTGTAATGTGGTAGTGCTCACAGGAATAATTAAAAGTGCTTTGTATTGTTACAGGTTTGGGGTCCTAAGGAAGGTCCGTACGAATTCAAGCCTGTGCCGGCCTCTAGTACCAATGACATGTTTTCTTCTTTAAATTTTCCTATCCAGCAGTCTATGGAGAAAAGAATAGAGGGTTCATTTGTCTTGCAAGAATAATCGTTTATTACCTAAACGGCTATAACCATCCATGTAAATGTTCATATTTTTTGTAACTCCGCTCTCTTAATTGGTATTTCACATCAGTTACCATCTCTCACTTCTTGTGTTTCCGAGTACCTTCCTATATGTTACAAGCAAAATTTGTTCATCTGCCACTCTGCCGGTGTATGGAAACCCGGCCTAGTTCACGCATACTTCACTTTATTTTCTGGAAAGAGGATGGACTTACCTACACCCCCCGGGATGGGATGCCATTGTGGTGTCCCGGACTATCGTGCATTGAATTGCAGGTGTGATGAAAGTAAATTAAACAGAAAGATTCAGAAAAAAGCTCCCTGATACGAGCATTCGACGAATGTTCAATAATTCGAGGTTACAGTAACACTTTCTATCCCTGAAAGCCGACATTGATGTAGAAGTACAATCCAACAAGCGCCACAGCTCCGACGGCGACAGCAATAGGCAGCGCCTTCCCGATTGTTTCTTCTCTCTGCAACTGCGCTTTTCGCTGCTTTCGGACGTCTTTGCTGTTGGCGTCCTTGGTCACCGGAGGCTGGTATGGCCTAAACCTCCGTTTCGGAGCACCACAAACTGCAAACCACAGATTACTTGCACGAGTTAAATTAAAAACCAGGTGAAGTGCCGATTTAGTCTCTGAATTATTGCCTTGGTGAAAATTAGATCCTAAATTTATTTTTCAGTAAAATAAGTTCTTAAATTCATAAAAAAATGTTAATTTCATCTCTACTATTATATTCAAAGCTATTTTATCCAATTTTTCTTGAACTTAAGTTACTTGACATACTTTAGAATGTAATATCGTCATTTTCTCATCTATAAGCCATTCACATTTCATATAGGTTGCGAATCTAACATCTAATTTATCCTTCAAAGTTAACTTACACTATTTCTTATGTAAAACTACCAATTTACCTTCCAAATTTAACTCTATACACTATTTCTTTATGGAAAACCATCAATCTACCCTCTAATGTGTATCATATACAAGTAACGTGATTTAAATTGATGAAAAATTGAATATAGTAGCTTCGAATATAATATTATGGATGTAATTGGCAGATTTTTGTAATTCAAGGATTAATTTTCCTGAAAAAATAGTTTAGAGACCAAATTTTTAGTGAAGTAATAATTTAAGGATTAAATTGGCAATTCACCCTAAAAACTACACCACATTTGTACTGCATCTAGAAAAAAAAAAAAGCTTTGTAATTTGAGAGTGAAATGCATGTCATGTGTAAAAAAATGAAGCGAGTAATTTTCACCAGGGCAGAAATACTTGTCAGGTAACTTCTCAAAGGGAGTTCTGTCGTTGTATATATACCTGCAGCAGCATCACCATGGCCATCAAGATTAAAGAAGAACAAAGAAAAACCCAAATTCGAATCCCGCTCCCGTAGATTAGAATAGTTAGAATATCGCCTTGTTAGAAATAAAAGGTGTAATATGTGGTACCCGCAATCGCGACAAATATATGCTCCTTTGGAGGCAACGCGCATGGAAAACTTGGGTGCGGCGGAAGAAGCAAGAGGCCTTTGCTTGGGAGAAAGCAATAAGAGGTCGTGTGACGAAGAGAAGAAGGATGATTTTAGCGCGAAACGATCGGGCGGTTGTCGGAGGCCGGCATTGCCCTTCAGAGCTGCCAACGGAGACGGTGGCGCTAGGTGGCTTCTTGTGGTGGGTGCCTGCAGTTGCAGGGCCATGGTGTCGGATGGTAGGGAAGTGAGTGAAAAAGTAGAGTTGGAGTGACGGGAAGATATGAAGAGGATAAGAGAGTGTGGTGGGAACAAAAAAGGTGAAGTGGAATTGTGCGAGTCTCATTGGGTGTCGCGTGGCCTTCGAAATCGCCACACACCAATCACTCACACCCACCCATTCACACCCACGACCCTCTCGACACTTCTATTTTATTTTTTCTTAGGTCCATGATCTAACATATCCATAATATCCCGATATTTCTATCTAAATTTTTGTGTTTTTGAACTACCGATATTTTTGATATCATTGATATTTTAGACCTTACTAAGTCACTCATGTATCTTACCATGCAATGTATAAAGTGTAAAATATTGTACTAATTCATTATATATAAATGATTATGGTGTGTTTAAACTTCTTTCATTAATTACTACATATTTTCTACACTTACAATGTTTGCCAGCTCGCTATATAATCAACTTAAATCAGTTATATCTATCATGCAATGCATTTCCTTCCAATTTTTTGTGATAAACTAATAGATAATTGACTAAATAAACATCCTGCAAAGTTTCAATAAAAATTTCCAAGTTTTTCTTACAATTTATGTGGTTTTTATTCAATTTTTATCGATATCGATAATATCTCAATATTTCCATCAAAATTTCTATGTTTTTGGACTACCGATATTTCTGATATCATCGATATTTTATACCTTGGGTCCGTATGATTATTGTCAGTTTATAATAGTATCGGATTCACTATTTACGAGATTCGAATCTAATATCTCGTGGATAGCGAATTCGATACCAAATTAGATTGCTTATTATGTGATTTAGCTGAAATCCGTGTTTTTATTATAAATATTTTGAAAAATTTACTAAAATTTTGAAAATATTTCTTAGAACGCACTCGGTGCCTTTTGAAAAAGTAATTGGAAATACTTTGTAAAAAAATATTAGAAAGTGTTTCTTGATTCAACAGGCATGTCGAAATTTTTTCTGCAAAATATAGTCACTCTTTTGGTTGTAAGAAGATATTTTTAGCCGTTCCGAAACGAATCTTAATCGAGTGCTTTTATTAGCAAGTAGTTTTTTATTACAGTGGTGGAAAGAAGTTAAATCTTTACATGACGGTGTGGATTTGAATCTCGTCGGTGGCTAATATAACAAAACGTATTTTTTGACAAAAAAATAAATAATAATAAAGTGTTTTTATTATAAATGTATTAGAAATTTACTAAACTACCCTCAATTTAACAGAGATTTTTACATAATGACCAAAATTGTTGACGGTGGACAATCTCAGAAACCATTTATATTGATTTAAAATTGTAAGAACTAAAGTGAGGAATTATACTAATCTCATGGACCATTTTGACTAAAAAGCATTCTTTTGGTTGTTAAGGCCTTTCCAAAACTAAAAAGCATTCTTTTGGTTTTTACACTCTAAATTGTGAGAACTAAAGTGAGGAATTATGCTAATCTCATGGACCATTTTAACTAAAAAGCGTTCTTTTGATTTTTCTGATTTATGACTTCTTGTATTCTAGCCATTTTCAAAGAGAAGGTAATCACCCAATGTGTGTGGGATAGAGAGGGGGAAGCTAGCCAAATGTGGGATTCCATGGCTAGTTGTATCCGAAAAGTAGCAAAAGAGGTATTAGGAGAGTCCAAGGGCTTTGCCCCACACCAAAAGGAATCTTGGTGGTGGAATGAGGAGGTACAAACAAAGGTGAAGGCTAAGAAGGAATATTGTAAAGCCTTATACAAGGAGAGGACCGATGTAAATGGTGAAAGGTATAGAAAAGCGAAGCAAGAGGCGAAGAAAGCTGTCAGATAAGCTAAGTTAGCGGCTTACGACGATATGTATAAACGACTAGATACCAAAGAAGGAGAGTTGGATATCTATAAACTATCTAGAGCAAGGGAAAAGAAGACAAGGGACCTAAACCAAGTGAGGTGCATCAAGGATGAGGATGGAAAGGTTCTTGCTACAGAGAACGCGGTTAAAGACAGATGGAGAGGTTATTTTCATAATCTTTTCAATGAAGGACATGAAATGAGTGCTTCTTTAGGGGAGTTGAGTAACTCAGAAGAGTGTAGAAACTACTCTTTTTATCGTCGAATCCGGAAGGAAGAAGTGGTTGTAGCTTTGAAGAAGATGAAGCATAAAAAAGCAATAGGCCCAGACGATATACCAATCGAAGTGTGGAAACTTTTGGGAGAGACAGGTATAACATGGCTCACTGACCTTTTCAATAGGATTTTGAAAACGAAGAAGATGCCAAATGAGTGGCGAACGAGCACTTTGGTGCCTATCTACAAGAATAAGGGCGACGTACAAAATTGCATGAACTATAGGGGTATTAAGCTAATGAGTCATACAATGAAGCTCTGGGAGAGAGTCATTGAGCATAGATTGAGGCAAGAGACACGGGTTTCGGACAACCAATTCGGGTTCATGCCAGGGCGCTCAACCATGGAGGCAATCTATCTCTTACGAAGATTGATGGAAAGATATAGAGATGGGAAAAAGGATTTACACATGGTCTTCATAGATTTGGAAAAAGCGTATGATAGGGTCCCAAGAGACATTCTTTGGAGGATTTTAGAGAAGAAAGGAGTACGAGTAGCATATATCCAAGCTATAAAGGATATGTATGAAGGAGCAAAGACTGCCGTAAGAACTCATGAAGGACAAACCGAAAGCTTTCCCATAACTGTAGGATTACATCAAGGCTCATCCTTAAGTCCTTACCTTTTTGCGTTGGTAATGGATGAGTTAACAGGACATATTCAAGATGATATTCCTTGGTGTATGCTTTTCGCAGACGATATAGTGTTGATAGATGAAACTCAGGAAGGGGTAAATGCAAAGCTTAACCTTTGGAGAGAAGTGTTGGAATCTAAAGGTCTTCGCCTAAGCCGATCAAAGACAGAATATATGGAGTGCAAGTTCAGTGCAAATGGAGGCCAAAACGAGTTAGGGGTGAGGATCGGAGATCAAGAAATACCAAAGAGCGACCGTTTTCGTTACCTAGGATCTATCTTGCAAAAGAACGGAGAATTAGATGGAGATCTCAACCATAGAATACAAGCTGGATGGATGAAGTGGAAGAGTGCATCCGGCGTGTTATGTGACCGCCGTATGCCACTGAAGCTCAAGGGAAAATTTTATAGGACGGCAATAAGACCGGCGATGCTGTATGGCACAGAATGTTGGGCGGTGAAACATCAACACGTACACAAAATGGGTGTAGCGGAGATGAGGATGCTTCGTTGGATGTGTGGGCACACGAGAAAGGATAAGATTAGGAATGAGGATATCCGGGGTAAAGTAGGAGTAGCCGAAATTGAAGGAAAGATGAGAGAAAATCGGTTACGGTGGTTTGGACATGTGCAAAGAAGGCCTACTGACGCTCCGATTAGAAGATGCGACTATGGGACAGAGGTTCAGGGCCGAAGGGGTAGAGGAAGACCTAGGAAAACTTTGGAAGAGACTCTAAGAAAAGACTTAGAGTACTTGGATCTAACGAAGGACATGACACAGGATCGAGCACAATGGCGTTCTAAGATTCATATAGCCGATCCCATTCAGTGACTTGGATTTTCCAAGTCTCCAACCGAGAAGTTTTCCTCACTCGGAAAATTAAGGGAACACAACCCCAACCTACATGCTCCACTCAGAAAGCTTCAACATACAAGCTTCAACATACAAGCTTCAACAAAAGAAAATTCAAAGAACTTAGCGAAGAAGGCTTTGGTGTTTTTAACACAGTACGTTGAAATGAAGGAAAGCTTATTTATTGATATCCCCAATAAGCTACAAATATGTACATATACATGAGTCAAAATAAACACACAAGAGGGAGCCTTCATAAAGGTTGCTTAGGAGAAGTCTCAGCAGTCGGTAGAGCCCCAGAAAGAGAAGGCACCGGAGGGGGATCATTTGGAGCCTCAGTACTGGACAGAACCCTAGAAGGAGGAGGCATCAGAGGTTGATCATTTGGAGCTTCATTACGCGGTACAGCCCCAGAAGACGAAGGCAATAAATGCCTTTGGAACAAACCCACAAATCTCTGATGATCAAGTAAAACCTGACCATCAGTTTCCTTCATCTGGTCAAGCTTCCTCTTCATGTTTGTAGCATAGTCATGTGCGAGCCGGTGCAACTGTTTATTCTCATGCTTGAGCCCTCTAATCTCCTGTTTAAGACTCATCACTTCAGCCGCCAATGATTCAACTTGGCGGGTTCGAGCAAATAGGCGTTGGGCCATATTAGACACAGAACCTGCATACTGAACACTGAGAGCCAGCGAATCCTTAACAGCTAACTCATCAGACCGTTTGGAAAGTAGTCTGTTATCTTTGGGAGTGAGAAGGTTCCTGGACACCACCGCAGCGGTCATATCATTCTTCATCACGGAATCCCCAACGGTAAGAGGACCAGTAGGGGAGACGAAGGATGGGCGCCATATGTTGTCTGGAGAAGGCGGGGCTGCCTCTTCAACAAGGTTCAAGTCAAAACGACGGTCGGAGGGGCCAGACATTTTCAAAGTTGTTGAAGAGAGAAGAGGTCGGACAAATCAAGATCTTAGAAGTGCAAGAATGAAGCTTCTACTGGTGGAGATTCAAGTGTGCTTTGGAACTTAATGCCAGCCCCTATAAAAATCTGCACTCGACGGAGCTTCAGAAATCGAAGAGGCGCCTGCTCAGAAATCGAAGAGGCGTTTGCTTTCTCAAAAGCTGGGCTGCTTAGAGATCACGAGGGTTGATCTCAGAAATCGAAGAGGCGTTTGCTTTCTCAAAAGTTGGGCTGCTCAAAGACCACGAAGGCCGATCTCAGAAATCGAAGAGGCGCTCGCTTTCTCAAAAGCTGGGCTACCCAGAGACCACGAGGGCCGATCTCAGAAATCGAAGAGGCACCTACTTTTCCAGCCTTGTCAGCACCTGTCACACGCACACTCAGCTTTGCGGAAATTATGGGCATTCTGTCGAAGTTTGCAGCTCCCACTACATCGCTCTGACCAAGAAGGGTAAAAGAATAGCAAAGAAACAGCACTAACAAAGTTTAGACCCATAAATTTTGAAGGTCTAGCTACCATATTATTACCCACAAGGGTAAAGGAACAGTACCACTGCTGGATAATTGGAAAGTCCCTGTGTGTCAACCTCTGTGCTTCGTGGCAAGGTAGACTAGCAAACATGCCCAACCTTTACTCACATTCGAGAAAACACTCCCAATAAGATTGCTTGCTCCAAAATCGAAGAGGCACCGTCCTCCGAATCTCGAGAGCCAGACTCCCAACATGACTACTTTCTTAAAAATCGAAGAGAGGGTAAAGGAACAGTACCATTGCTGGATAATTGGAAAGTCCCTGTGTGTCAACCTCTGTGCTTCATGGCAAGGTAGACTAGCAAACATGCCCAACCTTTACTCACATTCGAGAAAACACTCCCAACAAGATTGCTTGCTCCAAAATCGAAGAGGCACCGCCCTCCGAATCTCGAGAGCCAGACTCCCAACATGATTACTTTCTCAAAAATCGAAGAGACTGCTCCCCGAATCTTCGAGAGCCAGACCCCCAGCATGATTGCTTTCTCAAAAATCGATGAGGCATCGTTCTCCGAATCAATCGAAGAGGCGCTCGCTTTCTCAAAAGCTGGGCTGCTCAGAGACCACGAGGGCCGATCTCAGAAATCGAAGAGGCACCTACTTTTCTAGCCTTGTCAGCACCTGTCACACGCACACTCAGCTTTGCAGAAATTATGGGCATTCTGTCGAAGACTTCTGGTGAAGTAGAAAGCACATGAATCTTACTGTTCAATCACCCACTTCCCACACGCAACAATAGCTCATGGGTACCACAGATAACTTTGCCAAAGTTCTCTGCCAAAGTTGAGCACGTGAAGCTTGCAGCTCCCACTACATCGCTCTGACCAAGAAAGGTAAAAGAATAGCAAAGAAACAGCACTAACAAAGTTTAGACACATAAATTTTGAAGGTCTAGCTACCATATTATTACCCACAAGGGTAAAGGAACAGTATCACTGCTGGATAATTGGAAAGTCCTTGTGTGTCAACCTCTGTGCTTCGTGGCAAGGTAGACTAGCAAACATGCCCAACCTTTACTCACATTCGAGAAAACACTCCCAACAAGATTGCTTGCTCCAAAATCGAAGAGGCACCGTCCTCCGAATCTCGAGAGCCAGACTCCCAACATGACTACTTTCTCAAAATTGAAGAGAGGGTAAAGGAACAGTACCATTGCTGGATAATTGGAAAGTCCCTGTGTGTCAACCTTTGTGCTTCGTGGCAAGGTAGACTAGCAAACATGCCCAACCTTTACTCACATTCGAGACAACACTCCCAACAAGATTGCTTGCTCCAAAATCGAAGAGGCACCGCCCTCCGAATCTCGAGAGTCAGACTCCCAACATGATTACTTCCTCAAAAATCGAAGAGACACTGCTCTCCGAATCTCGAGAGCCAGACCCCCATCATGATTGCTTTCTCAAAAATCGAAGAGGCATCGTTCTCCGAATCTCGAGAGCCAGATACCACAGACCACTTTTTTCAAAGTGCTCTGACAGAGTTAAAACATGTGAAACTGGCAGCTCCCACTACCGTGCTATGACCAAGCAGGGTAAAGGAATAGCATTACTACTTGTTGTTAGGGAGACTCCTATATATGTCGACCTCCATCCCCAACGGACAGGCAGACCTGCAAAAATGCTCAACCCTTCATCATATCTGAGAGGGCACTCCCAACGAAGCCTTTCGAAATATTCAGCTTTCTTTCCCCCCGATAATACCTCTGCAAACAAGCTATACTAGAGCAAGAATATCTCATATCATCAGGGTTAAAAGCAAGAGTATCCCATATCATGCTTTTTCCCTGTCTTTTCCTTTGGCCTTGTTTTTACCTGCAAGACAAGGAGAAAGAGAGCAATCAGTCAGCACTTGGAATCAAGCTTCCAGCCAGGAACTGACTGCCTGGAACCCCTTACCTGATTACTTACCTGGCATTGCTCTCGAGTACTCATCTTCAACATCTTATGTTTCCAGGAAAGATTCCGCATCTGCTTGAGGAACAGATAGGGCAAATGCGAAGGATACAAGGAAGCATGTGGAGACAAGCGTAACAGCACACGTGCCGATACATCCATTACTCTGTCAAAAGCAAAAGTATCCCATATCAGCAGGGTGGAACGTACTCTAGATTTGATGGACTTGTTTTGACCCTCAAATTCTCCAGTCGGCCTTATACTCTGGAGGAAACCAGAAAACCCTTCAGCTCAGTTCAAGAATAAGCCTGTGGAAAGTTACTTCTTCAAAAGCAAAAGTATCTCATATCATCTCTTCTCATTTTTCTTCTCTTTATCCTTCATGCTGCTGCAAGATGGGGAGAAGGTGAACAATCAGTCGGAGCTCTGATTGCTTACCTTGTCTGTCACCTCTTTCAGCAGACCCCCTAGCTCGGCGACTTGGGGGACTCCTACTACATGGTTTGTATCGCGCTTGACCAAGCCTGAAACTACAAGTAAGCTTCAAGTGAAATTGATACATTACCTTGTGCATCTCCACCAGTTAAAGATACCACCCCTGGATGGAGGAAGAGTACTTCCAGAGAAGATGCCACATCTACCTATGAGACAGATAAGGCAAGTCAAGACGACACCACACTCCGATACTTAGAAGTTTCGTGATTACGAGATCATTCTCCCATAATATTTCCTAATGTCATTTGTAATAAATCATTCACTTGTACTCACTAAAGGAGAGCTTGAACCTATGTACTTGTGTAAACCCTTCACAATTAATGAGAACTCTTCTATTCCGTGGACGTAGCCAATCTGGGTGAACCACGTACATCTTGTGTTTGCTTTCCTATCTCTATCCATTTATATATTTATCCACACTAATGACCGGAGCAATCTAGCGAAGATCACAAAAAGCGACCGTTTTCGCTACCTAGGATCTATCTTGCAAGAGAACGGAGAATTAGATGGAGATCTCAACCATAGAATACGAGCTGGATGGATGAAGTGTAAGAGTGCATCCGGCGTGTTGTGTGACCGTCGTAGGCCACTGAAGCTCAAGGGAAAATTTTATAGGACGGCAATAAGGCCAGCGATGTTGTATGGCACAGAATGTTGGGCGGTGAAGCATCAACACGTACACAAAATGGGTGTAGCGGAGATGAGGATGCTTCGTGGGATGTGTGGGCACACGAGAAATGATAAGATTGGGAATGAGGATATCCGAGGTAAAGTAGGAGTAGCCGAAATTGTAGGAAAGATGAGAGAAAATCGGCTCCGGTGATTTGGACATGTGCAAAGAAGGCCGACTGACGCTCCGGTTCGAAGATGTGACTACGGGACAGAGGTTCAGGGCCGAAGGGGTAGAGGAAGACCTAGGAAAACTTTGGAAGAGACTCTAAGAAAAGACTTAGAGTACTTGGATCTAACGGAGGACATGACACAAAACCGAGCGCAATGGTGTTCTAGGATTCATATAGCCGACCCCACTTAGTGGGAAAAGGCTTTGTTGTTGTTGTTGTTGATGACTTCTTGTATTCTAAAACGAGTCTCAACAGTGATTTCGACAACTCCCTTCACTGATTGGAATGCGAGAAGCTATAAATCAGAAAAATCAAGAATAGAGGGGAGAGAAGTCATGGTTCATAAGAACGAAATCAACATCAGTAATTCCAATTCACATTCCAAAGTTAACAGGACATCTTCATGCCCACGAGAAGAAAATTACCGTTTTACCCCCCAAAAATAACCTTTCTGTATGGTGATGCAGACAAGTCTGGTGTGGGTTTCAGAAGTTACTTGAAACTAAACGATGGAAAAATCACCATCATGGCTTTCATTGAAGTTATAACAATCCAAGTCAAAACTACAAAAAGAAAAACATATAATCTTGAGACACTTTCACGAAATCCGAATTTTTACAGTGTCATGAAAATCGGCATCTCAACTACAACAAAATTACTACTGTAAAGTTTGGAGGCTTGGCTGAAGAGGAGTCAAAACTCATAGCAGCTACCAAGGCTTCAGGTCGCCCACCGGCCCTGCTGTCCAGTTCAGGATCTTCTCACCTGGTTTCAAGAAAACATCAGGGCTGTGCGGCAACTTGCGCGCGAGTCCATTCAGAACTTGGTGGAAAGCATCTCCTGATTCGGCTGGCTGTGGGAATAACATTGCTTGCTTCATTGAAGGGTTTGCGAGCAATCTCTGCTTCCTCAATATCAGTTCAGGTGGGATTGAAGTGAGTATAGTGTCCAAGTTGGGGACGTCCTTCTCATCAACAAACACGCCAATCTCTTCCCAAGGGATGGCATCGGCAAAGGGTAGAACAATGTCGTCTGCTATGATAACAGGAATGCAGCCAAAAATCACTGCTTCGACCAATCTTGGACTCCAGGGAGCCCAGCCGAGTGGGCACAAACAAAAGACTGCTCGTTGCATGTCCTCATAGTATGTGGTGGGGTGCTCGGTAGAGATGTCAAAAAGCGGATTGTCTTTGAAGTTCTCCCACACTGCTGCTCGTGCACCTCTGTACAGTAAAAAAAGTTAGACCATCTCCTGCCCTGACCTATTTTCATATTAGTGTTATCTAGCAAACCAAAGAACCGAAACTCTCATTTCTTTACATATAGGTTATGGATGAATTACCTTGCATAATAACCACCTTCGGGATCATTTCCCACATCATAAAATAATCCTCGGAAGTAAACAAAGATGGACCGAGGAGTTTTCTCAGGAATTAGGTGGGTTTGCATCTTCTGTGGAGGAGCATAAGGAGGAACTGTAATTGAGCCCTCTTTCAAGCAAACATGATTTTTTTGCCCAAAAGTCTGAACCAAAGTTGCGCGTTGGAGCATGGGAAGAATTCCTCTTTCAATAGCCTTCTCTTCCTGCAATAGTTACACAACAAATTCAGATAATTGACATGCTCAAATACAACAAATAAATGTACATCAGGAAAGAAGTAAGCTCTACAGGCATATCGGAACAAGTTAACATATTCCAATTGGTTCAAATATGTATTCGGACCGTCAAAAAACCATGAGAGAACTAAGACGCAAACCAAGCTTCTAAATCTAACCAGATAATGAAAACATGCTCCAAAGTCATGAGGCACTACGAAAAAATGATCAGCCCCTTCTGTCCGGTTCCAATATGGCCAATTCGAAGAAATAAGTTGTATTGCACTTCTCATCATCCGTGGTGACTTGAAAGGCAACGGAAGGCCATTGGGTGTCAGGTCACAAGTGGTGTATACAGGAGTATAAAACCAATCTGCTTCTTCAGGATTAAGGGTTCGGACGGGGCTAGACAGGAGAAACCGATGCATAAATATCTCAGCTGCAAACATGTGGTTGAGGCATCTGGGATCCTTCTGCAGAATCTTCTTGTTGTATTTGCTTGGAAGCTCATAAACGAAAACTTTCAACCTTCCCACTGGGTCATCATCCAAGACATCACCAGCACTACCTACATTTGGTACAAACGAACCTTACTTAAGTTCTCATACAATTGTATTCCTCAGCAGATTCTGAATCTGTATACAATCGACAGACTTCTAAAGAACAAATCCAACAAATTCAAAAGCATAAAAACGCAAAATTCTTGGTACGTGGAGTTCATAAACATCGTCACAACAGCATTATTATATCTTTGCTGCCCTTCTGGGATCTACAACTCCAGCTAAACAAACCAGCATTACTACGTATGTAACTTGAAAATCGACAGATCAAATCAGAACCTCAAATTCGAACACTAAACTTGTTTCCGAGACTAAGCTAATTATTGTCAAATCAAAATTAAGAACAATGTGTAAATTAACAATGATAAGAGCTAAATCAACACCCACCATTACATATGTCCAATTGTACCTCAAATTTAGATCCAAAAGATATACCAGACCTACGAACACACCATCAATCAAAACCGAAACTTCAAGTGATCAAAACTCAGGTAGCAGTTAAAGGCAGCAAAATGAAATTCGAAATCGAAAAACGGCAAAAAACCCAAGAACAACCGAATAATGTAAATCGAAAAAATAAAGTCTTTCTGTTTCCTACCTGAAATTCTCTCAGTGCGGGCCTGCTCCCCTGAACCAAACCCCACCACAAAGGCAGCAACAAGAAACCCAGCAAAACCCAGCTTCCAAATTCTCATATTTCTCCCCCAATCCTTCTCTTTCTTCAGCTACAAAATCAGGAACCCAGCAAAAGTAGGAGGGTTCTGAAGGTTATGAGCCAAAGAAGCAGATGGGTTCTTTAGTAATCTGGTAAAGCTGCTAGTTGGGACGTCGAAAGCAGAATTGGTTGGATGATTCCTTCAAACTTGTTGGCCTTTTTTTTTTTATTACTTTAAAGTCTCTGGCTACAGCCTTTCAGCAGCAGAGAGAAAGTTCACAAGAAATGAAGGAAAAAAAGGTAAAATTTGGGGTTGAAGAAACAAGGAAGAGAAGATCTCTTCTGGGTTGTTTGGTTTTTAATTTATTCAGCGTCCATGGAGGTTCGATGGCAAGTCCACCTCAGTCCTCGACACCCGAAGACCAAACGTCCCCAACCTGCTCTTTTCTGGTTAGGAATTTACTAAGGTGATGTTTTATCTACGCACCATATTTTACTTTTCACACACATTTATTAATTTTTATTCGTTGATTTTTTTCAATTCATCCAATCCGATGACCAAAAATTAAAAAGATGTATAAGAAGTAAAAAAAACTATGTGGATATCACATTTTTTTACTAAATAATTCATTTTTGGTCAATGAAATAAAATGGAAGTCGTATCAAGTTTGGGTTAAATGCATTTACACCATAAGGTTGGTTTATCTGTAAAATGAGATACGAGGTTTTAATTTTTGCATTTATACTACGTGATTTTTGAAAATAATTTAAAAAATAAAGTACTAAATACTGAAATTGACGATTAGTGACTGCATAAAATTTAGGTCAAGTTTATTGACACACTCCAACCGAGATGAAGGCATGTTCGTCGTTACGTGAGGGTGACGTAGTCATGTGCACAATGCGGAAGCAATTAAGATAAGAAATATACGAGTAAATAAAAACCGAAGTTACTAATGTGCACTAATAAACGGGAAGTGCTCAAAGTGAGATACAAGAGTAAATACTCCTAATCAGAGCATATAAAGTCTAGGTGCAGTCCAATAGGACAAGTACTAATTATACAGTACCAAAAGATGTCCTACTAAATATAAAATTTGTCAGAACAGCCGAAAATCCTCAAACGCCACCAATAGCAAGCCAACCTAAAACCTGGAGGGACGCAAAACAGAAAACGTGAGTTGGTAAAAACAAATGTTTCAAAATCATTTCATTTCTCAAAAGTTCTAACCCCTCGCCGTAAAATATGTATAATTTTCCTAGAAATAGAATATAAGTATATGCATAAATATATATGTAAATATATCAATTCAAATCATACTTCACATATTCATAATCATAAGTATGTCATGCCAAGATATAACAGAGTAAGTAATTCAGGTGTGAATAGATTCATGGAAAATAACATATTAGCCGGAAGCCCTGCATAAGTCTGTACAACTAAATTCATAGCTCATTAGTCAATCTAGCCGGAGTCACTACAATGACCTGTACGACACTATACTACACACGAGTCGGAACACTAAAAGAGTCTGTACGACAATACTGGGTGTAATATAGTTATGCTCAATACTATGCTCTCATGATAGCTGAGCGATAAATCGCTAGTCACCTATGAGTCGGAACCACCTATGATGGCCTATACGACAGGACTGTGCACCTAAATTGGATCCAATGTGAGCATATGGTGTGGGAGGTGACATTAATAACAGGTTTGTACTCTATCTCTAGTAATTCACAATCAACCGGGGTGCAAGTTTATGAGCTTAAAGCTTCTCAATTAATCACAACTTTAAATCACATTCACAATTCATAACTCACATGGGCTTACCTGAGCGTCTACAGCACCACAATTATATATCATGCATCATATACTATTTCATAAACAAAATATAATTTTATATGCATGGCATTCAAGGCATACTTTCATTTAAACACATTTTCTGGGAAAATATCAAGTATATAAGTATATACTGAAAACCAAAAGCCCACTCACTGGTATGTCAAAGGGTCGTAGCCCCCGAGTCGCCCTTGACTGCGCTCGTCCTCGAGATAAGTCTCACCTATATGCGAATTAACTGAATAAACGTTAATTTAAAGCACATAACCAAAACTAACTAATAACTTCTCATACATTGCTCAAATGGGGTGTTTGAATATACCAATGTGATCTACACAACCTCACGAACATCCCCATATTTTTAGAAAAATTTTCCAACCATCCACGCGCAGGGAACCTTAACGAAAACCCTAACTGCCGTTAGGAGTATTCCGTTAAATAGTAACGGAATCCGTTAAACTAACCAACGCCGTTAGGAATATTCCGTCAATGTTGACGGAATATTCCATCATCCTCTACCTCAGAACTCCGCCAACCGTCGTCGTCGCCAGAAAACTGGGAATTTTTCAAACTTCCATTTCTCAGTCAAATTTCATGAAACTTAAACCAATTTGAAGCTTGACAAGAATAGAACACAACCATACCTTTTAAAAGCCCTAAAACCCATAGGATTCGCTGGAAAACTCCTCGACACTCCAGCCAAACCTGCAACTCGTCGAATCTCACTATTCCGACATCCAAAATCTTCCAACGAACCACTCCTAGCCTCGTGAGGACCTCCTTAAGCTACCTAGCTTGAAATCCCCAAAAAATGAGATTTTACGTTTGTATGAATAGTACCTTAATCGGAGTTCAAGAGAAACTAGGATTTTCGAAGGAGTTCTTACCTAAAAATGGTACCATTCAACTTGTATGAACCTCAGAGACACGATGGTGTACTTTAAACCCTCGATCTGCAACTTTCCATTCGTGTTGTTGTTGGTCCGTACGTGAGGGAAGGAGAGAAAGTGAGTCCGAGGGAGAGAAAGCACGGAAGAGAAGAGAGAGGAAGGGTTTGTGTGTGTGTGAGTGGTCCACAAGGTCACGAACCAAAACCACAAAACCAAATTCCAATTTTGTTCCAAAAATTAAGGAAAATGTAAGTTTGGACCACTATTTACATGCATAACACACCACAACGCTCACATTCAAGGGTAAAATAGTCAACTCACGTCATCGATAATTTATTTCGGGATGGGTTGTGACATTTATGCTACATCAGCATATAGCGTCTAATCAAATGACAAAAAAAAATATTGACTTATGAGTCATTTGATAACTATTACGTTTCAATTTTTAGTTTTTGTTTCCACTTTTTAAACATTTGAAAACTAATTTCTTGAGTTTTCAAAATTTTCTTGAATTTTCACTTTTAGTTTTTATTTATTTAGAACTAAAAATTGAAAGTTGCTACCAAACAAATTTTCAGAAAATTAAAAACTAAAAACCAAAACCAAATACAAAAAATTAAAAATTAAAAACGAAATGATTATCAAACGACCCCTTAAAATTTGTTAGCTAAATATTGCTAAAACAATTAGCTTTATTTCTGCGCCAAAATTTGAGTTCTCTTTATAGATGAATTATGTAAAACACCATTCGTGTAAAAGATAGTTGATGTCAAAGAAAAAGATATGCAGGTAGATTAAATGAATGTCCTCATTTATAAAGTTTTCATGTTATCGCAAATAGTGGATTATCCTGATAATTAAGGTATTTTTTTCAACTCATAGTTATATGATTTAAACCTTTTTAAGGTACTCTCAGGCCCCGCTTGTTACGGAGGACTAACTCGGACTAGACTAACTTTAGAGACTAAACTAAATTTGTTTGGCATGAACTAAGCAACATAAGAATATTAAAGTGTTTGGTGTAGTGTTGAACTAAACTACAGACTAGATTATTTTTACCTTTTAGGACTTTTTATTTTTCCAAGTACAACGATATTTTTACACTAAGGGGAGAGGGAGTTTAGCTAAGCCACAATGGGTAGCCTAGTTTGGTATTGAATTTGTTATCCACGAGATTCGAACCTAAGATCTCTCACTTATAAGCGAAGAGGAATACCACCATACTGTAGTACTGAGTGGCAAAATATTTTTAGACTTAGATTTACTTTTTATATATTTTTTATTTTTCTGTCTTAAAAAAACAAAAAACAAAAAAATAATAATTTATCAACCCCGCCATTTTCATCCCGTTAATCTCTAGATGAGATTTTGTCTTTCTGGTCAGACTTAGGGTGGTTTGGTATGGGATCCCAAACCGAAAATGGGATCTCGAATTCCAAACCGAAAATTTCGAGACAAAAATTTGAAGACCAATCTCAAAACAAAATTTCAGTATTCCCAATTTTTGGGAATCCCGAAATATTTTTGCTATTTCGGGATGGTTTGGTATTCCCAAATTTCATACAAATTGAAATGGCAATCATTCATACCAAGTTAAATTAACATGCAACCAAAATAAAATAAGTAACAAACCCAAAAACAAAAAAAAATAAGTTAAAAAACCTAATACGTTCGAAAACTAACAATACAATTTTTTGATTTCGTGTTGAAGAAATAGACACATTTGTGGGAGGTTCGTACTATCAAATGTGGCAATAAAGGGCTATGCTTACTACCTGAGACTACACCAATTATATTGCTACTAGTAGTTAGCAACAATTCAAATGTATAATACCAATTATTTACTTTCGGTTTGGTATGGGATTACCGAAATATTGAGTAGACAATACCGAATCCTGTACCGAAATTTTGGGATCAGTTCGGTATTTCATCCCAAAAATTTCAGGAATTTTGGTTTTGGATCTGGATTTTCGGGAATTTTTTCTAGCCCTAGTTGGACTAAAATTGTCTTATCTTTCTCTCCTTTTTTACGTCTTCTTGCAAACTCCATGATTGTCTGCAAATCTTCAACCCCAAAACCATTGGGAAAAAAATGATTAAATTTTTTGGAGAGTGGGCTTAGTGCAGGCGTCGGGAGATGGAGATGAGGCAACAGGTCGCTCAGGCCCGTTTGATTCAGTTTCGTTATAGAGGGAAATCTGGGTTGTGGGTTCGTCAATCTCATAAGAGAGAGAGAGAAATCAATTTGAAGTTAAAGAGGGGGTTGGGGTCGCGAGACGATGTAGATCCACGAGAGCCATTTTTTATTTGGTGAATGGAGAAGGGGGCTGCTGTTGCTTATGTACGAAGGAGAAAGCAAGATTAGAAAGGTTCTTAGCAATCCCATGCTTAAGGACGGGATTGCTAATACCCTTTTAGCGAGGCCGCTAGTGAAAATGAGTCAGGATTTACCGCTAATAATTACGTTACCAACCGTGGGATTCTAGTCCCAGTTAAGACAGTTCCTCTTAAGACGGTGTAACAAATGGGGCTTTAGACTCATAATATAGATTAATACAAAATATCAATTGTAATAGGAAAAAAATTAATGTTATCACAAATATAAAGAAGGAAGGATATCATCCAATAATAACAATCACTAGCCTTCATGCACGCGTATTTTTTGAATCACGGTGTGCTACGTGCGATTACACATTTTTTGAATCACATTATTGCTAGCCTATTATGAGGCTAAACTCACCCACCTCCCCCTTAGTGTAGATAATATTGTTTGTTAAAAAAAATAAACAATCATTTGACAACTAATTGAATCACATTACTAGGCGCGTATGAAAGACTTTTTTTTATAACCGGCACTATGTGTCTCTTAAGATATTTTGAACGTGTTTAAAAATAAAGAAAATAATATTTAATAAACAACTGATTGAATCACATTATTGCTAGCCCATTGTGAGGTACTAATTATAAAAATAAAAAAAATAAAAAAACTGTACAAAAAAAATTAATTATAAAAAACATTGTTTATATGACGAAAATACCCTGCATTATTTTGGGATGCTTTTGAACTTTTTTGTTTGGGAGCCATTTTTGTCTTACTATTTTTTATGAAGCCCGTGATCCCAAATGGGCTTCCGGTTTTAAATAGTAGTATATATTATTATCTGGAAAGAAAAAAAAATCTTTCTAAAAAAAATATAATTTTATATCATGATAAGTTTGTTAGGTTTTGCATTTCCTTTTGTTTTTTTTTTATGTTTTTGTTTTTTTGTAAATAATCATGTTGTATTTGTTAAGTTAATAATTTGGGAAATTGTGCCACTCAGTACTACGGTCTGATCGTATTTCTCTTCATTTGGAAATGAGAAGTCTTAGATTTGAATCTCGTGGATAGCAAATTTATTACCAAATTAGGTTGCTCATTGTGTAGCTTAGCTAAACTCCCCCTCCTCTAGTATAAAAATATCGATGTACTAAAAAAATAATAATAATAATTTGGGAAATGGTACATGATACATTTATTCTATGATATATTTATACTACCATGTCATGAGATTTTTTATTATTTATTTTCAATACAATTATATATTTATACTAACTGATGAAAAACTTATGTCAGTATACCATGAGAGCTAAAAGAGTTTACTTATAAAAGGAGAAGTTTAAGGGCGTGCAAGATTGAAAAATGAGAGAGTGCATGTGAGTGATTTACTAAATTATCTTTAAACCTATATTTTCATTAAACTTATTAAACTTATGAAGGAAATAAGAGTTAATTTTACTCTTTTTGGTTCTCTAATAATTGTATAAAATAAGTTGGCAAATGTGTTTTATTTTGAGAAGTTCTTCAGTGTGACCACCTTAGCGAGGGTTGGTTAGAAGTGGTTTTCGAATATGAAATGACTTTTATGCATTCTTTTCTCTCTTTATGCGCACTTTTAAGGGTTGTTTAATAATATTTTGACTATTTTTTTTTTACTTTTATATTAAATTGAAAACTAAAATCATATTTGGTTACTTCTAATTTTTATTTATAAAAAAAATTGAAAACAAAAAGCTACTTCTTTAAGTTTTCAAATTTACCCTTAAATTTTCACTTTTTAATTTTCAGTTTTCATTTTTTTTAAATTAAAAATTGAAAGTAGCTAAGATTTCAATTTTCCGTTTAAAAAAATTGAAATCTAAAAATTGACGAAATGGTTATCAAACAACCTTTTCTTTAGGTATCCCTTGTTTATTTAATCAAATGCTATAAATAAACGAGAGTATGATAAAATCATCTTCCTTTATAATAACTAAATAAATTTTTAACATAACAAACAAATTTTTTTTTACAATATTTAGAAGTACTTCTGAATTGTAAAAGCACTTGTGTGGACACAAATTTCCACCTTCTTCTCCTTTAAAGAAAATGCACATTCAAAACAATAACACCTAAGATCAAGGCCAAGAGCCTCACACGCCAACGATGAATGGAGGGAGGGGCGGGCTTTGGCCGAAGAGTCTCCGATGCCAAAATTAGAATTTTAGAGAGAAAGTGTTTAGAGAATTTTTGGGAGAGAATGAACTTAGGTTTTTGGAGAAATGTGAGGCTATATATAGGGGTGTGGCGGCCGTATTTGGAGAAATAGGGACCTGCCACTTATGGTGGAATTTTGGCTCTAATTGCAAGATACTATGTCAAATAATATCGTGCAATTAATTTGGCAAGTAATCCTAATTTGAAAAGAATAATTAGGAGTTACCTTGGTGAAGATTTGATGAGGAGTAATGAGAGGGTTTTGAATAAATATCATTTTGATCACATTTGACCTCGATTGAGCTGTTATTGTCCGTTGCATGCGCATGAGAATCTTGGTGTGCCTCAAGCGTAATTTTGTTTTTTTACCCAAAAGTTCATGTGTCGCCTCCATAATTTTCTTGATTATTTTTTGCTCCACAACTTGTATCTACAAGCAATTAAATTTTTATTGTATCTTTTTGTTTCTCTAATATTATATATTAGATCTGTGACATATTATTGTTTGTCCATATTAAACACCACGCGATGGTGCACCTATCACACCACACAAAATTTCGTTTCATTAACTTCTCCTTCTTTGAAAATCTTTCAATAATTTGTGCTTTTTAGAAAATCTTCAGTTGTGTCACGAATTAATGATATTCGTCACGCAAGCTCTTCAAATATACATTTTATATGCCATGAGTTTCCCATCAAATTATTATGGGAGACAACTGATCTGGACTGATTCCAGTGCAAGCAAACAGAAATTATTGTGACCATCTTCATAAATGCGTTTTGTTGGAAATTGAATATCAAGGTTTCGTAACAAGTTGGACACACTCATGCACAAATTGACATTGAGATTGACTCGCCGAATCACGGGTCACCGACTCACCACTCACCTAATCTACTGCACCCATGGATAATAACCATGCAGTCACACGTGCAATGGACAGCGTTATTTGCATATTCATTTTTAATTTTTGGTCATTGATTTTTTTTAATTCATTTAAATTGACGGCCGATAATTGAGGAGTATGTAAGAAGTAGAATTAAGTATGTGGATAGCACTACCCTATATAATTGGTTTGAGAAGGCCATTAAATGTAGCTCAACCCGAGTTCAAAACGTCTTTGGATCTGTGTATTTGGAGCCAATTGACCAGATAATCAGGACTATTTAAGAGAGCCACACCGTTTAGAGACTTGGTTTTGTGTAAAGCGGACCAATGAAATATGCTAATTATTGAGAGCTGCATAATTTTAATTGAGTGGTCAAGTTTCTTTGGTCCATCGGCCCGAACACAAATTTGAAAAGGATGTACGCTTCCCTCCCGAATCACAATCAATGTGAAGTACAAAATGGTAGCTTTGAATTAAATTGAATTAAATTGTGTGGGGGACTGGTGTTAATTCTTTTTTTCCTCTGGAAAATGGCAATGTTTCACGTCATCACTTTGCAGTTTCCATATTTCTACCTATTTGCCATAAATTTATGAACAACTTAGGTATATACCCCTCTCCAGTCTCCATCCTGCAGATCGAACTCGAACTCGAAATTAGAGAGAGAGAGAGAGAGAGAGAGAGAGAGAGAGAGATGAGTGCTGCTGTGGTTTTGATGAACTCTGCTGATAATGTAATGGAGTTGAAGGAGTTAGAAACCCTAAAAGTAGAAGAAGATGAACAAGTAAAAGCTGCAGCAGCAGAAGTAGTAGCAGCATCGCATGCAGACGACAAGGAGTTGGAGGAGCTGAGAAAAACTCGTCTCATGAGAGTATTTGTCGAAGCCCAGGATCCTTCCACCAAGGTCAGAGAGAGACTGATCATAATCTTATTATATTTCTTCCTAATTCTAACCCTAACCTTAATCATTTCGTTAATTAATTACTAAAGATGATCATATATGCTTGTTTATTCTTAGTTATCTTTATTTCTTTTGTCTGAAGAAATTGTGGGGAGTTGTCTTAATGTCTGAGTTTCGATCTTCTTTTATCTTTGAGGCCTAGGGGATTTCATAAAATACTAACATGGTCATCTTTGACTGTCATTTTTTACAATAATATTTTACATTAAAGAACGGATGTTTAAACAATAGAGGCATCATAGCAAAACGGTGTCGAACTCAAAATCTCTCATTTATAAGTAATGAATACTCACAAACCCTAAATAGTCATGGCATCTAGTGATGTGTGACAATACTCACAAACCCTAGTAGTCATGGCATCTAGTGATGTGTGACATTTTTCTCTAGTTCTCCATTATTTACGTTTGCCCTTTTATACCTAGGAAAAGATTGTTTGGTCAGTACTAATCGAGCCATCATAGCAAAACGGTGTCGAACTCAAGATCTCTCACTTATAAGTAATGAATACTCACAGACCCTAGTAGTCATGGCACCTAGTGATGCGAGACATTTTTCTCTAGTTCTCCATTATTTACGTTTGCCCTTTTATACCTAGGAAAAGATTATTTAAACGTATCTAGTATGATGCGTTTAAAAAAAAATTGCAACATCCTCTTATCATTGATCAAGAATCTTGTACAACAGTAATATCGGTTGATGGTGTTATAATCATAAAAATTTCTCCTAAGCCAGCAGGAACTGTCATAAATTTTGAAATTAACAATGACAAAAACTTGTCCACATCGGAGATGTAACATTATTGACATTCATAGGATAAAATCTATCATTCTTCTTGTAACATTATTGCAAAAATAGAAAAAGAAAAGCACTAAATCATTTTCCTTCCAAATCATATTTACTTACCATGGGAGATGTTAATAGAGCTAATCTAGATCCCAAGCACGTGCCAAAGCTCTCAATCGTTGAAGGTGATGATATACCGTTGATTGATTTGTCTCCTATGAACATGTTAGGAAACATTCCTGAGCCAAAAGGTATCAAGGGGCTTGTTAAAAAGTTAGGCAACACATGTAGAGACTGGGAATTGTTCAAAGTGATCAAATAAGGAGTATAATTGGATAAGCTGTAAAAGACTGAGATTGTTTCGAGCGAGTTTTTTTTATCTGCTTTTCGAGGATAGAAGGAAGATTTGGAAAGATGAGCATACCAAGAATGTGAGAGACTAGAAGGAGTTTGATTTCAATGGAAATAGTAGAAAACAATGAAAAAAATTTCTTTACAAATTTACTTGAATTTCCAATACCATACATAAAGTGACTATAGGGAGGGAATAAAAAAAAATGTTAAAATTTTTGGTGGATGCAAAAGTTATACATCATAAACTTTTTCAAAGATGTACTAAGAATGTATAGCACAGCAAAAATAAACTTATGCAGAAATTATACACTGCAAATTTCATTGAAGATAATGTTTGGTTTCAATATTACTCTGAAGACAATTTATTGAAAAAAATCTGGAATAGTGTGATCAAAATTTACCTTAACACTGCTATTATGAAAATTGGCATGTTGGAGACTTTTTGGTTCAACCTGAATGGAAAAATCAACAAAATTTCAAATGGAAACAGTCAGTATTCTCAAACCTGAAATTGAATCATCATAAATTGAATTTAGTTGAAGCTGTTTATTTTATAACTGATATGCTTGCAAAGAACATTGTTACTAAAGAAGAAAATTATTGTAGAATTAAACAGTTCTTATATCAAAATGAAAGAAAAGTACCTATGCGGTTGTTTATAATGAGCATGGGTAAAGCATTCGCAACTTTATTGATATTTACCTTGGCTGTGAAACTGTAACTTTCCAAATGCACTGAAATAAGTTGTTGGAATTTGAAAAAAAAAAAATTCATATAATATAGAATACGAACCTGCAAAATAAATGAGCATATCTTAGAACTTTAATCACGAAAACACAAAATTATATACATGTCTTTCAATTGGGGTAGCAAAAGTTTATAACTGAGATTTCAATTTAGGCATTCTATATCATTGTGGATCATTGCTCTCTCAGTTTGTGAAATCTAAATCAATCAAAAGAAACGAAAAATATCAAATAGTTTATTGACTTTTTTTAATTTGAACCATATGATGTTATGCTAGATTGAATGGGAAAAAGAAGGGAAAACACTGAGCTTATGATAAAACTTTAATTAGTAGAACAAAGTCGTTGACATTATGAATTTATAAATTAAATATACACACAGATGAATGGTGACGGACGAGTGGCCAATATGGGCAAAACCGACTATTTACTATAGAAAAGAGGAAATAGCTGGGCAAGCATAGAAGAAACCGAGGGGCAAATTCATCCGTCCATTGGTCATCAACAGTACCCCAAAATTGGGTTTTAGTATATAGGATATCAATATAGAAAACAGAGGTCTCTTATGCTGTGAGTTTCAAAACTGTATAGAACATGTAAGATTTGTATACATATACATATATATATATATATATATAATAGCGATACTATTTACATACACGTGGAATGTAGGAAGGAAATTAGTCCTTTTGTTCTGAATCAAGATCACTAATTCCAAAATACAATTGCAAGAACCATTTCCCTATAGTTGGACATCAAGAAGACCACTAATTCTGAAATACAGATTAAATTTCTCTCCATGTTAAAAAGCAAGTAAGCAGAGAGACAAAGGATGTTGTTTCTATTACCAGTAGGATTAGCTTGTAAAGACTTGTCCACTGTGTTCTGAATATTGGTCTCCACTGTAACCACCTTTGAGAACTTTTCTGTATATAATTCCATTGTAAAAAGAAATCCATGTTAGAATGCATATCTATTTATAACACGTTTAATACTTTTTAGTGGACCATGATCGGGATTTTAATGTTGTATGTCAATATATAAAATAGAACAAAGCCACTAACAATCTAAAAATATCATATAATTGATAGCAGTATGAACTTTTGGTAGATAATTTGTAATCAGATTGCAAAATATTGGGATGTCTAGTTCCTGCAGGAGTGTGTTATCCTTAGCAGAGAGGATACTTTTTGATATTTTGTAATTGCCCAGATGAAATCATGGCTAATGCCTCACACATTTGTCATAAAAAAAAAAAAATAATAATAAATAAATGGTCGTACCCAGTGCACAAGGCTCCCGCTTTACGCAGGGTCTGGGAGAGGTGAAGGTACTCAAACTCAAGTGTCCCACATGCTGACATCCAACAAACAAATCAAAACAAAAGATGCATAAAAGGTATTTAACCAACCTACTCTTTTCAAATGGAATTTGGTGTCTGAAAAATGAGAAATTCAAAAACTTTGCAGCAGATATTAAAAAAACAAAAAACTAAAACCAAACACTTACTATGTATTATCACTTTAATTCTAATTGTCACTTCAAGCTCCCTAGCTTTTGACGCATCATGATCATACTCATAAAGCCCTGACATGAAACCAAAATCATTACTTTGACAAATAAACATAACCAACAACAAAAACAACTAAATTTTTCAAAAGGATTATGCCAAAAATTACCAGCCGAGCTACTGAAGACCATGATATCAAGTCAGAAAACTGATTTGCACTGCTCCAACGAAGACACAAGAAGGCCAAAAGTGTCCAGGAATAAGGTGCAGTGATAGTATTATCCTTATTGAATACAATTATATAACACAAATGTATGTGCTTCACTTGATAGGCATTGTAAATTTGTGAAGCATAGCTTTGCAAGATACGTTTTTAGAAGTCGAGCCTATGCATATGAAGGTAAAACGTTAAATAAATTTTTCCATCAGTGTCTTAAGCAAATTTTAGATACATATTGAGATCTCTATAATTGACAGAGGCTTGGAGCTTGTGAAAGTCACATTTTCCATTGATTGAATATCATAAACCACAATTTTATTTAATTAACCAAGAAGGAAAAACAATCAATAACGGATATTATACCTATTATAGAGTGACCTGTGCTGATAGGGTGGTTGCCTCGTTCTGAAGTGTCTGCACCTTCCTCTCCAGCTCATCCGTATACCTCACCTTCCTCTCCTACCTCGCAGCCAATTGCCTATTAGCTAAAATCCTACAAAACCAAAAGGTTAAAAAAACATCAATTTTTCATTCAATTGAATAACATCCGCAAAATAACCCAAAATTCAACACATACAAATATAAATAAAAATTAAGAAACCTTTCCAACAATTGAAAAGAGTAGGCTTTGTGTTCAGAAGTCAAGCCTACAAAGATAAGCATGTTCATTAACTTCATTAACATCCTCCATTTATGACAACCCTATCAAAACCTCATAAAACCATAATATCCCTGAACACCAATCCCGCCCACCGTTGAAACAATTTCACCAGACCCAAATCAAAAGAACCAAATTTTAGCCAACAACTAATCAAAATAACATCACACAAACCCCAAGAGTTGCACCAATTCCACACAAAAGTGTTAACTTGTACGGCAATTACTACAATCTGAATCACTTACATGGCAGGTCTTCAGCAAGAATAGCATTGCTGCAACCAAATTGATACCAATAAGCCGTATGAATCTTGTTGATTATGAGTAACAATTCTCTGGATTAAGCACCACGGGGTAAGATCTGCACTTGTGGATAAAATCAAATTCGGTTGTATTTAATCACAGGTGCACCAGAAAATTATAAAGCTAAAAAATTATAAAACCCCAAGATGAGTTTAAGCAAAACTCAGATCAAGATTCTAAGTGGGTTTATGAAGAATGATATTAATCAGAAATTAACAATAAAAATAAATATAAATAAAAAAATTGAAATTTTCATACCTTTAAGTTTCAAGGTTTTTACTATGGAATTCAAGCAAACCCATCAGATTCTAAGTGGGTTTATCAAAAATAATAATTTAATCAGAAATTAACACTGAAAATAAATAAAAAACACAAAAAAAAAATTGAAATTTTCGTACCTCTAAATTTCTGGGTGTTTACTGTGAATCCAATTGAGAACTAAGGGTGCAGATTGCGAGAGGAGAAGACGAAGAGGGAGGAAGCACGGGTTTGTTTTGGCGATGAATGGGAAAAGCACGTCAATTTCCAAAATAAAAAAGGGAAATCTAATGATCAAATTCAAGAAATATTCAATCTCACAACAATTTTAAGCCAATCAGTTATGCACCAAATCAAATTTTATGAAATTCTAGCAAAATACAACCCCAATAGAACACAAATGGACCATAAAAAAATACGAAATATCAACAACCAAATTCGATAAAGTAACAAACCACAGCGAAAAATCACATATTTGGCTTCTGGGTAGTTGAGAAGAAGTGAGATTTAGGAGGGTGTATTCAATTGAGAATTTGAGAGATTTTAATGGATTTACAAATCCATGGATTTTTATGGAGTTTAATTGATTTGTAGAGATTTCATGTAAAATTTTGATTCAATTCCCTTGAAATCTCTTGGGGAGAGGTGAGATTTGTGAATGCTCAAAATACACTACGAAATCTTTCCAATTCCCTCTAATTCCTCAACTTTATCAAATCCTTTAAAATCAAATTCTAATTGAATACACCTGTAATGTGATAAACTTCTTTAAAATCCTAATTGAATACACCCGGATTTCTAAGGATTTTCATAAACTATCTTAAAATCCTGATTGAATACACATTGAATTTCAGAGAATCATTTAAATTCCTGATTGAATACCCCTAGATTCATTAAAAGAATTAAAATCCCTCAAAATCCCAATTGAATACATCCCTTAATTACCTCTTAAAGGCTAAAGAAATTGGGTACAGGATGAGGGGGCGAGAAGATCGTAAAGCAGAGATCGAAAAGATAAGGAAGCAGGGATCGGAAGGATCACGAAGCAGCGATGGAAGAGATCGATGCGGAGTGTAGAACGCATGATCGAAATCGCCAACCCGTTGCAGAGTAGCTGAGAATTCTGTTGTTTAACTGTGCAACAAAGAGAAAAAACGCCTGATGGAAAACCAAACGGAGGGCATTTTCGTCATCGGACGTCATTTTCGTCCGCGCATTGTCCGTAAACAGTGCAAGCTGGTTTCCGTTTTAGTATAAGAAAATAATTTGGTAATAAATAATAGGTGCTTTTAGATTTTAAGGTTTGAATAAGATTGTTTTTAGATTTTAACTTGAATGGTTTTCAAAATGTAATATAAGTCTATATTTTTAAAATTTACCATATTTAAGTAATTAGAGTACATTTATTATTTATTAACTTACCATTCGAAATTCTTTACGCACCCATAATTAATGTGTTTTTTTTGTGCTCCAATCATATATATTAATACATAAAACTTTATTCAAAATTCAAATTCTTATTATTAAAATAAATTCAACACCAAAACAAAAACAATTTATACATAACTTCTGGTACCTTATTTTATTCACAGGTACGGAAGTATCGGTACATGGTCCGAATGTATAGGTACATAACTTTAGGTATCTTATTTTATTCATAGTTATGGAAGTATCGGTACGAATGTATAAGTATATAACTTTAGGTATCTTATTTTACTCATAGGTACAAAAGTATCGGTCCGTAAGTGTCCATACGAATGTATTGGACTACATAACCTTCAGTACAATGTATCGGTAAAAATGTGTCGGTACGTAGCTATAGTATTTAAACATACATATGTACGTAATATGCATATACATATATATGGAGAAATTCACGCACAATGAAAAATATATGATAACATATGACTTTTCTTATTATGAGAACTTAATAATAACTATCAATGATAAATAACATTTTTATTATTTATGGGAATTAATATATAATTTACAAACAAAATACACAATAATAATTACAACCTATTTAATTAATATTAAAAAATTACAATTAAATGTCAAGGATTAGAATTAGTTTTTAATCTTAGATAAGGATTAAAATTACAGGAACAATTTATGTGTATTCGTAATTATTTTTTTCAATGTTATAATTTAACTATTTTAATTACAAGTGTGATGCGAACTTGGGTGAAGAAGGTCCGCCCACCACTTCGGTCAACTTACCTAACTCTCATTTGCTATATGCTCAGTTAAACCCAGTCAAGTATTCAAAGTTGTTATGTTATAAGCATTCACAACAAACCCTACTTTTGACCAAACCCTAGAGCGTTGGCGCTCATGGAATTTGAGCCTCTCTACCAACCGGAGTTCGGTGTGTGAGAGATTCATCATGCATTGCATCATTGACAGTTTTGAAGAAGCTAACTCCAGCGTAATCAACCGTTATAGATTCGAAATCATACTCTAAAAAAATGGGGCTACGAGATTGGAACTCGTGAGTACTTCTCAGTATATCCACTAGCTAGATATTTATAAATTAGATAGACGGCAGATATTGTCTGAGATGGAGTGCAAGGAAACCATGAAACATGAAGCAGAAGAAGCAGTGACATTGACGAGGATCCGTCGTGTGAGAGAATTTGTTGAAGGCAAGGATCCATCCTACAAGGTGCTGTCTTGCACATTTTGTAATTAATAAAAATCACTAAATCTTGCGAAAATTAGTGAAAACAGTTGTTCTAATTTCAAAAATCTAATTAATATGTATAGATCATTTTCAGGTTATTAAGTAATCGATTTGCAAGATAATCACTTTTCACATTAAGCTTAGGTACAAAACCAAGAATGAAAGCAACGGTAAATTATAGTAATAATGCTTTTAATTGGAAGGGAAGGATGGCCTGATTTTACTTGAACCATGCCATGCTTTCTTTGCCTGCGTTGATCTTCCCTCATTGATCTTGTATTTTGTTGAGCAGAATCTAGCTATGCCTGCATCAAATTCTGATATTTTGGAATGTGGTGTGTAATTGTGTGCAGGAGGTGGATGATCTCACAATAAGGAGGTTCCTGCGTGCTCGCGATTTGGATATAGAGCAGGCATCTGCAATGTTCCTCAAGTACATGAAATGGAGACGCGATTTTGTTCCTAAAGGTTCTATTTCTACTTCTGAGATTCCAAATCAAATTGCACAGAACAAGATGTTTTTACAGGGATCGGACAAGAAAGGATGCCCCATATCAGTTATCCATGGTTATAGACATTTTCAAGACAGCCTCAAGGAATTCAAGCGTACGTTTTTACTTTTTTTTTTCCGAAACCTTCACGATAAGTAACATTTCCTATGGCTGAAATGAAATCTGATAAGTCTTTCAAATCTAAAAGTCATATATTTTTGTATGTACAGGTTATGTAGTCTATGGACTCGACAAGATATGTGCAAAGTGAGTTTTTCTGTCACTCAACCGTGTTCCTAAGCGATTTATTTTCTTTTTGCCAATGCAAAGCTATTTAATGTAAGAGCGCAAGGATATATAACGCACCAAACATGTATAGTCCATAGATGATATGTTTTATGTGCTGAATTGAACTTCATGTGTCAGGATTCCGCCAGGACAGAAGTTCATTGCCATAGGAGATCTCGAAGGCTGGGGATATTCAAACAGTGACGTCCGAGGTTACCTTGGAGCTCTTTCAATTTTGCAGGTATCTGTTCTGCTGCTTAGCATTACTTTCTATGTACATATAAGATTAAACAAACTTGCTAGTCAGATAATATATAAATTTCTTCTACAGCAAAAGTAAAACTGTTACTAATCGTTGCAGGACTACTATCCGGAAAGGCTAGGGAAGATGTACATCGTCCATGCTCCTCTCATATTCATGACGGTTTGGAAAATCGTTTACCCTTTTATCGACAACAAAACTAAGAAGAAGGTAAATTATCAATCTGCACAAGATGCTATGCAGCATTAGTGTATACAGCACTTCATACTTCAGAATTCAGATCATCTCGCCTCTCTGTGCAGATAGTATTCGTCGAAAACAAAATGCTGAAATCAACTCTGCTCGAAGAGATTGATGAGAGCCAGCTTCCGGAGATATATGGAGGCAAACTGCCTTTGGTTCCCATCTAGGGTGACAAATTGATCAACCATGCCAAGAGGAAAAATGAACAGATTAAAGCTCATGTCTCATTAAGTTCGCAATATGTTTGTTATAATATGTAACTATGCTGTACCACTGTTTGGACCAGATTTTACTTCATCGGCTCGAGTAATCAAGGCTGTTGAATGGGCTGAGTTCTAGACCATTGGATGACAAATTGGTTGAGATAATTCTCAATGTTATTAAAGGATAATATTATGATTTTAATCATAATGATGATCTCTTAATAGTATTAAATTATTTAGACTTACCATTATCTGGAACACAACTGGATGATAAAGCCGTAGCATATGATAATGCTCAATAAAATAAATATTGCAATTGATGAGCAATTAACGTGGCATTGCATGGCTGCACCTATACAAATGAGTGGAAAAGGGAGTCTTTTGTTTAGATTAGGCTACCAAGGAAGGAAAAAGCACAACATGGGCTAAAGTGCTCAGACTTTGGTAATGCATGCACTTGGACGTGAATATGGGTTTAAACATTGCATGGTTATTTAGGATGCTATGGAAAGAGTTATGTGTGCTTGTAAATTGATCTGATTGCATGGTTATTATAAATGGACGACAATCATCAAAGTGTGGCTTTGCTCCCTTGGAAAAATACTCCTAGGAATATTATTTATTTCGATTGGTAGTTCAGGTCACGGCAATAACTTCACAGCGTGTTCATCAAGGCACGTCCCTACAAATACAAAGCAGCAGACGACATTTTGGGACCACCTCCAACTCAACACACAAACTGCCCTACGCAAACCCTCGCTCTACGCGAAACCTCTCAAACATCTTGAGATTTTTTTATTTTCTTTTTCCGCCGACACATCTTCAGTTTGGATAAACAGCACTATGAAGGCAACCGGCGAACACCTTCAGTTTGGATAAACAACACTGTTGCCGTAGAGTCAGCCGACCGCGAAGTACCTTCAATTTGGATAAACAACATTGCGACGAGGCCGACTGGCTATCTATCCAAGTCTCGGTCGAGAAGGATTTTCAAATCCTTATTGGCAGAGGTCATCTCATTAGTCTTCTCGGCGAAGTGAGGTGTTACCAAGTTACTACATTCGGCACCCTGAGAACCGAATTTGATATTGAACTTCGCAAAACTAGCAGCCTTGTCTTCAGGCTCTAGAACCCGAAAGCCGAGAATGTTCCTTCCTCGGCCACAGTCGCGAGATTCAGAAGTCAGCAGCGCACCCAACGCAACATCAACATATTTTACTCATCGGCCGACGAGTTGGCACGTCTGCACATAACCGAAGGACGTAGTTAGCTTACTAATTACTCGGCTTGCGCGCCACATATGCTTGGTAATTTTTAGGATCAACATTTTGGCACGCCCAGTGGGACCCAGTGCTAAACTACGAAGTTCACATGATAGATCAAGATTTCAATCAGGTTCCATTGGAAATTTGGCACCAAGTAAAGCATTGCTACAAGAAGAAAGCAAAACTCATCGAGAAGTTGTCTAGAAGATGAGGGCAATTTTCCGCTCCAGCAACAATCAAAATTCGGCCTAAGAAAATTGTCAAGACGGCCAAAGAAGAATGTAGGCCACTTGTTTGTTCGGTCAAGACTAAAAGTGTGGTAGGCCTAGAAGAAAAAGTTCAAGATTTTGAGCCAGAAATTGACTTAGAAAATGATTCGTCAGAGGAGTGTTCCAATGACGAATAAGACCGATACACGACTTCAAACCATAAAATCACATCGATTGATATGGTAATTGAAGACATAGGCCTAGCCGAAAAAATCACGCCAATTGATATAATTATTGGTGATAAAGCCGATATAGAGAAATCCCGTTTGGCTAAGTTGGTCGAGTTAAAAGCTGAAATTGGCAAAATTATTATGTCTGGGGGGCATAATAATTGGTCAACACATTTGGTAGCCGATGATAAAGAATCTTTCGTCAAGCCGAACATGTTTGCAGATGATCTTTTATTCGGCTTTGGAAAAACCCAAAGTGAAAACTTTGATGTAAAAAGATCTCGGCTTGGAATAAAGTATCGTTGGCATCCTCCTGATTATGATTCAGCCGTTTTTATTTTTTTTTGTTAAAAAAAAAATGAATAAAATATTTTCTTAACCATTCGGCTTTTAAGCCGATACTTAAGAAAATAGGGGGTAACGAGCGATATACTCCAGTAGATGGAATCAAATAGAAAAATGCCACCCTTATGAGATGGTAGGCCTTTAAGTGGCTTTAATATTTCCATAGGGTGAATCCATAACAATTTTCTGGTATACTCCAATAGATGGAATCAAATAGAAAAAGGCCACCCTTATGAGATGGTAGGCCTTTAATGGCTTTAATATTTCCATGGGGTGAATCCAGAACAATGTTCTGCCGAATGGATTTATATTCGGCGGTGGAGTTTTTCATTCTCGACTGAGAAAGGAAAGTGACAACTGATTTAAAATTCAAATCTGAATATATGCAGCAAAGGTGCGATGATAGAGGCATGCCAATTATTTGGAATCTTCATTCGGGGGAGTTTTGATTTGGTGGCATGGCCAAATGTTTGTGAAGTATTCCAATACTTAGTTAAAAGGGATATTTGGTCGATTTGTTCATCCATGCTAACTCGGTGGAGATATTTGGATCCATGGTAGTTTTCTGCTAAATGAGTTTTTATTCGACGATAGTTTTTAGATTACTCTCGACCGATGCTCACTTGTAGGTTACAGAAATCACCGAAGTATTTGTGCTCGGTAAGGTGTTTCCAGAATGAGCTAATTCATGCAAATTAAGTTATTTGAAGTGAATTATTCGCACCTGAGAGGGTTCGGTGGAATTGAGAGTGATGTCTCTTGAGGCCGAGCTATCGAGAATCAAGTGGTCTCGGTGGATTTTCTTTCGATCGGTGGAGCATTTATATATATGCCAATGCAATTTAGCATGGATGAGGAAATTTGATGGTGGCATGCTGGTGATTTGTTTTCGCCGAGTTATTTCTGTACTCAGTGGAAGATTTCTCATTCGGTGGTTTGCCTTTTCTTGGATGTGAGAGTTCCTATTCGATGGGTTTGCCTTTTCTTGGCATTGGATGTCAATGAGGTGGCGCTGGAAGAAATCCTAAGGTGACCCAGTTAAAGGTGATAAAACCCTAAACGCACCACCTGCCATGCGCCATGCAAATGGAGTTGGACAAAATCAAAAGTTGTCAGTGTATTCGGTGAAGGTAGTGCATGTGGAGTTTGATGGAGACATTTTTGGTTCCCCAATTTTCTTCAAGTTTTTGGACTTCAAAGAGCATCAAGAGTGTTAACTCTAGGCCATGATTAGATTTCGGCCATTAACACATCCAAAGGCCGAAGCTTATGTCTTAGTTTCATGAATGCTCGACTAGCATAATTTCCTTAACCATTCGGCTTACAAGCCGAAGATCAAGGAAACTGGGGGGCAATATTTGGACCAGATTTTACTTCATCGGCTCGAGTAATCAAGGTCGTTGAATGGGCTGAGTTCTAGACCATTGGATGACAAATTGGTTGAGATAATTCTCAATATTATTAAAGGATAATATTATGATTTTAATCATAATGATTATCTCTTAATAGTATTAAATTATTTAGACTTACCATTATCTGGAACACAACTGGATGATAAAGCCGTAGCATATGATAATGCTGAATAAAATAAATATTGCAATTGTTGAGCAATTAACATGGCATTGCATGGCTGCACCTGTACAAATGAGTGGAAGAGGGAGTCTTTTGTTTAGATTAGGCTACCAAGGAAGGGAAAAGCACAACATGGGTTAAAGTGCTCAGACTTTGGTAATGCATGCACTTGGACGTGAATATGGGTTTAAACATTGCATGGTTATTTAGGATGCTATGGGAAGAGTTCCGTGTGCTTGTAAATTGATTTGATTGCATGGTTATCATAAGTGGACGACAATCATCAAAGTGTGGCTTTGCTCCATTGGAAAAATATTCCTAGGAATATTATTTATTTTGATTGGTAGTTCAAGTCATGGCAACAACTTCACTGTGTGTTCATTAAGGCACGTCCCTATAAATACAAAGCGGCAGACGACATTTTGGGACCACCTCCAACTCAACACACAAACTGTCATGCACAAACCCTCACTCTACACGAAACCTCTCAAACATCTTAAGATTTTTTGTATTTTCTTTTTCCGCCGACACATCTTCAGTTTGGATAAACAACACTGTTACCGTAGAGTCAGCCGACCGGGAAGCACCTTCAGTTTGGATAAACAACATTGCGACGAGGCCGACTGGCTATCTATCCAAGTCTCTGTCGAGAAGGATTTTCAAATCCTTATTGGCAGAGGTCATCTCATTGGCCTTCTCGGCGAAGTGAGGTGTTACCAGGTTACTACATTCGGCACCCTGAGAGCCAAATTCGATATTGAACTTCACAAAACTAGCAGCCTTGTCTTCAGGCTCTAGAACCCAAAGGCCGAGAATGTTCCTTCCTCAGCCGTAGTCGCGAGATTCAGAAGTCAGCAGCGCACCCAACGCAACATCAACATATTTTACTCATCGGCCGAGCTCGGTCGACGAGTTGGCACGTCTGCACATAACCGAATGATGTAGTTAGCTTACTAATTATTCGACCTATGCACCATGTAGGCTTGGTAGTTTTTAAGGTCAACAACCACTTATATGATTGCGTTTAAACATTCACTTTGCATCATGGTGTGCTTATAGATTTATAGTTGCATAAACTTGAAATTTAAAAAATGTTCACCTCTACTTAATTTGTTAGAAGCTTTTTGGAGGTGTTAAAACATCAAACCGCGTGGATTTCGTGTGCTAATTTCTTTGAGTACACAACCTTATCAAGTCATTGACTTTGAATTACAAAAATTAGTCAACTAAATAGTACCCAACCTTATTAAGTCATTGACTTTGGATTACAATAATTAGTAAACTACATAGACTATATCAGTAAATCGTCTCAAATGAAATTACTAGGACCGAAGTGGAATTTTATGCATTTCCCTTCTCTACTCGTTCACCCTTCTTTGCTTTGTTAGCTTTTGATTAAATAAATCAAAGAAGAAAGCATCAGGAGAAAACAAGCTTGTTAAATCTCTAGCTTAACAATTCCCAAAGTTGGCGTGTTTATTCTATATCTGTTATAAGGGTGTGAACCCAAAGTTAGGATTAAAGATAAAGTCATAAACAATTAATATTCAAATAATTTGGCACAAAAATTTGAGAATAAGTGGGCAAATTTAAGTTAACATGTAATCAATTTCCCAAAAATTTCAAGGTGGTTACATGCATCACATTTTAGATTTTTGACTACATACGATATGATTTACATTAGGTAGGAAAATGAGTTAAACTTCACAATGTGCTTCTTTGAAGACAATCGAATATAAAACCTCTCATTTACAAGTTAAGAATCATACTACTCAACTGTATCATAGCATATTAGATTTACAAGTAGTGTTTAATGTAAAGATAATTATATAAACATCCGATCTTGTACTCGCACAATTTTCAAATTATATAACGTATTTTGCTTGAAATTTGCACGTGAAAAATATATAATCATATCTAGTAAGTAGTGCATTTGGATCTTTAAAATCACATGTGAAATAAAAAACTGAGAGGAACAAAAAAAGACAAATAAAATTAAAAAGGATGGGTAAGGTGAGGTAAAAGGACGAGTACTGCTAATGACTGCCTGAGCCACTGCTCTGCTTGGGTAGTGTCCACAACCACCGTACACTACGTGTCAACCCTACATTAGTTTTTCCAGTCCAAGTACCTTACGTTGACTAAATATTTATGTTACTATTCTTAAAAGAAGGTAAAGTCAATAACAGTATCTCTAAATAAAATGTCAAAATATTTTAGGAATTCTTATTGGTAGTCTAAAAATCTCAATTAATATTCTAAAATTTCTATAATCAGAAAGAAAAATTATCTTATAAGAAATGTAGAATGAAAATTTTGAAGTGTTAATAATAATTTCCAATATTTAACTTAGTACTACCAGTAAAAATAGCAACAATATTTTCAATTGATAAGTCAAATTTGATGTAACGTGACATTAATTTATTTTTTTAACTAAAGATAGAGATATATTAAATACGAATGGTAGCCAAAGTTCTAAAAAACGCTAGGCGCTAGTCGGGCGGCGGGCTAGCGCCTAGCGCCTAGGCGAATTTAAGTAATTTTTTGTATATCCTGTGAATAAGTGCATATGGACACTTACAAAGCAAGTAGAAAATGTACAAAAGAAATATTTCTTTCAACAAATGAAGTAATTCATATTTTATAATCATATGGTATACTTGAGGACAAGGCAGTGCTTGCAACCACTGAAATGTGATTTCCAATCTTATGTCCAATGAGCATTCTCATTGTTTGTAAGTATGGGAAGACTACAAATGTTGCAATAATACTCCACCATGTTGACAACGTAGTTAGAACAAAGTTGAGCAACCTGGAAACAAATTACAATGCAAGCAAAAGAAATAAACCTCACTTGATAGGTTCAAGCCATGTACATTTGAATCAAACACTAATTCATTCAAGTATGTCCGCCATTACTTCTTTTGTACTAGAACTATGGAAACATTCAAGTCCAACATTACTATAGTCTATGACACACATACATCTCACATAATCTATTATCGATGAGTCAAATGTACAAATGCTGCACTAACATTTCACAAAATTAACATCAATGAGTACGAGTGCTGGGCATACATTTTATAGGATATAATTAACAACAATGAGTCAAATGTTCGAATGCTACACATGCAGACACTAACAGAAAAGAAAATCAAGTTACGAAAGTTACTAGGCATCAAACTCTTCTTCACCATATCCCTCCAAGACTCTCTCTGTGTCAGACTCGAACTTAATTTCTTCATCATCTCCTTCTTCTTCTTCCGTGTCCTTATCTGATATAAAATCTTCTTCATGAAGTTCTCTTACTTCAACATTTTTAGAACTCCCCCTAGGCTCTAGGGAACTACCTACCTTTGATGTCTCTCCAATTCCTGAGCCAAGCTCAAGTTCTTCATCACCACCCTCCACAATCCATCCTTGAGCCATACTAGCTTCACTTGCAAGTAGTATGTTCACTTTCTTCTCATTCTCTCTTTTCTTCTTATTCATAATCCTTGCATTAAATTGGACATAGACTAAATTATTTAACCTTGTTGTATCTAGTCTATTCCTTTTCTTTGTATGTATACCTTCAAAAGAACTCCAATTTCGTTCACAACCGGATGAACTTGTAGTCAATGAGAGTATCTTTATAGCTATCCTTTGCAAATGAGGCACACCATTTCCATAATTATACCACCATGCAACTAATGAAGAAAAAAAGCACACAATTAGTAATGAAAAATAAGTAGTAAACTCAAATTTAATAAATAAAATATAAGCATATGTGAATATTCATACCCGGATTATAGTTTTCATCATTCTCAACGCATCCAAGTTCGGCCAAATGTCTTCCAAATCCACCTTCTTTTATTCTATACTTGTGCATCTCAACGTTTATCACTTGGTTTTGAACCTCATAGTTATCGGGGAAGAACTTCTCAACACAAGTAAAAATCCTCTCCATGACAATTGGATCATGTTGTATGCTTTGATCTTTGAAGAAATAATAAGGGTTGAAGAGGTAGCTCACCAAATGCAATCGACTATCAAGCCGATCACGAGCTTTTTCATCAATAATTTGAAGAATTTGTTAATAGTTGGCCTCATTGTTCTTGAATGTCTCTTTAATCTCCATCTTTGCTTTTTGTAGCTCTCCATACAAAAATCCCATTGATGGCTTCTTATCCCCATCCACAATTCGAAGTAGCTTGAATAAAGGTTCAAATACTTTCAAGCAAAGTAAGACCCCACTCCAAAAATGTGAACTCAATATAGTAGCATATGCCGTTTTCCCCTTTGTAGTCTTGACATGTTTGCATTGTTCTCATTCTTCACTAGCAACCATAACCTTCAAGTCTTTTTTCTTATCCATCAAGCTTTGCAATGTGAGGAAAGAAGTTGCAAATCTAGTGACTCCGGGCCTTATTATGTCTCTTTTCTTGGTATGTTTCCTCATCAATGCCAAAGTTTTATGATGTGCATAAATGAAGATGGTGAAAGCCTTTGCCTTGTTAATAACTCCTTTGAACCTAGGGAGATTACCAATCCCTTGAAGCATGAAATTCAAAGTATGAGTGGCACATGATGTCCAAAACATATTCGGCCTCTTTTTCTTCATCATGTTTGCCGCCACCATATTGTTAGAAGCATTATCGGTTACCACTTGAATCACATTTTGAGGCCCAATTTCTTCAACACACTTGTCAACATATTCAAAGACATATTCTCCGGTGTGTACTTCACTAGAGCATTCCTTAGAAGAAAGAAATATGGTGCCTTCCTTGCAATTGACACATAAATTCATTATGCTTCTTCTTTTTCGATCACTCCAAGCATCGGTCATGATTGAGCAACCATTCAAAGCCCACTCTTCTTCATGTTTCTTGAGTGACCTTTTTACTCTTTCTACCTCTTCTTTCAATAATGGCTCCCTTAATTCGTATTGGCTTGGAGGTAGGTAACCCGGGCCAAATTGACCAACCGCTTCCATCACACGCTTGAAGTTATCATTATCAATAGCATAGAAAGGAATACCGGCTTCATACACCCATCGAGTCACATATTGATCCACTTGATGTGCTATTTCCTTCCAAATTGCATCATGGATGTTTTGTCGCCAAGTCTTCTTACTTCCCTCATTTGAAGAATCAGGATTGATGGCGGATGCAAACCTATCCATAGGTCCAAGAGTGCGAGGCCTTTTCCTTGACCCAATCACTTCAATGTCTTCTTCTTCTTCTTGAATTTGTTGAAGTTGCACCTCTTCCCTCACTTCCACATTGTGCTTATCCCTTTGTTTCTTCTTATTTTTTGCTTCTTCTAATGCGGCTCTACATTTGGCTTTATCTTCATCCGAAAACTTTGTGCATGCCGCTACATTTCCCCTTATGTTGGCTACATGTTGTTTTAATCTATGTACTCTACCACTAATGATTTTGTTACACAACTTACATTTCACCTTATCTGTGTTTGTAGGATTTGCCAAGATCCCATATTCACATCCCACATCCTCCGAGCTACGCTTCAACACATTTTCAGATTGAGAGGAGGACGACATTGCAGTAGATGCTCTAGAAGATGAAGTACCAGTCATCATACAAGAAACAATCCTAAAATTTATATAAAATAGACATTACAAACTTTTAGGTCTTAATCTCCCACAAAAAAACTATCACAGTATTTTAACTTATAAGCCAACTCAGATTGTTTTGTTTTTCTATTTTGGTCAAAGCATAACGTTTTAAAGTGAGTAAAATGGATCATGCAATGTCAAGATCAATATATCTACTGCAATGGCTCAGAACAATGCATCAAAGTGAGTAAAATGGCTCAGAGTCAGAACCCCTGCATCAAAGCTAGCAGCAAAAGCAGATAATGATATTGCGATGGGAATCCGACAAAGAATGGTGAATAAGCTAAATGAATCTTCCAAACATACACTTTAGAGAGAACAATGCACACATTCAGAATTTGTTGTTTTATATATGTGCTTAGGATCTTAAAAGAAGTATATGCAAATCAAACAATTCATTACATAAGCGAAAGAAGTATCTCGCAGCAGATAAACAGCTTTCCAACCCCTGTAAATATTTTCGCAGCTATAACTAGTAGCACCTATAAATCACCATCCTTCTAAAGCTAATAAATTTTGACAGATTTGTAAGGCACACAGCCACACACAGCTGCAATGATCCCCATTTACTCCATTCGACTGAAGACAAAAGGCACGGAATACATAAATCCAAAACCCTACCTATTGTATTCCACATATCCAAGTCGTTTCTTCTCAGTCAAGTACTTTTAACAAGCCCCACCAATTCACAAACTTACTATAAAACTTGAACCTCCAGTAAGTTTGTCAATTGTTCCCCATTCCCCTACAAATATTTTGAGGTGAATTTTATGCTAACCTGGATTTTTATCCTCTGACCACATATAAAATTTACCACCTTTATAAAAGATTATACATGGACATTACCTCTACATCTCTCCCACTTTCTTCAATTATTTCCAATAATTGTTTTCTTTCTTCAACTGTAACTTGTTACCGTGACCTATACACACATACCTCGTACTTTCCAGACCTTTAGCTCAATCATTCATATATGAATCATATATAGTATATACAATACGGTCACAATCTCATAAAGTCGGCCATTGCACCAAATCCTTATGAAAACAAATGTGTCAAAACTTATAAACTTGCAAAGGCATTACCTGATTGTAGTCTCCTTGTTAAGTACTTCCCAAATTAATCTTTTAAACCGTGCCACCTCCTTACTGTTAAGGTATCCAACAACCTAAAAAACAGAAGCATGAGTTCTTCCATATCGATTCACAAACAAAAAATAGAAGCAACAATCAATCACATACAAATCCAAATCACTATACGGACTACCGAGTGGGCTATGATGAAAATGTTCTTTGCTGGGCAGGTGGTGTAACTTTCAGGATCTCTGCTTTAATCTTTCAGTAAATTCCCCCCCCTTAATTATCAGACTTGGAAAATGAGGTCAACAGTCATGAACCAAGAATGAAACTTTTCACAATAACTATGAAATTAAAAGTCCAACAATGTAGCATGCAAGATTAATTCTTATTATCATCAAATATTTTGGGCACCAACCTTAAATTTATGAACGTATAGTGAATGGGCAGACACCATTCGACAAAAACAATTCAGAAAATTGAAAAAAAACAATAAGAAAGAAATGGCCGCATTATTTGCATACTTCGAGCTCGGAGTCATCAATATTTGATAGGCTTTCTGAGACTAAGAGACGTCGCAGGTGACGGAAGAAGAGACAAAGTGGACGAACGACGAAGTGGCTGTCGACGAGAGTTCTTGGTTTCTGAAATTAGGGTAGCTGCAGGGCACAGGAAGGAACTTAGAATCTGAATTAGAAGTTAGAATATAATAAACTTAAAAAAAAACAAAAAAAAAAAAAACAAAACCTCCCAGCGCCTAGGCGGCCGCCTAGGCCGTTTTTTAGAACATTGTTGGTAGCTTTCACTTTGACAGCATCTTTAAATATTTTTAATTAATTATAAAATATATTTGATTAATTTTTTATTTTTATTTTAAATGATATTTATAATAATTAATATCACAAAATAATAATTTAATTCGATACATTGGAGTAAAAAGAAAAACCATAAAAATGTCAAAGTGAGACATAAACTATAAAATTTAAATTTTATATTTAAAATTTAGGATTAAGTACCTAAAATCTTCTGACCTTTTAGTGTCATTCCAAATTGGTATTAATATTTTTAAAATTTTCAAACAAGTACCCAAACTATTGAAAATGTCACATCCGTTATGTTTCAATTGATTTTTCGGCTGATCTCCTAACAAAGAAGAGGATTAAGAATTCATATAGGGTTTTAAGCAGCTTGTTTCTGCTCATGTGATTTCCTTATTCACATATTTTTTGCTAATAAAGCTTCCAGTTCTTTTTTGTGGACAATGAAAATATGGTGGTGGCCGCATCATGGCAGTTCATACCGTTTCAGCAACCTCTGTGACCTACTCAATGTTGCCGGCTTGAGTTATAGGATGGAGTTTGTGGTTGTGCGTTGGTTTGGAGGTGATGGCATGAAGGGGGTGATGGTGACCGTTAATTGGACAAAAAAATTAATTGAGACTTAATGGATGTGACATTTTCAATAGGTTAGTACTTGTTTGAAATGACTAAAAGGTTGAGAACAATTTGACATGAAGGTTCTAAAAGACGCTAGGCGCTAGTAAGACGGCGGGTTGAAGCCTAGTGCCTAGGTGGCTAGGCGAGCTCCTAGGCAGACTAGACAGATTTAAGTAAATCTTTATATTTGTGTAAATAAATGTCTGCTTATACTTGAAATATATATATACTTTCATCATAAACTACAAAACAGAATGACATATATATTATGAAATATTGAAACATAATGAAAACATGGGGAATAAGGAAATAATGTGTGTTCATTTAAGTATGCAACAAGTTTCTTACGATTTATTGAAAAAAAAAATGCAAAATGAAAGTTATCTATTTTCTGTCTAAATGAGTCGCAACCTAGGCGGGTCTAGGTGGGCTAGGTGGGTGACTAGGCGGTCTAGGCAGGCGCCTTAGGAAGTCTAGGCGTCATTTCTTAATTTTCAAATGCCTAGGCATTAATCGAGGTTGTGGTCAGCCGCCTAGCGCCTAGGCGGTTCTAGGCGGGTATTTTTAGAACAGTGCATGACACTAAAAGGTCAAGGGATTTTAGGTACTTAATCCTGCAATCTAAAATTTGCATCTTTAGAGATTTTAATGCTGATCGTAAATTTCAAATTTTGAACTTTTTATGTGACCCCTCTTCTTCCCTCTCCCTCATTGAAGGATTTTCTCTCACAAACCCTAACCTTAGCCGTCGGCCTCTCATTTTGGTTTAACTTCCTTCCCTATTTCCTTCTTTAATTTTCTACAGTTCATTCCTTCTTTAATTTCCTTGCTTTCCATTTTGACCATGTGATCTGGTAAGTTTGCTTATGAGCGTTGTCTCACCTTGCCTTGAGCTATGTCTCAACTTCTTTGAGCTTTATCTCAGTTTATGGCAGTTCTTGTCTCAGATCAAGTTCATGATTTCTTCGGCCCAATTGTTGTTCCTTGTCGCGAATCACTGCCCATCGACATCAGCTACTTGGCTCATTGAGTGTTTCCTCCTTGGATTACATATGGAGACATGCTTTACATTTGGGTGGCTTTTAAAGTGCAATTTACACTAATTTGTAGGATTATGAGAGCACTCAGAGCGCAAGTGGTTCGCCACCCCTATTTTCTATTGGTCAAAATGGTTCGTTGGTTCTTCTTCTCGACGGTGATGGTTTCACAATGATGGTGTGACTCTGTTAAGCGGAGGTGACTGGTCCCTTTGTTCAAATCTAGGGTTTCTTTCCTTTACGGCTGTTATTGACTCCATTATTAGGACTAGCCTTGTATTTCTTTATGTTTGAGTTGATTTGGATTGTCTGTGGACTTTCATAACCTTGTTGTAATCTTTTTTTTTAATGAAATTAGCTCTGTTTAAAATAAATTATTACTCTCCTCCATCACATCACACTTCTTCATTCATCAATTCACCAGTAGTGAGCCCAACTGGCAGTTTCCTTGGGCCCTACAACGAGTGGCATCTGGATCCGAACCCCACTACCATTTCCCCACGCGACACGAGTCCGAGAGCCGGTTACAACATCGTATTCGTCAGGGCCACGTGTCGGGATGGGAAGGGAGTATGTAGACGGAGATGCAGCTGATCGTCACCTCCTTTGATGTGGGCCTTGAAAGTACAAAAGCAGCCTTTTCAGTTCTGAAACACCCGCCCAACTCTTGACAGATTAGTTTGGCACTATACGGTGAATGGCGACTACTCGGTTAAAACTGGATATGGAGTGGCAATGAATTTGATGGAGAATGGCGCCCTGGGCAAGAAAGGACGGGGTGCGTCCAGTATGCTCCGAAAGAACAATTTGACATGGAAAAGAATCTGGAAGTTACAGGTTCCCAACAAAATCAAATTTTTCTTATGGAAGTGCTGCAATAAAGCTCTGGCGGTGCGACATAACCTGCAACGACGACAAATAAGAGTGGAAAATATCTGTGGGGTATGTAACACCTTTGATGAATCGGAAAATCATTTGTTCTTTCAGTGTGAATTTAGCCATCGATTCTGGTTTGGCTCTCCTCTACACATAAACTCTCATGAGTTGGCGGGTGCCGACTTCCTGGAAAACTGGGATAAAATTTGTACCAGTACAAAGAATATGGATAAGGCAGAGGAGATACTCCAGGAAGTTGCGTTTGGCCTGTGGAGGCTCTGGAAGAACAGAAATGACGTGGTATTTAATGGTGTACACAGACAGCATTTGGAAGTCATGATGCTATGGAGAAAGAACATTTATGAGTTTCGCGAGGCTCTGTCCCTGAGTCTCAAGTGCGAAGATCAGCTGATCTCCAATAATCTCAAGACGGAACAAAGTCCACGTTTGCACTGGACGAAACCAAAGTTTGGAACCATCAAAGTGAACACTGATGCGGCTTGGTGCAGTTCCTCTTTGCGAACTGGAGTAGGATGGGTGGGACGCGATTTTGCTGGTCTGCTTCAATTTGCCGGAGGATCGGGAACAAGCATTTGTCATAGCGCGGCGGCTGCTGAGGCTTGTGCTATTCGGAGTGCTCTGGTGTCAAGTATTGAAAATGGCTGTGATAAGGTGATAATTGAATCTGATGCTTTAGGTATCATTAAGATGCTAAGAAAGGAATCCTCACACGACTACAGTATTGAATGCATACTTGGTGACATCGAGATTCTAGTACAGAGGTTAACGTCAGTGACGTTTTCGTTCGTACCTAGGGAGAGCAATCATGCGGCTCACTCGGTGGCGAGGTTTGCCCTACAGCAAGGTGGTGATTATGTTTGGGATTGTATTGGGCCGAAGTTTTTGTTTAATATTCTAGCCCGCGATGTAAACATTCCTATTCTTCTTTAATCTATTCTATCTTTGATTAAAAAAAAGTTGCCCTGCCAGTTTTTTAATTTTATTTTTGCAAAGGGCACAGGAAACAGTGTTGACATTGGGAAAATATCCTTGCGGGATTCTTTTCTTAGAAATTTCGGAGATTTTATGATAGGAATCGTTTATCGTACATTATGTGAATATAAATCATTTTAAATTTAAAAATTTAAAAATAAATATAAATAGTACTTAATAAAAATTAATCGTACAATATATAATGAACTGTTCCGATCCCGGAATTACCAAGACTCCAAAGAAAGGAATCCGGCTAGGATCCTATTCCATGACATTGTGTACGTGTTGGTGAAAGTACATTTATGCCTTCCATGCATGCTTGACCTGTTGGAGTAATGAAAGATTCAAGAATCTCTACAGAGATATGGGGGTTGTGTCTGTCACGTTGCCCTAGACCGACTGATGGAGTGTGATCGATATGATGAGTCTGATGATGACATCATGGTGGAAAATCAAATTACCATTTATTACGCAAACACCAATCTTAACCTTAAACATTCCATTATACCAAAATTAGGGTTTTTTTTGTTTTTGTTTTTGTTATGAATAATTCCCCACAGTCCATCTTAATCTGAACTGTCAACATTTTTTATTACCAAGTTTTGCAAAAAAAAAAAAAAAAAAAAAAAAAAAAACTATTTGTGTGTTTGAATCATGTCACTGATTGTGGACATTTAGATATTGGGTGTCATGAGTAGGAGACCAAAGGAGACAAGTAGCTAGACAACAAGAAGCAAGCGAGAAAGGAAGTTGGGACAAGTTACTTCTATTTAGCACTTTGAGGAGATTTGTCTTTCCTTTCATAAGAGCAAGTCCACCCCTAAGGATTTTGTGCCAGCACCCAGCGCATTTATCCACTCAATTGAACAGTAATAGACCCCAGTGAACAGTAATAGGCCAAAGCATCTCCACCCCTAAAAATACGCTGGCACCCAGTCTATCTAATATTATATTATTTTATTCATATCAATTAATATTTTATCATTTATTTTATTTTTTCTTTTTTCTTCTTTCTTCCTTTCCCTCTCCGATCCTTTCTTTCTCTCTCTCTCTCTCTCCCTCTCTCTCTCTCTCTCTCTTTTCCAGCTCACTCCCGTGAGCTCTCCTTCTCCTTCCTCTTCAAAACCTTCCATTTCTGCACGCCATCCACCCCTGCATCTCCGACGCCGTCGACGCCGTCTTCAAAACCGTCCTTCTGCACGCCGTCCTCCCGTCGTTCTCCCTCCGTGGTTCCTTCCCTCCCGACATCCTCTCCCGCCTCGACTAGCTCCGCTCCTCAGCCTCCACAACAACTCCCTCTCTGACGTCATATGCCCTCCGACGCCACACTGACGTCAGATAGGCCGGTCACAAGGTCTGTCGATTTTAGGCCGGCCTGTGGACTGGCTTGGGCTGGGTGCCAGTCGATTTCACAGGCTGGAGTGAATTGACAGGGTGCCAGTCTGGTTTTTTGACTGGGTGCTGGGCTCTCTTCTTCCCGGTGGACTTGCTCTAAAAGGGTTGATTCGCGGCATGTCAAGCCCTGGTAATGTTGTTCTCTTTACATTGAATTAAACCACATGCTTCATCGCTTGCACGGACTTTCATCAATTCATTATTGAATGGGTAGTCAATACAATTTTGAATGTTTTGCTTATATACAAAGTAACAAATATTATAATTGAATTGTTTGATCACTTTTTAGTCATTCATTGAAAGAGATACACGACTTAAACAATGAAAAGGAATTAGGATCTCAATGGAAATGTCGTCTGTTAACCAGTTTTTTTGAAATTCTTTTTTTGATAATTGGTAGGAATTTTATATCTTTATTTCCTTCTTAGCAAATATTTTTTTTTTCCACAAGGTATATATCGTAATGTCTTTCTATAGGATTGCAAGTCTTTTTATTAGCTCGTGTTTGTGGTGCACAATTTTATGGAATGTAGATGTTTGTGGTGCACAATTTTATGGAATGTAGGTAGTTGTTATGATTGATTTGATATCGATTCATCCTTTTTTTTTTTAGGAAAACTAATGAAAATGACTTAAAAACTTTGAGTTTTAACGATAAGGACAAAATAAAGGGTAAAGTGAATAGTACCATGATTGATTTTTTAGTGTAAAAATGTGGTTTTTCATTAAAGTAAACAGTACCAAGAGCTTTTCGTTAAAGTTTGTTTTTTTTTTTGCTTCAGGAGTTTCATAATTAGATATTGAACCAAACCATGGGTAAATTATTATTATTTTTTAAATCATATTATTTTCGGTGTATAGGATATATCAGTCATTTTATTATCTAGACCTTGGTCGTTCGTTTCTTAACCAAGGAAATAATTATAAAAAACAGTGGTTATAGACTATCCCTAAGTATATAAAAAAAGTCCCTTAACTTTTATGCTCAGCCATAATACTAACACGGGAAACCTATCTTAGCAAAATCGAGGTTATGTTAATGTCAACGAAGTTCTATGGTGTTCTGCCCTTCGTGTAGAAGAGGGTTTGATATGTCTGCAAATAAAAGTTACTCTTGTTTTTTGTAAGTAATTTATGCGTATGCATTAAACTGTTATTTGTAAAAATAAAGAGAAACTTCAATAAGAAAAGTCGGACTCTTTTTTGGCTCATTTTCTCTCACAAACTCCCCTACATTCAGCCTTAGTCGATAGAGTTTATATTTGAATCTAATGATGACATCATAGAAATTAGAAACTATATGAACTTTTTAATAACTTGCCCTACATGTCCGACCATGTAACTCCGCTACTAAAGTTTCTCTAGCAAAAATGACTCCTTGGATGCTGTACGAGTTCAAAGATAAATAAGAATCTAAGAACAAACCAAATCCAACCTTAAGGTCAACTCAAATCTATCAGAGCCATGCATAGATCTTTATTGGCTAGACCTAACAAACATAACAATTTCAAGAAGTTCTTTGGGTAGTGGGACCAATTCGATGGACCCTAACAAGTTAAACGACACCGTCGTTTTGGTTGTTAAAATTTGGTTGGGTTTGGAAGTGTCAAGTTTGAATACAAGTATACGAACTCCAGTTTGTCAGTTCCTCAGGAAACACTCATACAAAACAAAAGGGTAGTTTCGGAAGTATAAGAAAAACAGTCTTGCTTTTATAGGAACAGAACACTACAAGCTCCCACAGAAAATAGTCTCCGTTCACACTGTGCTGTGTGGAGTTGTGGAAAATATGGATCCAGATGCCTTCTCTGCGAACTTGTTCAAGTGGGATTTACGTGGGATGGTTGTGCCGACGAACCGGGTTCAGCTCGAAGCAGCCGTGCCGCCAGCAGCCACAGCCGCTGGGGCGGCGGCTGGTTATACTTTGCGGCCGCCAAGAGAGCTTGGACTTGGAGGGCTTGAAGACTTGTTCCAGGCTTATGGGGTCAGATACTACACGGCGGCGAAGATAGCGGAGCTTGGATTTACTGTGAACACCCTCTTGGACATGAAGGATGATGAGCTTGATGACATGATGAGCAGCCTCTCCCAGATATTCCGCTGGGAGTTGCTTGTTGGGGAGAGGTATGGTATCAAAGCTGCCGTCAGAGCCGAGCGCCGCCGCTTTGAGGAGGAGGACTCTCGGCGGCGCAACCCTGTCTCTGGTGATACCACCACCAATGCCTTAGATGCTCTCTCCCAAGAAGGTACTATACGCTATATACATGAATATTATTTACCTTTGTGTCTTAGATTAACCGTAGTATATAGGCATATAGGTAGGGTTTGATTACACTTTGAAATAACATTATTTTACATGTAAATTAATAGTGTGACAATATAACATGTTCAAATAGATGATTAAAAAAATTTAGTGAATCAAAGAAGAAAAATTTAGGATTTAGTGAATCAAAGAAGAAAAATAGGTCGCAAAACATTTAAACTTTTGGCCTTGGTATAATAATTTGATGGAAATAACAAATCAAAGATGTTTATTATTTTGCAACATAGTATGCCAGATCATATGATGTTCGAGATTGCGTGATAAAACTAAAAGCATATGTTTTATATGATTGTAACATAATATGTCAATTATCATAGTCTTTGATACTAGAAAATAAATTAGCTGTTATATTAGATTGGGATATATGATACGATGTGCATGGGATGTGTAGGGCTGTCGGAGGAGCCAGTGCAACAAGAGAAGGAGATGGTGGGGAGCGGAGTAGGGATGGCGTGGGAGGTTGTGACGGCGGGGGAGAGGCGGAAGAAGCAGCGGAGGATGCAGAAGGGGCAATATAGGAACTGTAGTGCTGGAGGGGGTCATAATAATGATCATAACGAGGGTGTAGACGACAAGGACGACGACATGGACGACATGAATGGGCAGGGGAACGGTGGAGGAGGGGGGTTGCTAGGCGAGAGACAGAGGGAGCACCCGTTCATTGTGACGGAGCCTGGGGAGGTGGCACGTGGCAAAAAGAACGGTCTTGATTACCTCTTCTATCTCTACGAGCTGTGCCGTGATTTCTTGATCCAGGTCCAGAACATTGCCAAGGAGCGCGGTGAAAAATGTCCAACCAAGGTACGGAGTTTACCCATGATTTCATAAGCGGATTTTTACTGTGGTAAATACAGTAAACTCATCTTGAGTGGTTCTCTGTACACCCACGTTTGATTTCTGGACGTTCATCGATAAAGAAAAAGACTCTTATACTCATGTATAAAATTACCACAAAGACTTGGTGATTGTCTAAGAAAAACAGTTATGGGGTTTTTTTCACTGTATTCACCGCATTGATGCACCTTGTTGGTATGCACTGGAAACTTAGGTAGTTGACCCTAAGCGTTATTTACACACTCATTTTTACCTTTCACACATCATTCTCAATTCATGGTCGTTGGATCGAATAAATTAAAAAAGATCAATTGACCAAAATTAATAAGAATGTGTCAGAGATAAATAGATGTGTGTGAAAAACACTACTAAAAGCACTTCTTTCTAGTTATGAACAACACATTTTCAATCAATTTAGATTTGGCAAAGTTTCACTTTCGTTTATATATTTTCGATTACATCGAATTTGATACATGCGGTCTGCAAATTTTGTCAATTTAAGAATATCCGTCAACTTCTGTGAATTTCTTGTACGAAATCTGTTAAATTCATCATCGTACAAGAAATTCACATTGTTGATGAATATTCTTTGAATTGGAACTACTTTCTTACATCATGAGTCAAATTTGATGCAATCGAAAATACATGAATGAAAGTAGGTCAGTTTGTAGTCCAAAAGTAATTTGATTCAACTATTTAGTTCGGCTAATTTAATTTCACACTTTTTTACTACAAACATTATATATGCAGGTGACAAACCAGGTGTTTAGGTATGCCAAAAAGTCAGGCGCAAGCTACATCAACAAGCCGAAGATGCGGCACTATGTGCACTGCTACGCCCTGCATTGCCTGGACGTGGAGGCGTCGAATGTGCTGAGGAGATCGTTCAAGGAGAGGGGCGAAAATGTCGGGGCATGGCGGCAGGCGTGTTACAAGCCTCTTGTGGTCATTGCAGCAGCCCAAGGCTGGGACATCGATGCCATTTTCAATTCTCATCCCCGTCTCTCCATCTGGTACGTTCCCACGAAGCTCCGTCAGCTTTGTCACGCCGAGCGCCACAATGCCACCGCCTCTAGCTCTGCCTCCGGTGGCGGGGGCGAGCACCTGCCCTATTGATCAAAGTTTGTGTTCCACTGTATAACTTACCAAACGCTGCTGCGGAGGGCGAGAGGTTTTGGGCAAACCAAGGAGGGACTTATATATGTACTAGTAAGGCTAGGGCAGACTGAATGAAGATGTTAGGATCTAACTATGATTTACTAATTAAAAAGCTTGCTATTTTAACTGTTTACTAATCTGCCATCAAAATTTTGAATAGTGTAATTGGAAGTTTTTAAATCTTACCCTGTCGCACAAATGTGTTGTCAATTTATTAATATTATAACACGTGTATTAATAACTGCACGTGAATTATTACACTAAAATTTCTCATAATCACAAATCAAAAATAAAATAATAACTATAAACAGGTGAATTAGTAACTGACGTAAAACGTCACACTAAAAATTTCTTATAACCACCAATTAAAAATGAATTAATGACTGTGTGAATCACTTCTTTTTTCTCTAGTGAGGGATAAAAACGTGGACGGCAGGATTCGAACCTGCGCGGGCAGAGCCCACATGATTTCTAGTCATGCCCGATAACCACTCCGGCACGTCCACCTTATTTGAAAGTGAAGGACCATTAACCGTTATACTAACGTGTTTAGAATAATGATAATGGGAGTGAGAGAGAAACATTTACACACGTATAAAGATCATATTAAAGACCTATAAATACAACACTACTTTATAATTAACAAAATCGGCTGTGAACCGTTGATTGACTTTGAAATCAATAACCCGACTATCAAAACGTATGTGTGAATCTTGAGAGATTCTACCCCGTCATCGGCAACGTACACTTAGTAGAGGCAGTATTAGGTTAGGCTGACCCTTCAAGGGTGAGGTTGGACTGCAAAATCCATTCAAGTTTTAGCTGATCTGTCGTTGGATTCAATTAATGAAGCTCATGAAATAGTAGCCCGGCGTTGTGCGGTCCAATTGTAACAGAGGACATTGTTTAATAAAAAACGACACCAAATGTTGGAACCAAAACCGAAACCCGTTGCTTAAATTCAAAAGCATGCTAAAGCAATTCATTTTAGTGGCGATGAGATTCGTGCCAAACCATGGTTAGCAACTGGAGATCATTTGAGATGGCGGCGCCTCAGCTACGATCGAAATTCAGAAGAGTCGACTGCGATCACGAACAGATGAAGATGGCGTTCCACCAAAGTTTATTAGAACTGACATGTATTCAATTAGTTCCGCTCAAGTCCATAAGCAACATTAATCATTAGCGATAATTGCGCACTTGTTATTTTTTGGGAGGTAACGACATATATAGTAACACACATATATTCTGGGAGGTGATGACTGCACCAGTATCCACACCTTGTGTTCATCACTTTTGCAAGTCGTGCTTAGAAGGTGCTTTTGTTGGCAAGAGTTTTGTGACAGAAAGAAGCAGAGGTGGAGGGTCTCTTCGAGCGCGAAAGAATGTAATGAAATGCCCTGCCTGTCCGGGGGATATCTCTGATTTTCTGAAGAATCCTCAGGTTTGTAGTTACTCGCGCATTTTTCTTTTTGTTTCATGGGAAGATAACAATTATTCTTCCTTTCATTTTTTAACTGCTCGTAGGTAGAGTGTTTTTTTTTATTTTTGTCTTTTATCTTATTAGAAACCAATGAAACATTACGTTATTGAAGTATAACTCCTTGACAATTTTTTTACTGTATGTTGTGGGATTAAACCTGGCAGGTGAATACAGAGATAAAGAATATGATCGAATCACTAAAAGCTCTGAATGAAGAGGAAGAGAAGGTAGATCCAACTGAGAAGTCAAGTGATGAAGGGGATGAGGATCCAACCGAGGAGTCAAGCGAAGAAGATGATTCTGACAATGAAGCTAGTGATCCTGTGTCTGACAAAACAGGAATGAATGGCAACGGGCAGACTTCAGGAACAAAGTCTCCTGCAAGGAGTCCCAAACTTGTCAAGGTTGATGCTGGTAATTACTCATCAAAGACTGATGATGATGGGGAGGCAAAGGAAATTTTTGGCGCCCAGACTGATGGTTTGAAGGGAGATCCTAAAGAAAGCAAATCTGATGCTCCTGTTGCAAAGCGTGGGAGGAAACCTGCCGGTCAGGGAGGTGCTGGAGCAAAGTCCGGGGGAAGAAAGAGGACTAAGGAGGAAGCCTCGGGTGATGAAGAAGGAAATGGTTCACCAGCAAATCCTCTGCAGGTGCAATCTGAAGAGGATCCAAAAGAGAGCAAGAAGCCAGCTGCAAAGCGTGGAAGGAAACCTGGCTGTCAGGGCAGTGCTGGAGGGAAGACCCGAGGAAGAAAGAAGGCTCAGGAGAAAGAAGCATTGGGCGACAAAGAAGGAAATGGTTCCCCATCAAGCCCCCTGCAGGTCCAATCGGTTCAGGATCCAAATGAGAAGAAAAAGCCAGCTGCAAAGCGTGGGAGGAAGCCTGCTGGTCAGAGGGGGTGCTGCAGCAAAGACCCGAGGAAGGAAGAAGGCTCAGGAGGAAGAAGCAATGGATGTTGATGATGGAAATGTTTCACCAACAAGCCCTCTGCTTGTGAAAGCCGATGATTTGGAGTGATCGGTTGACTTGTGCTGCAAGAAATGTTGAACTTGGTGTTAGAGTAAATATAGAAATATAGAAAATAATCCGAATGATGACTTTGAGGTACGACTTGAATCGTTTCCTTAAAGTGTTATTTGCCCCCACTAGAATGAGTTTGCTAAAAGGTTCTTGGCAAATCACTTCCAGGATACAACAAAATATGAAATATTCGATTAGCAAAACCGAATTGTATTCCCTTAGAAATAACTAGAAAGAAATTGTATGAATGTGATGGAGAGAAAAGAGAGCAAGGAATGTAGAAACAAAATTATATAATTGTATAGACAATAAATTTCTGAATGAATTTCTTTTCTACCAATTTACCAATATATAGAAGAGATTGCATCCGTTAGACATATCATTTGGTTTTGGATATGCCTACTCGGCATGGAATACATCCTTTGGTTTTGGGTATGTCTTCTTGCCAAGGGATACAACTGAATTAATATACCCAATACGCATGTTTGATGCAAAGCATCAACTACCAAAGGTTATGTCTGTTAGTAAACTGTGCACTAGTCAGACATGTCTTTTTGCAAAGTTGGAAAAGTCACATTGCTTTAATCTGATGAAGAGTAACTGTTGGGAAAATACCCAACTTCTTCCACACGAATATATTAATATATTATTAAAATATTCAACACTTGGAAGGGTTATTTTGGTGCAGCAAACTTTTAATTCGGGAGTGCTCAAGTGTTCATACACAGGCTGCTTTACTTCAGTTTGCTTTGAATAAGTATGAACTTATATATATATATATATATATATATATATATATATATAAGAGATAGTAGAAGAATGGGGTCATAGGGCGGAGGAGGTTGGTTGGCGTACGGGTTGCTAGTTGATGAATAGAAGATGTCGTACGGGTTGCTAGTTGATGAATAGAAGATGTCATGGTTTTTTATATATATATATATATACACACACACAGATAGCTTAAGGGGAGGGATCCCCATTTTTTGAAAAAAATGGGGATTAGGTGTGGGGCCCACTTTACATCTAATTTCAACGATCCGAACCATCTATTTTGTTAGTCTCGATTCATAGGTCATCCTTGCAAAATATTAGCTAAATTAGAAATGTTTAAGACATCTAATTGGGTTCAAGGAAATGAACGAATACTTTGTTATATAAGAAAATATGAAATTCGATATTGATAATTAAATAAGCAAATGGTTTCGGATTGAATTGAATTTTTGCAAGGATGATCTATGAATCGAGACTAACAAAATAGACGGTTCAGATCGTTGAAATTTGATGTGAAGTGGACCCCACACCTAATCCCCATTTTTTTCAAAAAATGGGGATCCCTCCCCTTAAGCTCTCTGTATATATATATATATATATATTTTTTTATGTTAACTTATAATATTTTTAATTAAATCATATTTACCAAGTGGCCATGTTAGTAAAAAAAAATTGAGCCCTATGTTGCGCATGTTAATTAAAAAAATTTCTATCGGTATGTGGTACATTGCAATACAATACAAATTTCAGGTGGTCGAAACTGAAAACTAAAAGTTCAGGTAATAAATGGGCACACCGACAAAAGCAAAAGTTCAGATAATATTTGTGCAAATCCCATTTTAGTATGACATTGAGTCATTGATCATGTTCCAACTGAGGCCCAACTCGGAAGTTTAGGCCCAATCCAGTTTTATGAAGCTCTGTAGTTGGCTTCTTTCCCAAGGCGTTCTGTATCTGTAAAACCTCTCACCGCCCCTAAAACCCTAATCCCCCTTTTTCTTCAATCGCATCCCAAACCCTGTCATCAACAAGTTTTATCTGTAAGTCCTCTCCCTTTCTCCCTCTGTAATTTATTATGTATTTAAATCGATCAATTGTTTCCCTTTTTCTCACTAATTTTTCTGATATATGTATATTCCGATCAAACTTGATGTATGATGCCTGAATGATTTAGCCGCAAAAAAACTGCATGAAAAATTTGAACCAGAATTCTGACACCGATTAACAATGCGGAAAGATGGTTTTGGATTCATGGGTGTTTGGGTCTGTCAATTGGGTTTGTTGATGCACTCTGTAGTCTATACGAACGGATTTATCTCGTAAAGAAGTGGGATTTCGTCGTAAAAGGATGATATCATGTCCATTAATGCTACGATTGTTTAGTATTTCTGTATACATTATCTAATTGTCACGCGCTGAGCGGAACTTCGTTTATGCTGTGCTACTGCAGGTTTCTAAGATCCTGACGGGTTGCCCCGTTTCTATCTTTCTTGGTTTTGCTCGCTTCTTCTTCTTCTTCTTCTTCGGTGATGGTATGTATTCTAGATAATGCTTGTCTCAGATTTATTAGTTTCTTTTTCTCTTCAGGCCAATCAGGCGCAACCGGATACATTCTTCACTCGTAAATTGTAAATAAGATTCTTTTGTTGACCCTTTATGAGACGGGTGCTAGTTTTGATTCGATTTTTCCTGCTGAACATGCTGTCTACTGAATATACATATAACACATCCAGCTGCCAAAAAATCTAGTAATGTATCTATTAACGTTCCAAAGCTTCTGAATTAAATAATATCTTAATGAACTATAGCCCAAAAGTCCGCATGATTGAAGAAGAGGGGTTTCAACCAGCATTTAGAGGGAACCGAAACCTGCAATGATGCCTAAAGCGAATGTTATCTATAAGCCGCACTTCCTACCCGTTATAATCTCAATGTTATCCCAGAAGACAACTGAGATCCTAAAATTTGACAAGATATTCACTTTCTTCCTGCACCAATAGTGCAATCCTTCTCATGTAGTTAAGTTTTATTTTGTTCGTACAGGCTGCAAAAATTCTTGCCAACGTGCTTGTGATGGGCTCAGCAATAGTGGGCAGGGCTGTGCTCCGTGCATACCGTCAGGCAATCTCAAGTATGCTCTCTTGCAATCCCAAATCTAGAGCTAAAACCTTTTGGATATTTTATCTTTAACTCTAAAAAGGCACTAGTGTACTTCGTGTTCAGGGTTATTGCATCTTTGTAAATCACAAGTGTACGTTCTATCTGTGTTTGAAGATAAATTTCTTTATGTTATCACTGAATGCAGATGCCTCAAAGAACGGTGTTGCTAACGAAGCAGTAAACAATATTAGAAGAGCTAGCAAAATAATGGCTGAACCAGAGGCGAGGCAGGTTCTAGGTGTCACGGAGCATGCATCATGGGAGGAGATCTTGCAGGTTTGCTCTATTCATTTTCTCTGTTGTTTTCCCTGCATGTAAATGTCAGCGTCGAATCTTCTGAGAGGTGTTAATCATTTCATCATCGAAACAATTTCTTTATGAAGAGGTATGACAACTTGTTCGAGCGGAATGCCAAAAATGGAAGCTTTTATCTTCAGTCAAAGGTCCATAGAGCTAAAGAAGTCTTAGAAGGTGCTTATGCAAAAAGGGCTCAGGGAACTCCTGATGCGTAACTTGTAGGCTCACAATATTTTTTCGCTCCGGTTACATTATTCTCGGCATTTAATGTTAGGGCTGCTGCAGTATTCTTTTGATCTCCACACGGTATGAAAAATTGGCGGTTACCAAATGTTCCTCTGCTTATTACGGTCTTATTCTATGTGATGCTACTGTATTCCTGTTGTATATGCTATTAAACCTCTGTGGTTACACTGCCTAAATATAATGTTTCAATGTCATCAGAATCCCTTGTTTCATGATTTTTACGTGCCCCGATTGTTTTCGTTCGAGTATACGAAGTTTGCCAATTCCTAACTCTACCAATTAGTGTATTACATTATGAAAAACTCCACTGAAGCAATAACATTTTGTATGTTCTCAACTGTTTATGTGCAACAATTAGCCTAGCGGAAGGAGTAAACAAGTCGATATTGTGGCCCAAAATCCGGTCTGGTCCGACACCAACTTGAAGTTACACTGAATCTGACCCAGCTTAATACCAAGTCCGATACCAGCCCAGCCCATTAGTGACACTACCTCATTTTTTGTTAAAATATGAGAATTATAAATATGTGTACTGAGCAGCCTGGTCATAACATCCCTAAACAGCTAAGAGCAAGTCCACCGGAGTGGACTTTGCCCAGGACCCAGCACAAAAACAAGGCCAACACCCTGTCAACCAAGTTCACCCCCTCAACTTGACTGGTACCCAGCCTGAGCTGGGCTCTGGACCAGCCCAAAAAAGACTGAGCAAGAAGCCGGGCTGTTGGCCTAGCGCGTGCATGACAAGCGCGCCTGGGCGCAAGTAGCCGACAGGGCTGTTAGCCCACTTGTGCTCCGGATCCCATCAGCGACGTGGCATGCTTATATCCGTTGGATTTCCAACGGCTAGTTTTTCTAGACCGTTGGATTTCCAACGGTAAAAAAAATTTAAATTTTACTTTTAAAATAGACCGTTCGATCACAGATCAACGGTCCACGTTAATTAACTAAATTAAAATTTATTAAAAAATACAGAAAAAATATTAAAAAATACAGAAAATTTAAAAAAAAATTATTTATTTATTCTATAAATACCTAACTCTCAACTTCCACCTTACACCACATTTCAATATTTTCTACACTTTCTACCAAAGCTTTCATATACTTTTTGTGTGAAAAAAAATACCAAAAAACTTGTGGTTGAAGAATAAAGTGTATTTGATGAGTTTATGTAATTTCATTTTAGTGTGTTTTTTTTATAGTTTATTTGATGAGTATGTAATTTTATTTTAGTGTGTATTTTTTTTAAGTTTATTTGAAATTTTATCTGAAATTGGTTAAAAATCTTATCTGAAATAAACTTAAAAAAAAAATCACACCAAATAAATGCACTGGGTGCCAGCGCATTTTTTTAGGGGTGGAGATGCCTTGGCCTATTACTGTTCACTCCAGTCTATTACTGTTCACTTGAGTGGATAAATGCGCTGGGTGCTGGCGCAAAGTCCTTAGGGGTGGACTTGCTCTAAGAGTAAGAGTCGAAAAGAGGATTATTCACTTCGTTTTTTCATTCAAAATCATGCATGAGTCTTTTATCTAAAACGGCTCCTAAGTGATAAAAGAAATGAGAACTCATTTTCCTTCTTTTTTTTATTACCTTTCATGGGCATGCATAAGATCAATTCATTGGTTGCTACTTAGTATCGGCAATAAGTCTGAAAAAATATTTAAAATATCAAATTTAAATATTTGTACCCTCTCAAAGTAAGAAATCATGGCAGATTAGAGTAAGAAATGATTCTCATATTCCCTTTTTATTCTTCTTCACATATTTTTCTTTTGATTTTGGTTCCTATGTGATGTAAGAAGGTGATTTCTACATATCTATTTTTACTTCATACACGCTTTTTCGTAATTACTTAAGTTTTTTATTTGTTCAATCAATTAAAAGGGTGTGCAGAAATCTTTTCTCTTAATTAATTAAATTTCAAAGCTAAAATTCAAATTGTATTAACCTTTACATGAGTGAAATGAAAGAAAAAGTAAATGTGAAAGCGAAAGGTTTGAAGTTTGGAGCCGACAAAACAAGTTGAGTCGGCTATGAAACGAACACAGACAGAAGCAGTAGACCAAGAAGTCAAACAGTTGATCCATATTTGGCAATTGGCGTGGAGACTGGAACTCAAGTCAACGCCAGCCGATATCTTTTTCTTTTGGCTCCAAACAAAATTGCCACCCACTTACCAGTCATCTCACCAATCATACGAGGAGTGGAAAATTTGCTCATTTCGTCCTCTTTTTTTTATTTCAATGACTTCGAGTACAACTTGCCTTTATATTTTTTCAATGCAAAACTAGTATTCATATGCTTGACATTTGTTAGAAGCATAATTTGGAGTTCTAATCCTTAATATTTCAATTTGATAAAATGCGGAGTAATGACCCTTGAAGCTAATTCTATGAGAATTTTCTTCAAAATTAAATATGTAACACACACATATTTAAAAAACAGCACAAATGCAGTTCCTGATTATTTATTAAAAGAAGATTACGTGCATTTCATGCGCATAATTTTTTGACGGAAATTCTTAATAAGGTGGGTTATATCTAATAAGACTTGCTCCAAGTTTGAAATCAATGTGCAAGGAATATTAATGCACACCCAATATTTAATTAGGAATTTTTTATAGATGATGTTTTGGACATGGCATATACCATCATTGGAGGTATTCGGTAATGGCGCTTCTTGCCTAAGATATGAATCCATCTGTTCATGTTGAACACTGACCAAAAAAGAAAATTGAGAAAAATATTAGTGAAACACAAAGATGATATAAAACTATACTTTAGATAATATTTAATAGGAGAAACATGATATGAATCCAATTTTGTGAGTCATTTTTGAGACGAGTCCAATTATATTCCATGTCAGTTTTTTTTTTTTCATTTTCATACCAATTTACTCCTAAAATTACTTATAAGTAATCAATATTATCCCTTGATTTTAGGATTAGTATTTGTGATAAGTTTTACTTATTTGAGGTTTAAAGAATAAAATTCCCTTAGTGATAGGATAATTGTTGGAATAAAATTGCTTCCTATATATCTCCAAGGGAGGATATGTCTCTTCATTTCTTCTTCATTTATCTATTCTTTATTTTTAGTTTGTTATCTAAAACCTTTTTCTTAGTTAGGATTTATCATTTGCCTTGCGAATCTTCTTGTTCTTTATCATTGTTTAGTTTTCCTATTCTCTTCTTAGACTTCCACTATATATGAAATTTGATTCTGTTTGATCAAAGAATGGAGGTTGGTTGGCTTCTTTCATCAAATTGCTTGTTGTGTTCAAATTAGTTAATTTTGTGGTCAAAGTTGGATCTTCATTTGAGTTGTATTTTTACTCAAATTAATTGATTTCATGGCCGATATTAATCTACATGTATCACAAGATTTTGTTATATAACCTACCTCTATTATAGGCAGATTATATTTTTCTATTTTTATTATCTATCTCCATCTCAAATTGCTTCTATATGTTTTCCTATATTACATAGTAATTTATCTTGCTTATAGGTAGGTAAATTGTGTATTTATACCTTTTAGTTCGTTTATCTACCTATTGATTATATATATTTTCTTCGTTTGATATCTTACTTATAGGTATATGTACATTTATGTATTAGTACCTTTTAATTAGGTTGTATATTTTTGCAACTTAATCTATTATAAAAATATTTTATTTTATTAAAAGGTAAAGAATTGAAACGTTATTTTTTTAAATGTTTAGTAGATTGCAGATGTTTAAATATTCAAAATTTGAAAACAAAGGGTAAATAGGTTTAAAAAAATAGTTAAGCGGACCTAAATCAGAAATTTCAAAAAATTGGACTAAAGCCAATAGTACGTCAATTTTTTGGACCTATATCTTAATGCCCCTATTTAATATGACACAACAACTCTCCTAAGGTTTTCATTTTAAGAACCTATGAGGTACTTTTTCATAAGAGCCTTAGATTAAATAATTTTTGTTATTCATAGATAAAATACTAATTGATAGAACAAGTAAACAAAATAAATAAGAAGAGAAAAAGGTTTCATGTCATGTTGAATCTCTTTCATTTGCAAAACCTAGTTTCCTCATGAAATATCTAAACTCAGCAAATCCAATTGCATGAAACCCTAACAACTTTACACATCCAATCTTTTATTTAAGTTGATAGCTGAATCTACTATAAGATTAATTTGATGGCTCATATAAACAAGGACCTTATAAGTCCTTAAAGTGAGCAACTTAGTAGAGTAGTTCTATTAATATGATATAGGAACTGAACGTCTTATGTCACAACTCGGGCCGGGCCCCCACCACATTCTGGGCTCGACTCCATCGTAGCATGATATTGTCCGCTTTGGGCCCTGACCACACCTTCACGGTTTTGTTTCTGGGAACTCACACGAGAACTTCCCAGTGGGTCACCTATCCTGAGATTGCTCTCGCACGAACTCGCTTAACTTCGGAGTTCCTATGGAACCCGAAGCCAGTGAGCTCCCAAAAGGCCTCATGCTAGGTAGAGATGTGAATATACATATAAGGCTTACATGATCTTCACCCCTGCACGATGTGGGATCTTACAATCCCCCGACCTGGGAAGGTCGAAGCATGCTAGCCATCACCGTGAGGTGACGTAACCATAAGGGTAAGTGATGTAAAAAATGAGTAAATTTAAAACTAATTAGAACTAATTATACTAAATAGTGAAAGAGTGCGTAATCGTGGGAAGAACCTATTATAATTATTCAGAGCGTAATAGATAGTGAGACAACATAAGAGTAGTCAAAGTACACTTATTACATAACAGTGATATGTTCGTACATCTAAACAGAAGAGAATGTCAGAACTGCCGAGATTCCTCGAGTGCCACAAAGAGTACAACTATCTAGGTCGTGGAGGGGCGAAAAACAAAGTTGAGTGGGTCAGCAAAACAATGCTTATACAAAATTCTTTATTTTCGAATATATTAACCCCTCGCCGTAAAACAAGTATAGTTTCCTTAAAACATACTATGTAGGTATGTAAACGATAAATCAACAATATTATAACGGTATTATAACCAGAATATGCCAAGTCATGATGTATCAAATGCCACAATAATATAATAATGTGACAATCAAGTATAGCTAAGTGCTCATCCATCTAAGCTGACACACGAATTCGAACAGATAATTTCTGACACAAATAAGACTAGGTGTAATCAATATGCTCTAGTACTACGATCATGTGAAGGTTGGTGCAGAAGCACGGTCACATACAAGTCGGATTACCTAGTGCAATCTACCCGACATGACTGTCACCTAACCTGGATCCAAGAAAGCGAACGGTGCGATGTGAACATACACGTGAAGGACTGGCCCTGACCCTGGGCCGAGTACTAACACCAGTGTAGCAAGATGAGCATGTACAAATATATATATGAATGTCATGACAGTAATATCCCAACCACATATTAGCATTTATCACAATTAATATCACAAGAACGATACTTGGCAAAATAAACGTAAAAGTGAAGTAAATACGCATTTATGGAAACTATAAATATGTATAGGTATAAAAACAAACTGCCCACTCACAAGTACGTCGCTGGGTCATAGCCCCCGAACCTAGCTTAGCCTCGAACGTCCTCGGGATACGTTTCCCCTATATGTGAAATAACTAATTTCGAATTAATTAAAGCACATATATGTAAATCTAAATAAAACCCCCATAGTTTGCTTAAACCTAGGGTTTAAATATACCATCATAACCTACTCGACGTCACGAACATCCCCAAAATTTTAAAATAATTTTTGGATGGTTCATGCGCCCCCATGTGCCATCAAGGGCACGGCCAGACGCGCCCCCACGCGCAGGCCAGTGCCGTCAGTTAGCCTGACGTCGTTAGGAATATTTCACGGAATATTCCGTTAAATGCTAACAAAAATTAACGGCGTTACCTGACGCCATCAGAATATTACGTCACTTTGACAGAATATTCCGTCTCCTTCTCCGGCGACCCTCGCCATCGCCGCCGTTTGCAACTCAACTTTTCTGGAAAATTTTCAAATGCACTATTCTTGATCATTTCTCAACCATTTTTGACGTACTTTATATGGATTTGAAGCTTGTGAAGAGTAGAATCGCGTTATACCTGACTGGAGTCCAAAAAGTGGATGGAGGTCGTCGAAAAAACCTTCGAAAATTTTGGCCAAAAGTGAACTTTTCAAAACTCGGTCATTTTACTTCCAAATTTCTCCTAAATTGTTGTAGGAGCCTCGAGGAGTTGCGTAGAAGCTTCCCCAAGCTTCAAAACTTCCTAACTCACTCGAAAACACATCGAACTCAATTTTTCCGAGTTCGGACCTCACGAGTTCGACGTTGAAAACTCATCCATTCCAGGTTTCAAGAACATTTTTATGTTTGCAAAGATGGGATGAACACGAAAATGAGGTTCTTGGGTTCAATCTGTGAGCTTTAAAGCTCGTTTGAGAGATTGCAGAGAAGAAGAGAGTTTCGAGAGGGAACGAGAGAGGACGAGAAAGAGAGAGTTCCTTTTTCTAATTTCTGATTGGGTGCTGTGTAGAGGGAAGGGATGGGATTGGTGAGAGATTTGAGGGAGTTGATTGGTGAGAAAGTGAAATAATGGGGGAGGGTGCATGGTTTGGGTTAAAAGGGTAGATAGGGATAGGTTTTCAGATTTTCTATTGTAAGGGAAATCAAATTCTATCCGAAGTAGATATTTCTACACTGGTAGAAATTCTTGTACACTCATAACAACGGGTACAATTTAAATGCGATAACTAGAAATAAAATAAAAGCGATATAACTACGTCCATGTCACTTACCAATAAGGGCATAACCGACAATACACATACTCGGGGAGAAATTACATAGGAAAATTAGGGACAGGTCGTCACATCTTAACAATGATGATTAACGTAATTGCATTGCATCGTTCATTATCCTAAATGTAATAACATAATAATTTTTTTATTTGAATATATACTAATAGGAAACTAGATATTAATCCTTGAAAAATATTATCTTTAGACTAAAACCTTAACCAAGATAAAAAAACTAATTATAGTCCTTTGACTTATGTCCAAGTCAACATTTATATTTAATGCCAGACTTAATTTCTTTTATGTAATTTTTTTCTTCCTATATTATCCTTGAGTGAATTATAATGTCTCATATTTAATTTATTTATAACTTTTCATTTTATTGCTAACATAAATGATTCTACTTAAAAATGAAACTTTTTGTCCAACTCAAAATTTTATCTTCAACCGTGTAAGAAGAAAAGGCTAGGGCCACCATCCACATCTAATATTTCTTCTTATACATCTAATAGTGCATGATTTATTTTTACCTTCTCATACATCGAATCTACCAATTTTTTCTTTTGATGTTAATGTATCAATACTTCTGTACCTATATGTACATATGTACCGACACTTCAACATCGATACTTCTGTACCGATGCTAACGTATCAATGCTTTCATACCTATATGCATGTATGTACCTATGTGCATGTATGTAACGGCACTTCCATACCGATACCTTCGTACCTATGTGCATGTATATACCTACACATATGTACCAACACTTATCCAATTCCTATATATAGATAATAAGGAGTTGTTATACTATTTTTTTGTGATATATATATATATATATATATATATATATTAAGGGTTATTATTTAATATTTTAACCTATTGTTTTTGTAGTTGATTTTTCTATGTTCGACTTCTTAAGGTGACTGACCTAAAATTACTATAGACTTAATTTGTTTGTCAGCAAGTATAAATTAGTATAATTTACCTTAGTTGGATTTATCTTATTGACTTTCGTATCAAAATTTAAATGTTTTTGAATTTTGAATGGTTTATTAACAGAAAATATTTAAGCCTTAATTATAGAATAGGTTGACAATTTAAATGGCAAAGTTTGTAAATATGGTACGTAATAGAGGTATCTTGTAATATGATGTGGCAGTGAATATTATATTTGTAACATCCCACATCGTTCAGGGGAGTGATCCTTAAATGTATATTCCCATCACTACCTAGCACGAGGCCTTTTGGGAGCTCACTGGCTTCGGGTACCATTGGAGCTCCGAAGTTAAGTGAGTAGCACGCGAGAGCACTCCCATGATGGGTGACCCACTGGGAAGTTGCTCGTGAGTTCCCAGAAACAAAACTGTGAGGGCGTGGTCGGGGCCCAAAGCGGATAATATCGTGCTACGGTGGTGGAGCGGGCTCGGGAAGTGATCTGCCCTGGGCCGGGATGTGACAAATGGTATCAGAGCCAATCCCTGGCCGGAAGTGTGCCGACGAGAACGTCAGGCCCCTAAGGGGGGTGGATTGTAACATCCCACATCGCCCAGGGGAGTGATCCTTAAATGTATATTCACATCCCTACCTAGCACGAGGCCTTTTGGGAGCTTATTGGCTTCGTGGTCGGGGGCCAAAGCGGACAATATCGTGCTACGGTGGTGGAGCGGGCCCTGGAAGTGATCTGCCCTGGGCCGGGATGTGACAAATGGTATAAGAGCCAATCCCTGGCCGGAAGTGTGCCGACGAGAACGTCAGGCCCCTAAGGGGGGTGGATTGTAACATCCCACATCGCCCAGGGGAGTGATCCTTAAATGTATATTCACATCCCTACCTAGCACGAGGCCTTTTGGGAGCTCATTGGCTTCGTGGTCGGGGCCCAAAGCGGACAATATCGTGCTACGGTGGTGGAGCGGGTCCGGGAAGTGATCTGCCCTAGGCCGGGATGTGACAAATGGTATCAGAGCCAATCCCTGGCTGGAAGTGTGCTGACGAGGACGTCAGGCCCCTAAGGGGGGTGGATTGTAACATCCCACATCGCTCAGGGGAGTGATCCTTAAATGTATATTCCCATCCCTACCTAGCACGAAGCCTTTTGGGAGCTCATTGGCTTCGGGTTCCATCGGAACTCCAAAGTTAAGTGAGTAGCACGCGAGGTCACTCCCATGATGAGTGACCCACTAGGAAGTTGCTCGTGAGTTCCTAGAAACAAAACCGTGAGGGCGTGGTCGGGGCCCAAAGCGGATAATATCGTGCTACGGTAGTGGAGCGGGCCCGGGAAGTGATCTACCCTGGGCCGGGATGTGACAATATTAGAGACTTAAATAAGATTTTGAAACCCATTCAGGTTATAATCTAAAAATTATCTTATATAGGCCCTAAAATCTAATTGCCCCTAAAACTAACACACTTGTTAATCACACACCTAATAGTAGGCCAAATAATTTGATGCAAGATTCACCTGTACTCGAGAATATTATAACAACAAATGCGTCAACTTTACGTACCTAAATAATATTACTCTAAATCGGTAGTGACAAACGTGTGAGACCCTTGTTATCAATAACCACACATTTCAAATCGATGCCAAAACAACCGCAATTTTCCGACTTAGCTGTCGTGTTTAAACTCCAAGCTTCTGTCACTCACTGCCGAATTCGTTGACCACCCCATTTAGTCCACACGATTTCACACTCTCTTGCGTAAACTGATCAAGATCTGTCTAGGTTTTAAGTAAGTGTATATATATATATATAACTCAAAAGTTACCATGTACATGCATAGATGATAGATCTATATATATATATATATATATATATATATATATATATATATATATATATATATATATATATATATATATATATAGGGGATACAAAACCATAAACGTATCTGTCAAGGTTCAGCTCTCATTTTGCCCAATGGGCTATGTAATGTTTATCATATTATGTTCTACGCCTGGTGTGTATACAAACCCTCACTCTCTCTTATTTAAGTTAGCAAGCTTGCTGGGTTAATTAAAAGGAAAACTAATGAAAAGGGCTTGAAAACTTTGAGTTTTAATGATAAGGACAAAATAAAGGGTAAAGTGAATAGTACAAATGTTGATTTTTTAGTGTAAAAATGTGGTTTTTCGTTAAAGTGAACAGTACCAGGTGTTTTTCGTTAAAGTTCCCATAATTAAATTCATTCTTATACAACATGGAATTTTCTCTTTCACCAAAATTTGCATGCTTCATATATGAGCTTATTGATAATCGCTCAAATTAATTAACTTCATTATTATACATTTTTATCTCATTCTGCACACTATGTCCAGATGTGTGCATGTAAAAAGGGATATACGAAAATAACTTCTCAATATATACCATACGCAGGGTGGCGCACACATGCATGAAAAATTTATCTAGCTTCTTGTCAAATTAGTTGTCATCAAATACAAACTGAAGTGAGCTTAATTTGATATAAGAAAGAAGTTGTTTTAGACGAGCAGAAATTAAACAGAACCAAAAAAAGGGAAAGAAAAACAGACATGCATCAAAATTATATGAGCCTTTTACTCTCCTTGATCGATCGTTCAATCTGATCTCCTACCGTTCCCAGAGCTATTAATTCACTCTTATCATCTTGAGTGACTGCTGTCAAAGTCTTTCCTATACTTATGAGGAGGGCCCGAACTTGAACTCGAAAAAGAAGAACCGAACTGCATCGAAAAGCTTGGGAGCTCTGCCGCTTGTTGAGATGGCATGGAGGACGACGACAACAAGGATGTACAATATGTGACATTATTATGTTGTGTACAATCGAAAACACTGGAAGAAGTTGGTCGAGTAATATTAGGCTGAGGAGGATTAATGTTCAAGCTGTCTTGTTGATCAGTAGTTATTAATGTGAGGCAACCTGACTCAGAGCTCCCTTGAACTCTCTCGGGGAAGTTTAACTTAGCTTTTCTTCCTTTGAACTTGAGTGCTGCTTTATCATAAGCTAGTGCTGCAGCCTCAGCTGTGTCAAAAGTGCCCAGCCACACTCGGGCTGCCTTCACCGGGTCACGAATCTCAGCAGCCCACTTTCCCGATGGTCTCCGCCTCACTCCTCTGTAATGTTGTCTCCTCAAATTTCCTTCACACAAACATATATATTAATTTCTCATAAATATCAAACCTGAAAAAGAATCATTTCATACATAGGCGGAGACAGTACCGAAGTTTGAGTAATGCTAGAAGGATCGTGCTAGTTGAACATAGTCAATACTCGCTTTTCTTAGGTTCAATTCCTATCCGTGGTGCTCAATTGTTATTTGACACATTATAACATTTCACTTTTTGTTTGAAAATATGGTCCCTCTAACATTAGCTAAGAATGTAACATCCCACATCATCTAGGGAAGTGGATCCTGTAAGCCTTATATGTATATTCTCATCTCTACCTAGCATGAGGCATTTTGGGAGCTCACTGGTTTTGGGTTCTATCGGAACTCCGAAGTTAAGCAAGCTTGGGCGAGAGCAATCCCAGGATGGGTGACCCACTGGGAAGTTCTCGTGTGAATTCCCAGAGACAAAACCGCGAAGGTGTGGTCGGGGCTTACAACGAACAATATCGTGCTATGGCGAAGTCAAGCCCAGGATGTGACAATTTGGTATCAGAGCCAATCCCTGGCTGGATGTGTGCTGGCAAGGACGTCGGGACTCTAAGGGGGGTGGATTGTAACATCCCACATCGTCCAGGGGAGTGGATCCTGTAAGCCTTATATGTATATTCCCATCTCTACCTAGCACGAGGCCTTTTGGGAGCTCACTGGCTTTGGGTTCCATCGGAACTCTGAAGTTAAGCGAGTTTAGGCGAGAGCAATCCCATGATGGGTAACCTATTGGGAAGTTTTCGTGTGAATTCCCAGAAACAAAACCGCGAGGGCATGGTCGGGGCCTAAACGGACAATATCGTGCTACGGCGGAGTCAAACCCCGGATGTGACCAAGAACTTGTACTTTACTAATTAAGACAGGTTTATGAAAAAAAATTTCCGATGAAGATGATTATCACAAAATTAATATCGGGTCACGAAATCCTAATATGCACCTGTTTGGGCCCAAAATAATATTTTGGGCTGAGCTTAGAGTCGTTCTCGATCTAGTAACATTTAGAATCTTATCATGGGTCGTCCAGTCAAGGTCGACTGAACCCTATTACGGAGAGGATTGGTTTAGATAAGGGTGAGGTAGTCGAACCCTAGTGCAACGAGGAGTCTTAAAGTTGAGGATGCTTAGAATTAAGGGATGAATCTGGTTTGTTAAGAAGCTTGGTTCAAAGTCCTATAGGGGTTAAGATTGGCTGAAACCTGATCAGATTAGGTTGAGGAGTTCTAATCCAAATGAATCTTTAGTTCCACCATAAGGGGGTTCGCTGCTATAAATAGAGAGGGGAGTGCATCATTCATGGCCCCTCCAAATCAACACACAAATTGCCTTGCGCAAAGCTTCTCAACAACCCTGAGATTTTTTCCTCTCCCCCTTTCTTTTTGCGAACACATCTTCAGTTTGGATAGACAGCACTGTGAAGGCAACCGACGACATCTTCAGTTTGTATAGACATCACTGGAGCCATAGAATCAGCCGACCAAGGAGCACCTTCAGTTTGGATAGACATCACCGCTTCGAGACCAACTGGTTATTTATCCAAGTCTCGGTTAACAAGGATTTCTGAGTCCTTGTTGGTAGAGGTCATCTCATTAGCCTTCTCGACGAAGTGAGGTGTTACCAAGTTACTATATCCGGCAATTGAAAGCTAAATATATGTGTAAAGTTCAAATCGGGAAAAAATGAATAAATAAGTTGAAGCATTATACTAGAGAAAGGAATGCTAGAGTGATAATCGATAACTATATAAATATAATGATTTCTGCACAACCTCTTCATCCAATCTCAAGGCTAGAAATAAAGAGTGAGCAGTAGGAGAAAATATGGACGCCACAATCCACATAACTAAAAGGTGGAAGAAATCCATATGATTAGTTATACAGAAGCTCCCTAAATCCCTTACGAGGGAGATCATGTAGTTCTGCTGGAAATATACCAAAAAGTTATTTTTGTCACAGAGAACCAAAAAGAAGATTAATTCATTGTTGATAATATATAAAATATAATACCTTGATCTTGAAGTAGCACCGGTTGAGATTGAGTCTCTGTAGGGCTGGACTGTGAGGTGATTAATGGATTTATTCCTTGCACTTGACCAAGTGGGTTATTAATTTGGTCACTATTTTTTCCGATCACCTGAGCTAGAGCTGAAACCATGGCAGAAGTGTCTTGCTGAGATCGAGTCGGGTAAACAGGAAAGATTTGATCCTCCTCTTTCTCCTCCGATTCAACCGAAGCCAGCGGCCTCTTCCCATGTTTTCGATCCACTTTATGAATCTAGATATTAATATTTTGACGTTATATATATGAGTCAGAATCGAGGGGTACACCAACAACTGATTCAAATTCGTTCTAGCTTTACGGCGTACATTAAAAGTAGACAGTAGGTTAAGGAAAGAAAAGAACGAGATGAGAGGAGAACAATGAGGGGAGGAGGAACATAGGTGGGATATAGGGTTTGCTACAGAAACATCTAGACTTTATACATATTTCGTTACCGTGGTGTGAACGTTGAAGAATCCATTGGTCATCCAACATTATTGATTCCATGTTGATAGACGCATATTTATGCGACTTAGTTAACTAGTTTTCTTGCATTTACGTTATTAGTTCTTAGTTATTTTAGTACTTTAAGCCATTTTCGTGTGTTTGTAGGTCCAAAGGGTTAAGGTAGCAAGAAAGTGCATTTTTGTGCATTTTGGAGCAGTTTTGAGCTTGGAATGGATTACTTATGATATGAGCAAGATGGATGGACGAATTTGAAGAAAAAAGAGGCTAGGAACATGCTAAAAATCTGGTGAAACAAATACAAGTTGCAAGAAGGGATAAATTTCTAGAAGGATTGGCCAAAACTTCACTCAAAACCATGCATACCCCATAAAATTCATCAATGCCGTGGCCTTCCCTTTGTTTTACTTCCACCAGATTTTTTAGTGATGATGCAATGCCTATCTCACTATGACATTTGAGTGGATGATGTAATGCTTAACTCACCATGACATTTGAGTGGATGATGCAATGCTTAACTCACCATGACATGTGAGTGGATGACTCAAAACCTACCTTCACCAACAATTCTCCACCTTGCCATGCCTTACCTACTTCATTTCACCAAATTTTTGCATTAAACATGTCCATCCTCTTCCTATAAATACCATGGCAGCAACCTCATTCAAATCATCCAGAAATTAACCATTCTCCAAGCCTTTCCTTGCCTCTCCTACATATCTAAACCCCTTCCCATCCATTCCTCCAAATAACCAACCCTTCAACATCATTCCAACCTTGTTGTTGCGGCAAGGAGTAGGAGAAAAGTCCTTGGACGCACTTGCTATCCAACATGGATCGTTGGAACGTTTAGGTGCTTTCTTCCCTTTGTTTTTCAATGTTTAAATTTGTTTATCTTTGTATTGTAATAATGAGGAACTAAACCCCCCTTGGCTAGGGGGGGATTCAAAACCATGTTTATGCTTGCTATATGATTTGATTACTTCCAATTGCGTTTCTTGAATTGTGAATTCAATTTACTTATCCGTTCGTATAAAAACTAATTTGTGTATGTTGGTTGAGAGTGCACGCTTAATTTTCATGCATGAATTTGACGCTAGAATATAAGGGAGTTTCACCTAATCGTTATGAACTTATATTCACAAGTAGTGAAGGTTGCTAGTCACAATCACGTTAAGTAAATTCTTGGCATAAGTTTCATGCAAATCATAGTAACGAGTGCCTCGTCAATGCTTATGTTTTTCATAGAACTTAATGATTCTTGCTTGTATCTCTATTATGCAATTCATGTAGGGAACTTGTAGGGAATGTTTTGGGTTGTCGTATGCAATCATCCAATCTAATAACTTGTTGAAAAACTGAGAGTTAATTAGTGCAATTCACGGTAATTTGGGGCGTTGAGTATTCATAACTTATCGAAGAGCAATTGGAAATCATTTTATATGCAAGCAAAACATGTGTGGAGAAGAACCCCTTAGCTAGCCTTCCATTATCCATTCAACCCAAATTTGTTTAAAATCTATTTAAGTTTTTAGTTTATTCGTTTTTACTTTCAACTTCACCAAACTCAAATCCCCCTTTTACTTTCTTGTTTTAAAATCTTTTGTTTACATTTTTAACTTTGTTTCTTTTTGTTTTTGAGTCAGTTTAGAGGTTTTAGCAAGCCCTCCTAATCCCCGGTTTAGAACGATCCCTACTTACATACTTTGCTACAATTGTCAAAAGAGGGTTTAATTTGTGTGTCAAGTAATTCTCGCATCAAATTTTGGCGCCGTTGCCGGGGATTAGCAACTTTGCTAAATCCCCATTGTTTCTTTTTATTTCTTTTTGTGTGTTTTAATTTTAGTTTTAATTTTATTTGATTTTGTTTATTTCAGGTACTAGTTTATGACTCGTAGTTCTCAACCAGTTCGTGCACACATATCGGAGTTTGACGACAATTTTGAACGAACTTTGAGAAGGAAAAGGAAAGAACCAGAACCTAATCCACCTAGTTCTAGTTCTGAATCCAAATTTGAAGAAAAGGAGGAGGCAGAAAAAGACATGGAGGTGGACAATCGAACAATCAAAGAACTTTCAGCCTCGGGATTGGACAATGCCGCGCCTCTATGTATCCAATACCCCGCAGCAGCCCGAGGAAAGACAGAAGAATTTGAATTGAAGTCAAGCTTGTTACACCACATTCCGAAGTACCATGGGTTGTCCATGGAAGATCCTAACAAACACTTGAAAGAATTCGAGGTAGTGTGTTCGAGCATGACCCCCGTCAATGTCGATGGGAGTATTTTGAAGATGAAAGCCTTCCCTTTTTCTCTCTTGGAAAAGGCGAAGGATTGGTTGTACGAATTGGCGCCCGGAACCGTCACATCATGGGAAAGCATGAAACGGGCCTTCTTGGAGAAGTTTTTCCCAACTTCTCGAGTCATCCTCCTACGGAAAAGGATAAGTGGAATTCAACAAGAGGAAGGTGAATCTTTTCCTACTTATTATGAACGTTTTAAATCTCTTGTTGCTTCTTGTCCACAGCATCAGATGAAGGAGGAACTTCTTTTGCAATACTTCTACGAGGGGCTACTACCTATCGAACGTCAAATGCTAGATGCCTCGGCGGGAGGAGCCTTGGTGGACAAGACCCCCACGGCAGCAAAGACTTTAATTTCCAACCGTGCGTTGAATGCTCAACAATACGAAGGCGTTGGACAAAGGAGTAACCCACGACCACATCAAGTCAATGAGGTAAGTGCCATAACCGAACTTCAAAATCAAATGGCTAACCTTACTACTTTGCTTTCTTAGGTAGTGGAAGGTCCAAAAGTGCAAAACGTGGCAACTTGTGGCGTGTGTTCCATGCAAGGCCACCTTACGGACAAGTGCCCACAGTTGATAGAAAATGGAGGGTGGGAGACCCTCAATGCCGTGGGATTTGACAACCAATACCAACCAAGGAATGACCCATTTTCCAATACTTACAATCCCGGTTGGCGTGATCATCCAAATTTCAAATGGCGAGAACCCCAACAAGGCCAACAACAAAGCGGATTTAGGCAACAACCCCCGGGTTTCTATCAAAAGCCGTTTGCACCAACTCAACCCCAAGCACAACCTGCCCAAAAATCAAGTTCGTCTATTGATAATGATCAAATTTTTAATTTACTAACTTCTATGGCGCAGGGAATGCAAAATATGGACAAAAAGGTGGACGAGTTGGAGAAACAAGTAGGGCAAATTGCCGAGTTCATGGGGCAGTTTCGAGAGCAAGGCAAGTTGCCTAGCTCAACCATTGCAAATCCAAAAGGAGGCTTTGAAACCGTCAATGCAATCATGTTGAGAAGTGGTACACAGGTTGGAGCCAAACCAAAATCATCCAAATCAAGTCACGATGAGGATGACAAGTTGCTACAAGAGGAAGCACAGGGACCAAAACTCACGGCCAAGGATAAACAATCCTTGCCACCACCATCTATCCCTCCTAAGCCGTCCCAAACCACCAAGGTAAGTCCAAATTCGACTTTTTCTAGTTCCATTCCACTAAATGTGCCCTTTCCTGGCAGGTTTAGGCAATCAAAGAAGGAAGAAGCCGAGAAGGACATTCTAGAGACCTTTCGGAAAGTTCAAGTCAATATTCCGCTCCTTGATGCAATTAAGCAAGTCCCGAGATATGCTCAGTTTTTAAAAGAACTTTGTACATCAAGGAGAAGGATTTCGAACAAAGAGGTGGTCCAAGTAAGTGAGAATGTTTCTGCCATGTTACAAAGGAAATTACCCCCTAAATGCAAAGATCCAGGTAGTTTTACAATTCCGTGCGTTATTGGCAAGACTAAGTTTGAACAATGCATGTTAGACTTAGGGGCTTCGATTAATGTTATGTCATACTCTATTTATGCATCTATGAACTTAGGTGAGCTTAAAAACGATGGTGTGATTATTCAATTAGCCGATCGTTCTAATGCATATCCAAAGGGTGTTTTGGAAGATGTGTTGGTGCAAGTGGGCAATTTGATTTTTCCAGCGGACTTTTACGTGCTTGACATGGAGGATTCACCCTATTCTACCCCATTGCCGATACTATTAGGGCGGCCCTTCATGAAGACAGCCCAAACCAAGATTGATGTGGCTAAGGGAGAGTTAACGATGGAGTTTGGTGATGAATTGATTAAATTCAAAGTTCCTGAATATGTTAAGAATCCTCATGATGTTCGTTCTTGTTTTGCAATAGATGTGATTAAACATGTGGGGAAGGAACATTCATGCGCACCAATCAAGAAGGATGTCCCTAGATGCATCATCGAAAAGGGTATTGGAGTGGAGCATACAAAGCATGTCATGGAGGATGTACCCCTCCATACCGTGGCACCTAGTCAAGCTTAAACGGAGGTACCGTCCGGCTGGAAGACGTTAAAGAAAGCGTTTCGTGGGAGGCAACCCATGCATTCGACAAAGGAAGGCCTAGAGAGCACTCCAATTCCAGATTTGCGTTCCTAAACCCTTCTCTTTGTTGTTTAATTAGTTTCTGCCATATTTAGTTTGTTAGTGTTTGTTTGTTTGTTTATGTGTTTTTGTGTTAGTTATGCTTTGAAACATTGAGGACAATGTTTGGTTTAAGTGTGGGGGGGGGGTAACCAAAGTGTTTTGATGCAAATTCGTAGGGTTTTCTCACTCATACTTCCCAATGTTGTTTCTTGCTGTTTTTAGGTGTTTTTAAGCTGTTTTGGTGAGTTTTAGTGTGTGCTGACTTATAACTCCGAAAATCACATAAAAATTTGAAAAATTGCTTTGCAAAACCCAAAAAGAGTTGTTTTTGTGTGTTTGTTTGTGTCTTAGGGTACCTTCCAACACAATAATGAGGATTCGGTTTGTAATTGCATAACTGTTGAAGTAAGTTACAAACATGGATGAAAGTTTGACATGCTCTTTGGTTTATGCTTAGTTGTAATTATAGTTCATGAATTCACATGTAGTCAAAAGAAAAATTAGTTTTTGTAACATGCTTGAAGGAAGAAACTCAAACTAACGCTACAACCCTGAGAGACTTGAGCTTTTAACGTTCTTTGGAGAGTTAATAATCTGTGCATTTGTTGTCTTCTAAAGTCGTTGCATGATCTCATTATTCTTTGATTGGTTACTACTTAGAAGGCGTTTTATCATGTAGTTCCAAATGCTAGAACTCATGCCCATTTCATTCAAAGCATGCTATTGATCTGCATAACACATATTCAAGATGAAGTTGTGTAGTGACCACCACCAAAGCCAAATTGTCGTGTATCCTATTTTCATTATGTGTTTAAGTTTAACTCCATTGAACCTTGTTTAGCCTTTTCTTTGTTAACCCACATCATCCTCACCTAGCCTAGATTAGGACTATCCATACCCTCGTTCTTAAAGTATAGTAAGCATGATTCAAATTGAATTCCTTTTGATTAATGTGGGCAGAAAATAAGTGTGGGGGAAGTGTTTATCATGTGAGTTTGTGTGCCATAGGCACGAGAAAAAAAAAAAAAAAAAAAAAAGAGTTCCAAAATATTGTTTGTTGAAATAAGGGTCCAAAACAATGAATTCGGCCCTAAGAAGTTGTTTAAATCTTCCCCTTGTGTTTTAAAGTTAATTTCTGCAATCTAAGTGAATTCTAAGTCTCAATTTTACTACTTTGCTTACTAATGCTTGAAGAACGTTTGTTTTCCCTATCCTTTCTTTGTTAACCATTCCCCAAGCCCCGTTACAACCCTTAACTTCTATCTTGAGTGTTATGTATTTCAATATGTGGAGTTTGGGATTGGTTTGAGCATATGGTGTCCCTGGTTCTCGCATCTAAGTAGTAGCGTTCCATTCATGAGATCATATCTATAAATGCTTAATCATTCCAGAAAAGTGCTTCTTTTATAACATGTGTGAGTGTTCGTTTCCATGTTTACATCAATCTTCTCACATATACTTAGTATAGGGAGTGTAGTTAGAAAATCTGTGTGAAAATAAGAGTGTATCCAGTAAGGAATTGAGTGGATTCTCTAAGGCATGTTACTACGTCCATAATGTTGTTTTAAACGATTAAATGTGAGCTAGTGAATGGTAACTATGATTAAGTATATGCTCAAGAGTAGGGATGAATAAAATCTGTGGGAATAATGATCTTTGGCATGTTATGTATCGTTGGAAATCCCTGTAGCAAATGTTGGAAGGTTAGGTTATGTTTTGTTTGTTTTATTTTGCTCGAGGACTAGCAAAAGCTAAGTGTGGGGGAATTTGATAGACGCATATTTATGCGACTTAGTTAACTAGTTTTCTTGCATTTACGTTATTAGTTCTTAGTTATTTTAGTACTTTAAGCCATTTTCGTGTGTTTGTAGGTCCAAAGGGTTAAGGTAGCAAGAAAGTGCATTTTTGTGCATTTTGGAGCAGTTTTGAGCTTGGAATGGATTACTTATGATATGAGCAAGATGGATGGACGAATTTGAAGAAAAAAGAGGCTAGGAACATGCTAAAAATCTGGTGAAACAAATACAAGTTGCAAGAAGGGATAAATTTCTAGAAGGATTGGCCAAAACTTCACTCAAAACCATGCATACCCCATAAAATTCATCAATGCCGTGGCCTTCCCTTTGTTTTACTTCCACCAGATTTTTTAGTGATGATGCAATGCCTATCTCACTATGACATTTGAGTGGATGATGTAATGCTTAACTCACCATGACATTTGAGTGGATGATGCAATGCTTAACTCACCATGACATGTGAGTGGATGACTCAAAACCTACCCTCACCAACAATTCTCCACCTTGCCATGCCTTACCTACTTCATTTCACCAAATTTTTGCATTAAACATGTCCATCCTCTTCCTATAAATACCATGGCAGCAACCTCATTCAAATCATCCAGAAATTAACCATTCTCCAAGCCTTTCCTTGCCTCTCCTACATATCTAAACCCTTTCCCATCCATTCCTCCAAATAACCAACCCTTCAACATCATTCCAACCTTGTTGTTGCGGCAAGGAGTAGGAGAAAAGTCCTTGGACGCACTTGCTATCCAACATGGATCGTTGGAACGTTTAGGTGCTTTCTTCCCTTTGTTTTTCAATGTTTAAATTTGTTTATCTTTGTATTGTAATAATGAGGAACTAAACCCCCCTTGGCTAGGGGGGGATTCAAAACCATGTTTATGCTTGCTATATGATTTGATTACTTCCAATTGCGTTTCTTGAATTGTGAATTCAATTTACTTATCCGTTCGTATAAAAACTAATTTGTGTATGTTGGTTGAGAGTGCACGCTTAATTTTCATGCATGAATTTGACGCTAGAATATAAGGGAGTTTCACCTAATCGTTATGAACTTATATTCACAAGTAGTGAAGGTTGCTAGTCACAATCACGTTAAGTAAATTCTTGGCATAAGTTTCATGCAAATCATAGTAACGAGTGCCTCGTCAATGCTTATGTTTTTCATAGAACTTAATGATTCTTGCTTGTATCTCTATTATGCAATTCATGTAGGGAACTTGTAGGGAATGTTTTGGGTTGTCGTATGCAATCATCCAATCTAATAACTTGTTGAAAAACTGAGAGTTAATTAGTGAAATTCACGGTAATTTGGGGCGTTGAGTATTCATAACTTATCGAAGAGCAATTGGAAATCATTTTATATGCAAGCAAGACTTGTGTGGAGAAGAACCCCTTAGCTAGCCTTCCATTATCCATTCAACCCCAATTTGTTTAAAATCTATTTAAGTTTTTAGTTTATTCGTTTTTACTTTCAACTTCACCAAACTCAAATCCCCCTTTTACTTTCTTGTTTTAAAATCTTTTGTTTACATTTTTAACTTTGTTTCTTTTTGTTTTTGAGTCAGTTTAGAGGTTTTAGCAAGCCCTCCTAATCCCCGGTTTAGAACGATCCCTACTTACATACTTTGCTACAATTGTCAAAAGAGGGTTTAATTTGTGTGTCAAGCAATTCTCGCATCACATGTGTATATATATATTTGAATTTAGTTGAGTTCAATATTTATTGTACTTTATTCCTTTACACCACATTCCTATACAAATATATGCAAATTTGTCAAGTTGGACGTTGGAAGTCAAACCCTTACTCAAATGTGATGCTAGTTTAGGTCTGATTTTCGTATAGATTGGAAACAAAGTTTTCAATTTCTGTTTCAAAGTTTTGAAATTGGAACGGTTCAGATTGGATCACAATCTCAAATTTAGAATTTTTCAGAATCCGTAATCTTGAAAATTTCGGAACATAATTTGGAAATGTCATACATTTTGCTAGTCAATCGGTCAATTTGACCATTAAATGATAATGTGTGAATTGTGAGTCCCACATTTTTACTTATGTTTAATAGAAAAACAATGAACAAAAGGTATCCAAACCTAACAATAAAATATAAAATTTGATTACAAAATGCATATTTTGAGTATATAACTTTAAAAAGTCAGAATACTTTGAATTTTTTAAATTTTTTTTGTCAGAATCAGTTCGGAACACTTTGAATATATTCTGTTGGTACCACACATAATGGGCCTCAGACTTTGATACATTGGGCTTCATTACCCAATCCATATAATTATGTAAAAGGAGGAACCCCTTATTCTATAAAAGGGGACTCCTCCCCCATCACAGGGGGACGAAGTGAACCCAATAGAGGGCAATACCCTCACAAACACAACAACACTTTCTTTCTCTGGGGGACTCCCCCTCACCCTTGTAATCCATACATACAGTCAGAGAAATACAATCAGTGTGGACGTAGCCCAAACCTTGGGGTGAACCACGATACATCTTGTGTAATCTACATTTCATGCAGATTCACGGTCGGATTTATGTTGTTCCAAGACCTCCGGTTTTGTGCATCAACATTGGCGCCGTCTGTGGGAATCGATACGAAAAGTTGTGTTGGTTCTCTCTCAAATTTTCACCTCTACAATGAATCTGCAGAAACCAAGAACCAAATCGACAAACCCACCTCAGAAAACCAAGATATATCAACTGGGTGTGTTTTATTGTTCTCAAATTTTGAAGGGAAATCAAAATTATTAGCCATGGAAATGGAAGCAGAAGAACATGAAAAAGAAAGTCTTCGCCCTGAGTCAGAGAACCAAAAGTAGAAAACTCTAGTAAAGGGTGTCCGAGATTTGCTATGGACACCCATAAATTGATTCAGAATGCTGAGCAGCGAGTTACATTGGAGCTTTGTGGTGGGTGTGCTGATTGTGTACGGCATCAGTTAGGGTTTAAGCATGGCGAGTTGGAGCGAGGATCGGTTCGAAATAGCATTCTTCAACGTGGAGACGACGGTACCGACCCGACTCGGACAGGGCTTCACCATCTTGGAATTTGGACAGAACTACCTTCGACCCAGGGAATCTGTCATCCTCCTCCACGTGCGACCCACCAGCGTCTTCTACATATGGTCCCGACTGGGCTCCGTCAACCCCAACGACGCCATCTCTTCCTCCTTCGAGTTGCAGCAGAGATTGGAGGACGACTTTAACACCTCCACCACCTCCAAGAATTGAAGCTCTCTGCCGCACAAGCAGCCACATGTACCTCATAAACATTTAAAAACAAAAAGAAAGACAATGACAATCTCTCTCTCTCTCTAGTTCCTCTTTTCAGCTAGCTTTTACTTTTTCTTCATTACCCAATAATTTGTAATGGCTCTTTTCTGCTCCCAATATGTTGTTTCATGCTTAAATATTCTGTGCCTAGTTCTTGTTCAATCCCACTCTGCCATAATATACAGCATGAGGAACCACCACCACAACTTCCACCCTTATAGAACATGCTCCTTGCGTAGCTACTCCTGCTCGAAACTCTCGGTAGGGACACCTGCCGGTCAAAGCTCTGGTCAACACTCTAGTATTTGAGCATAGCAGTCGTGGTGGACTCCGGCGCCATCTGCGGTGGGCCAGCCTCAACCACATGGTTATCGTGATCATCATCATGATGATAATGACAATGAGGCAGCAGCAAATCGCGACACTTCTCTCTGTCGCCATCCTCAAGGACGACTCCACCTCTCTCTACTTCCGACTGACCCTAAACACTCTTCCTCCTCCTCTCGATCTCTGTCCGTGGAGCAAGCGGATGCGCTTTTGGAAATGACACTGTTGAAATTGAAGCTTGCGTCATGGATGACAAAAAGAGATGTGGAGCTGTTTTAGAGCTCACCATTATTAATTGACCCCGTCAAAGATAACAGGCTATGTTGATGTCTGCCATATGCCAAAAGCGAAAAGAAAAAGTAAAACGCTCAAGTAGGCGTGCATAAACAACCTGCAACTGTCAACCACATGGAAAAAGATAAGAGTTTTATCTTTTGGCTGAGTTATTTAAAATTATCATTTGTTTATTTAATATCTTATTATTTTTGTCATGATGGCTAATTATAAAATAATAATTTTATTATTTTTATATCATGATGACTTATGATTAAATAATATTATTTCTGATATCACATGATTACTATCACGTTATTGATTTATACAACATGTGATTTGTCAAACAACTGAATAAATCATTTATTCATGATTATATATATACACACACATTTAGGCAATACCTAATATATTGTTGATTTATGCAGCATGTTATTTATCAAACAACTGAATAAATCATTTATTCATGATTATATATATATACGCACACATTTAGGCAATACCTAATATATTGTTGATTTATGCAGTATGTCATTTATCAAACAACATGTGATTTACCGCATGACTGATAATACCTAATATATTGTTGATTTATACAACATGACTGAATAAATTATTTATTTATAGAAGGCACATAGTACAATATTTTGCCTTGACAAACTTTGTCAAATTGATTTATTCATTATACGGTCATACTTATAATGTCATTTATTGTCAGGAATTATTGAGCAACTAGATCCACTGATCAACACTATTACAGATTAAAGAAGTCTACCAACTTATAGACTGATGAGCCACGTGCTCATGTTAATCTCTTGTCAAACCGGACACCCACTTGCTCGGACATTCGCTTATTGGGACACCTATGTGCTTGGACCCAACTCGATGACCCTACAGATAGCCCAAACTCGATGACCCTACGGATAGCCCAAACTCGATGACCCTACGTATGGACCTAACTCAAAGACCCGACTTGCGGACCTGATCCGCAGATCCGACACATAGACCCAATATGTGAACCCGACAAGCGGACCCGAGTTATGTCGAGAATCAACTTATACTAAGTGCATGTCGACATAAAATAGATACTTGCAATGAGGAATACCATGAGCCGAGCCGCCTCGTAGCGAGTATAGCCTCTAGCCGAGCTGCCTTGCAACAAGCATCGCCTCCAGCCGAGCAAACGCCTCGCCGTGAGCATAGCTTCTAGCCGAGCAGTTTCGTAACGAGCATAGCCTCCAGCCGAGCAGTCTCGTAACGTGTGATACCTCTAACCGAGTGTTGCTTTATGTTGAGCATTGCCTTAGGTTGAGTACTGGTTCAAGACATCTAGCCACTTCGGCCCGTACATGGATTGGATTTGAAGTCTCTAGCCAAAAGACTCTCTTGACTGAAGACTTAGGGGACTAATGTTGGTACCACACATAATGGGCCTCAGACTTTGATACATTGGGCCTCATTACCCAGCCCATATGATTATGTAAAAGGAGGAGCCCTTTATTCTATAAAAGGGGACTTCTCCCCTCTCACAAGAGGGACGGAGTGAACCCAACAGAGGTTAATACCCTCACAAACACAATAACACTCTCTTTCTCTGGGGGACTCCTCCTCACCCTTGTAATCCATACATACAGTCAGAGAAATACAATCAGTGTGGACGTAGCCCAAATCTTGGGGTGAACCACGATACATCTTGTGTAATCTACATTTCATGCAGATTCACGGTAGGATTTACGTTGTTCCAAGACCTCCGGTTTTGTGCATCAACATATTCCAATGCCCGTGAAGATACCACTAGTAAGGAAGTTGTTCTCCTCCCTTAAATCTGTTAATTTCAGGGGGCTAGAAATATAGAGTGTAGAGGAAAATTCCAGTTTCTGACAGTAAAGGCCTACTAGTCAAAGGTGGATAGAGCAGATGTGAGGAAGGCAGAAGCTTCACCAACGAAATGCGTGGGGTAGATAGAAATGCATTTCAATTTTCATTCCAATTTTTCAGAAAATATTGAATTTGAAATTTTGGAGTCCAAATTTGAAAGTTTTACTTTCAAAATTGAAAACACTATTCCAACTTACACCACTATGCTAGTCATTCAACTGTAATAACCTTAATCCTAATCTAACCAACATATATATGGGATGGGAAGGACATGAGTTTAAAGTACTAAGCTTAGTTTGCTTAACAACTCCGAGTTTGGATTACAATCAAACAAGAGTTACGCACTATGTCTTTTTCAACATGTTTATTTGTTGGAATGAAAACTGAAATTTTACTAATTAGGAATATATCATGATGATTATAAGTTTTATATAAGTTTTAGCAATAATGTGGTTCAAATTCGCCTTTGGCGAGAATCGAACCTAAGACCTCTCACTTACAAGTGAAGAGGAAATATCACTAAACCGTAGTATTAAGTGACTATATAAAAAAAACTTTAAAATTAAGCTAACTTAAGAAAAGAAAAAAAACGCTCACCTAGCCACTTGGCTGACTTTAATTGGCCTTTTAGGCCATTTTTAGTCATGAGGGCCGAATGTAGTTTGGGGCTACATTTTAGCCATCTAATATATTATTATTTAATTATGCAACATGAACTATATTTTTAGGGGTGTGCTATCCACACACCCATTTTTACTTCTCCCACACCCCTAGTTAATTTCTGTCCGTTGATCTTCTTCAATTCATGCGATCCGACGGCTAAAAATTAAAAAGGTGTGAGAGAAGTAAAAAAGGGTGTGTGGATATCACACCCCAATTATCATCTCTACCTCACACCACTACCACCACCAGATCTCACACAATCAAACACCACCACCACCACCACCAAATCTCACACAATCAGACACCACCACTACCACCAAATCTCACCCAACTCAACACTACGATGACACCAAACACTACCTTATTACGTTGTCCAACCCTTCCTTGATATTTAATCCGATGTTGACTAGGATTTAGCTCTTTTATTGGAGATGGATTTTTAGCAATTTCGGGCTAAATGAATGGACTTAGGTTTGAAATCCTTCTTCATTACCAAGTCAGTTTTTTTCTTTTTGAAGTAATAGGTTTTGGAATGCTTTTCTTTGAAATATAAATAATATTAAGGACATACATGTGCCTTTAAAGTTTTTTTGCTTTCTGACTTCTCGCGTTTACTAATTCTAGCTTTTGATGCAACTACTAAACAAGCCCTAACACAATTAATCATTCTCACAATACAACATAAATTTTTTGTTTTAAAAGCACAACAATATCAAAGAAGCCCTAACACATACAATCATGTTGCACCCAAATACAATTCACAATCAATGACAATATTTAAAGCATTTTAGTATTTTTTTCTTGCTTTAAATAATGTTTGTCATTTTTCATTTTTGTCAAACACTCGATTCTAGCAAGTAAGTTTATTATTTGTGGATATTCTCAAACTTCAACCGGAATTTGATTTTTCATGAGATATTGGCTCTAGCTATCAATAATTAATGTTCTTAAGTTGACATATTCTAAACTTGACTAGAACACTTTGACCAGAAAGAGAAGTAATTTGCTTTAGCCTACACGAAAGAGATCAAAGAGTACTATGATCCTCTCTCGTGTAACCAAAAATATATCTACAATCCTCATGAGCTCAAAGTTTGCTCCTTATTAGTTTCCTAGTGATGACATCGACAAGATCAGCTCGACCTCGAACTCATACACGATTCCAGCCTAGCGTCACAAGATGAATCTGTTTGCTATTTGGTGTTTCTATTTCATGTAAGTCTTTTTTTTTTCCTGACAGTAACAGAGTCCGCTGGAACTCGAAAACCTTCCAACCTGGCGTGGAAACTTGCTTCATTATAAATTTGGCGTCCTTGTTTAACTCCAATATGGGAGATATAAATTTGTATCTCATTCATTTTCGCTCTTGGTTTACGTAATTGCTTTCTTATTTTCTCTTCAACTTGCAGGGCCCACCTTCTAAAGATGCAAATATAGATATAAATTTACATGTTCCCGTCAAGATGAATATTTGCATCCCTTAAAAATTGCTCATTTGAGAGCTTTCAGGCTAATAAGAAATGCAAAATGCTCATTAAAAGTCATTTGAATATGCTCCCCGAGCAAAGTATCTTGGTTGTTTCATTTATGTAAATTGATATATAACAATAAATATTACCGTGTCTATTTATTTACCTTTTGGATAATGATCATGTCCCTCTATGGAGAACTTGCTTGTCCTCCCATTTACGATTAACGAACCTTTACCATCCGAACATCATAAATGGAACCATTCACGCTTTTTATCATCAGTTAAGGATTATATCTGCAAAAAAAATCATTCAATTTGGAGATCGTTTAGTTATCCATATGTGTTAAACTAATCAACAATTTTAGCTCAGCATCCCCATGATGAACCATCCATTGGTTTTATGCATATGAATGATTAAAAGATCTCCAAATTGAATAATTTTTGGATAATGCGTGTGTTCCTCCCCCTACTTACAATTAACATTACTGTCCGAACATATGGAGACTAAATTTGCAGACAAAATTTTGTAAATTAAATGACACACTACAACAAAACTGGTTTTTTGCGGAGCAGAAAGGGCGCTGTAAATGGTTATTCATGGCGTGAGCCCCCAAGCAGTAAAAGCCCCTATCATAAAAGATGTTTTGTTAAATACGACATTCTCTAGTAGCAGTGAATAATTTACGCAAAATACGTCGTAAATGCTCTTTAAGGCGTGCCTTGCACGCCTTAATTGGTATTAGATACGATGTTAATGAAGTGTCGTAAATGCTCTTTAAGGCATGCCTTGTGTGCCTTAATTGGTATTAGATACGACATTAATGAAGTGTCGTAATACTATGAAAGCAATTACGACATACATTGTACATCGTAAACGAAGACTAGCATAAACAATTACTGCTGATTCTGCATACAGTAATTTACATTATTTTAATTTTATATATATAAAAGAATCGACAAAATTACACATTTACTATAATACAATAATTTCATAAATAATCATATTGTCAAAATGTATTACAAGTTGAACATAGCCAAGGTCAATATCAAACTACACATGAAATACCAAATAGGCCTCTAATAACAAGGAAATTTGTCACTTGAAAGACTTCACTTTTCCTTGAACACCTCTAAACGAAGTCCTTGGAGAGTGAAATACTGCTCCTAATGCTTGAACCACACTAATTGATATCTCTATTTGCATAGACATAAGCACATGGAGCAAAAGAAAATTTATTGTACTACTATATGTAGAAATGCACATTTAATCTCAAGAAAGAAAAGTGATACTGAAAGAAAACCTAATCATTGTCATACAAACCTAAATCCCAAATTATGCCTTCACGGTTTTATTGTTTTACACTCATACATGTATCAAATGACTAAAATATACACAATTTATACCTTTACAGTTTTACTGTTTCTTATAACCTGCATAAAAATCATATACTTGCGAGTAGATAAATTAATGAGACTTCTAACATTTCATGTATGAAGAATTGATACGGCAAGTAGAAGATTGGATATTCAATAAGTGGATATGGTTATCAATTATGATATACCCCAAAACTCTTAGGTAAGACTCACTGTTTTTGACCTAGTGGCTTGCTGTTATCAATTTACATCAAAGTTAGCCATTTATCTAGTTTTTGGGTCTTAATATATTACAAATTCAACATCAGCAAAAGCACCAACAAATTTCAATTTTTTTTCACTTCTTTTTGTTCCATTTTCTTCAATCCAATCAACTTTCTTGGGAACTAAAACAAAAGGAGAGAAAGAGAGAGTTCCCAACCTATCTCAACTTCGTCTTTGGAAAGTTGGCCCTAGGAACGGATAAAGTGCCCAACCAAGATACTCTAGCTAGTCAAGGGATCTCGGTTGGTAAGTTAAGAGCTAGTCAAAACAAAATGTTAACTTAGAAATTGATAAAGACTTTAATAATAAAATTAAGTATAAACTTTTCCACTCATTACCGCTGCATTTGCAACCTCTCCATTTAAAAATTCACCAAAGACTTGAATGCTACCTGAAAAGTAGTAAAAAGAAATAGAATAAATAATTGAATATAAATCGTACCAAAGGAACTCAATCAAATTATCATTTTTATCCAAAAGTACAAACTAAACAAAGTACTACACTACTACTACAACAAACTCAAATGGTACTAGGCTGTACCCCAGTGTTATTCTACTACTACTACTACTACTACTACTACATACTCACATATTATTTGGATTTTCAAAACAGATTATTTGAATTGCAATATCAATGTAAGTCTGTAATCTCAATCTCCTTTGCAAAAGTAGAACCTTGCTGAGTACCCCATGTGACCTGGAGGTCCGGGACATGCATACAAATAAACCCAAGTCACTCTGCAATCCCAACCAAATCATACAGAGAGAGAGCAAAATTAACAAATCCTCAACATCATAATTAAAACTCTTTCAGAGGAAACTGAATTGGAATAGTCTGGATTAATATTAGTCTAAAATTTTTAAAATACTTGGTGCCTCATATTTGATAATTCATTGGGCGCCATTACTTACCGGTCTAGATTTGGGAAGGAATCCATTCCAGCATACCTATCAAAAACTGTTTCACTCAATAAAAAATATTAGGTAACCCAAATATTGTTCAAATGCATATATAAGTTTATAACTTACAAAAAAAACATTATAACAAGAAAGAAAAAGTGCTGATACATTTCCTACAATACACTTAAAGGTGGGATATTAACGCTTATTTAAGTTATTAAATCACTTAACTTGTATATATTTGTCACTGCACTTGGAAATATAGGTGGTGATCTAACGAATAGCATGATCAATCTGCATAGGACATAAATGGATTCACAAAAGTTATTTGCTATTTGGATCTTTGGACCATTTTTTCCATATTAGTGGACCTAACCATACACGAAGAGACCATTCCTAAAAAAACAGTGAAACCCAAAATACTCAATTCCTCATATGAGCCAATAAAAGTGTTGTGATGCTGCATCTACTAATGCTGCATATGGAGTCTACTACCAAGGTGACCCCTAGGATGAATCTCTAGGGTAAGGCTCATTGTAATCTTTAGAGTAAGGGTATGTAAATCACATTTCCCTTGATTTAAGGGAGGAGACTGATTGGGGTAATGTCTTAGGTAGGCAACACGCCTTCTTCTTTCTTGTCGGTTGCTTGCTACAGCCATCCTTCCCATCTCTTTTCCCTCTATCTTCTCATATATACGCGGACTCACTCTTGTACAAATATACATGAAATATACATTGAAACTTTAAACTAGAAAATCTACAAAAAGGGTTAGAAGTCAAGCAACCAAGTACCAACCTGTACTTGAAAATTAATATAAAAAAATGAATTAACCAAACATTCAGAAAGATCCAAATGTAGAAGCCCAAAAACACAAAAAAGACAAAAAATATTGAATTGTATTACAAACTATGGATTAGATAGTGATCCCAAAAACCAAATTTAACCAATAAGCAGAAGTTCCATCATTAGTAAAAACCGATCGATTCATTGATTTTCATATGAGTGATACAAGTATTGGTATACATAAGCAACATGAGGAGATAAGCCTCCAGGACATGTAGGATTACAATGCAGAGCAACTAAAAGATGAACATTACAATTGAGAGCATTAATATCCTAATATCCAATAAACAATAGCTTATGTTTTTAAATTTTAAAACTACTCAAGTACAGAGCACTCACTGCTCTGGATTCAAAGAGAACCTCACACAATAAAATTGCTTCTCCATAAAACATAAATGATAGCTCTTGGAATTGACTGCAGAGTGTAAAGTGGTAGCTTAAACAATTATGTGTGGTTCAATTTCAAAGCATCTACGAATCCTAAAGTTACTAAACCTTCCTTATTAACTTGTATAAGCAACAAGCCATAAAGATTTTACCTTTAAACAGCAAGAAAAACATAAGCATCCCAGAAAAATAATTTCATCCTACAAATTCACAGCAAAAAGAAAAATACTGAAAAATAAAAAGCAAATAGAAAACTGATTAAAAAGTCCTCCATATATAATAATAAATCAAGTTAAAGAATCCCCAATCACAGAATAATAAAGCCAGACACAAATACATATAGATTTAGAAAAATCAAACCCAAATTGGAGGCTATGGAGTGAGAATGTTTAGGTGGAGGGGCTGCTGGAGAAAAGTACCTGTAAATTCAAAACCAAATTTATATAAAAATAAAATAAAAATTTGAAAAAAAAAACTTCAACCTTAGAACATTGGGAGAAAAACGGCGGTCTCGTGTGTCTGGGAGAGGAAGATTTAGGTGTCTATTTGAGTTTTGGCGGAATGGATCTCCTGGGTTCTTGAATTTTAGGTGGTGGACAACAAGCGATGTGGAGATAAGGCCATGGACCGCGACAAAGCGATAGAGAGAGGGGTTTGTTGTTTGGGTAAATAAATCTGGGTATCCTGTTGGGTCACGGTGGTGTGAAAGAAACGAGCAATCTGAAAGGCAGAGAGAAAGAAAGGGGGAAAGTGAAGTGGAATGGTCTAGAATTTCACTTGTTTGATATTTCATTCTGGTGCTATAATTTCCCATGCATTTTTTGTTAGGTGCAGAGTGGGGAAGTTTAGGCGAGAAGCTAGAAACTATTATTTATGACGTATCATTTGTGCCATAAAAGGTAGGGACCCAAATATATAAAAAAAATTCACTTTACGACATAGTGTAATACCTTAAAAGAGAAGGAAAATGCGTCGTGTAAATTGTCAAATATGACACACAACGATTACGCCGTAAATATTTTTATTTAACGACTTGCACAAAAATGATGCCGTGAATGCTAGATTATGTGCAAGTATTACAACATGAACTTTACAAATGTCGTGAATAATATCATTTAAGGCATGCCAGTACTGTACGCCGTATATTTCAAGTCGTAAAAGACCCAAATTGTTCTAGTGTATATATATATAGTTAAAGAGAGTACTACTTTTGTGTTTTGTTCGCCCGTGGATTATGCATTTTTAGGTAGCTGTAGTACTAATTAACTGCAACTTCTACTTATCTGCATGAACGAAAATATACTCGCTCGAACATACCCACCGAAAGAAGAAGCTGGTCAAGGGAAAAATAGAAGAAAGTGGTCAAAATATTTTATCAATTTCAATAAAATATGAGATGTAATGCATATCACTTCAAATCTATGGGCTTTTATTACATATATATTATTCTTATTTAATAGTAGAAGATGATATTTGACTTTGTGACATCTTTCAACATTAGAAAAACTGTACCTCAAGATAACTTCTAGATAGATATTATTGCTGTGCATGTTTAACCATTTTATTAATACATATATATATATATATATATATATATATATATATATATATAATATTGCGAGAAAAAATATTTTACCTAGTTGTAAAATCACGATAATTGTATGTACGTATAAACCAAGAAGTAATAATACAAACGTAGTATAAAACTTATGATAAATTTATTATTACTCTTTTAATTATTAACAGGTCAGACGGTTAATGAAGTACTACGGTCTAGTGATATTCCTCTTCACATGTAAGTAAGAGGTATTGGGTTTGATTCTCGCAAAAAATGAATTTGAACCACATTGTTGCTAGCCCATTGTGAAGCTTAACTCACTCCTCACCCCCTTAGTATAAATATTATCGTTTGTTCCAAAAAAAAAAAAACATAACCTATTTAAACTATATGATATTGAGAAGCCAAAAATATAAAAATAATTATTTGATGAATGCTGGAAAGATAGGCTTGAATGTAGACGATGGGGTGCACAGTTAGTCATTCTGCTCTGATATTGTATCAGAGATTATCTAAACTATACTGTTCAATGTTATCGGGAAAACGATGGTCGGTGGTCATGGATGAAGCCAGCACCCGCCTGCAAAAAGCCTATTCTAGCATTCTGTCCTAAAGCTCTAAGGAGGACAAGGAAAGCAATGATGAAAAAACAAAATATGTTCCTCTTCTTATTTATGTCTTATTCTAAGTCATGCTATTGTATTCATGTTGTATATGTTATTAAACCTCTGTGGTTACACCATCTAAATATAATGTTTCAATGTCATCCGAATCCTTTGTTTCATGCTTTTTATGTGCCCCCATTGTTTTCATTCTAGTATACGAAGTTTACCAATTCCTAACTCTACCAAGTAGTGTATTACGTTATGAAAAACTCCACTGAAGCAATAACATTTTGTATGTTCTCAACTATTTATGTGCAACAATTAGCGTAGTGGAAGAGAAAGGAAGAGTAAACAAGTAGTTATTGTGCTCCAAAATCCGGTCCGGTCCGACACCAACTTGAAGTCGCACTGAATCTGACCTAGCTTAATACCCAGTCCGATACTGACCCAGCCCATTAGTGACACTACCTTATTTTTTGTTAAAATATGAGAATTATAAATATGTGTACTAAACAGCCTGGTCATAACATCCCCAATCAACTAAGAGTCAAAGTCGAAAAGAAGATTCTTCACTTCTTTCTCTCATTCCAAATCGTGCACGAATGTTTTATCTAACACAACTTTTAAATGATAAAAGAAATGAGAACTCATCTTCCTTCTTTTTTTATTACTTTTCATGGGCATGCATAAGACATCTATTTTTACCCCATACACGTCCCTTCGTAATTCCAGCCCTAAAGTTTTTTATTTGTTGAATCACTCAAAAGGGTGAGTAAAATCTTTTTTCTCAATTAATTAAATTTTAAAGCTAAAATTCAACAAAAATGTGCAAGAAGAGAAACGAAGTGTGCGGCAATCATTCTATTTACATTTACACGAGTGAAATGAAAGAAAAAGTAAATGTGAAAGCCGAAAGGTTTGAAGCTTGGAGCCGACAAAACAAGTTGAGTCGGCTATGAAAACGAACACAGACAGAACAGAAGCAGTGGACCAAAAAGTCAAATAGTTGATCCATATTTGGAAGAAATTTTTAGTTGTGATAGGAATACGGGTAGTACATTACATGTTTTTATGTAACTGGTGGTAAATTTTATTTTTGAAATTATCAATTTTTTAACATACATATCCTATTATTTATACAATAACACGTGATATACAATTCCATGTGACGATCACATTGAAAATTCTTTTCATATTTGGCAGTTGGCATGGAGAGTGGAACTCAAGTCAACGCCAGCCGAATATCAAATTTCTTTTGGCTCCAAAAAAAATTGCGGCCCACTTACCAGTCATCTCCCCACCCCACTCATATGAGGAGTGGAAAACTTACTCTTTTTGTCTTCTTTTCTTCTGTGTTTTTCATTGACTTCGAGTAAAACCTGCGTTTATATTTTTTAAAATGATACTTTGGATATGGTTTTTAATCCTTAATATTTTTCGATTAAAACCTTAATAGTATTCAAAGTTTGATCAAAGTCCCTTGATTTTGTACACTTCATTATATTACTATTAATATTAATATTTTTATAATTTTAACATTAATTGTTTGATATTTTATGAGATTTCCCTCATTGTAATACTATTAGAAACAGTTACAATAAAAAAAATTCAAACATTTTAATTTAATAAATGGATAAAAACTATGTAAAAATAAGAAATAATAAATGGCAAAAGAATATAGCCATAGTGTTAAAAAAATAGGTACATTTTACAAAAAAAATAGGTACATTTCACATATAACAAAGTGGTGCATTAATAAAGAAGAATGGGTACATTATAAATAAATTAGGGTATAGATAAAAGATTAAAAAATTATGAGTACAAATGAATTTTTAAAAAATATAGGTGCTAAAAGAAATTAATATATGGGTACAAAATAAAACTAAAAAGAAAATACTACAATTTTTTTTAAAAATGTTGCAAATTAAAAGTGGGTACAAACTAAAAATATAAATATATGATACAAAGTTTAGGCATAAAACATAAATATACCATATGTAATTTTCTATCATTGATTAAATATACAATGTCACGTGACGGTATATACATGGGTACAAACACAAATAAAACTTTAAAAAATTGGGCACAAAAAGAAACTAATATATGGGTACAAATTAAAAAATATTTGCAAATTAAAAATAGGTACAAACTAAAAATAAAAATATATGATAAAAAATTTAGCCATAATATAAATATACTAATTGTAACATTTTAACACTAAACGAATATATTTAAAAATAAAAATATTTTATTATTCAAATTAATAATGTTATTAATACCCAAGGACCTTGATCAAAAATTGAAAATGAATAGGATTTTAATCAATGGAGTAACAAAAAGTAGGATGTGAACCTAATTTTCCTTTTTTTAAATTTAAAATTATTCATATACATGACATTTGTTAGAAACATAAATTGGAGTTTTAATTCTGGATCGTTGAATTTGATATAATGTGGAGTATTGAATTTAGAAGCCAATTCAATGAGAATTTTCGTCAAAATTAAGCATCAATGTAGTTTCTGTTTATTTTTTAGAAGAAGATTACGTGTGTTTCACGCGCATAATTTCTTGACGAAAATTCTTAATAAGGTGGGTCATAACTAATAAGACTTTGCTCTTAGTTTGAAATCAATGTGCAAGGAATATTATGCATCAATGTAGTTTTTGTTTATTTTTTAGAAGAAGATTACGTGTGTTTCACGCGCATAATTTCTTGACGAAAATTCTTAATAAGGTGGGTCATAACTAATAAGACTTTGCTCTTAGTTTGAAATCAATGTGCAAGGAATATTAATGCACACCCAATATTCAATTAGGAATTTTTTATAGATGATGTTTTGGACATGGCATATACCATTATTGGAGGTATTCGGTAGTGCCAGTTCTTGGCTAAGATATGAATCCATCTGTTCAAGTTGAACACTGACCCAAAAAGAAAATTGAGAAAAATATTAGTGAAACACAAAGATGATATAAAACTATTACTTTTGACTTTTGAATAGATCCATTAATTTGGATATGGCACCATGGACTTTAGATAATATTTAACATGACGAAGGTTTTCATTTTAAGAACCTATGAGGTACTTTTTTATATGAACCTCAGATTAAATAATTTTTGTTATTCAGAGACAAAATACTAATTGATAGAACAAAAAAATAAATAAAAAAAATAAAAAAATAAGAAAAGAAGGTTTCACGTCATGTCGAATATCTTCCATCTGCAAAACCTAGTCTCCTTATGAAATATCTAAACTCTGCAAATCCAATTGCATAAAACCCTAATAACTTTACACATCCAATTTCATCCAATCTTTTATTTAAGTTGATAGCTTATAAAATTAATTTGATGGCTCATATGAACAAGGACCTTATAAGTCCATAAAGTTAGGACCTTAGTAGAGCAGTTCTATTAATATGATATAGGAACTGAACGTCTTAACAACGATGATTAACGTAATTGCATTGCATCGTTCATTCTCCTAAATTTAATAGCATAATTATTTTTTATTTAAATATATAAAACTAACACACATGTTAATCACACACCTAATGAAGTAGTAAGCCATATAATTGGACGCAAGATTCACCTGTACTGGAGAATATTATAAAAACAAATGCGTCAACTTTATGTATCTAAATAATATTACTCTGAATCGATAGCGACAAACGTGTGAGACCATTGTTATCAATAACTACGCATTTCAAATCGATGCCAAAACAACCGCAATTTTCAGACTTAGCTGTCGTGTTTAAACTCCAAGGCTTCTGTCACCCACAGCCGAATTCGATGACCACCCCATTTAGTCCACACGATTTCACTCTCTTGCGTATACTGATCAAGATCTGTCTAGGTTTTAAGTAAACAATAATATATATATATATATATATATATATATATATATATATATATATATATATAACCATGAACGTATCTGTCAAGGTTCAGATCTCTAAATTTTGCCCTAATATCAATATGGGCTATGCATTAATGTTTATCATATTATGTTCTACGCCAGGTGTGTATACAAACCCTAACTCTCTCTTAGTTAAGTTAGCAAGCTTGCTGGGTTAAGTAAACTTCATTCTGATACATCATGGAATTTTCTCTATCACCAAAATTTGCATGCTTCATATATGAGCTTATTGATACTCGCTCAAATTAACTTCATTATTCCGTCTTGATAACATCTAGGAAAGGAGTGGAAAGCTCCAATGATGCTCGAAATATACATTTTTTTCCCATTCTGCACACTATGTCCAGATGTGTGCATGTAATTAAAAATTGATATACGAAATAACTTCTCAATTTATACCATACGCAGGGTGGCGCACACATGCATGAAAAATTTATCTAGCTTCTTGTCAAATTAGTTGTCATCAAATACAAACTGAAGTGAACTTAATTAATTTGATATAAGAAAGAAGTTGTTTTAGACCAGAAGAAATTAAACAAAACCAAAAAAGGGAAAGAAAAGCACACATGCATCAAAATTATATGAGCCTTTTACTCTCCTTAATCGATCTTTCAATCTGATCTCCTACCGTTAACATAACTATTAATTCACTCTTATCATCTTGAGTGACTGCTGTCAAAGTCTTTCCTATACTTATGCGGAGGACCCGAACTTGAACTCGAAAAAGAAGAACCGAACTGCATCGAAAAGCTTAGGAGCTCTGCCGCTTGTTGAGATGGCATGGAGGACGACGACAACAAGGATGTAGAAGATGTGACATTATTATATTGTGTACAATCGAAAACACTGGAAGAAGTTGGTCGAGTAATATTAGGCTGAGGAGGATTAATGTTCAAGCTGTCTTGTTGATCAGTAGTTATTAATGTGAGGCAACCTGACTCAGAGATCCCTTGAACTCTCTCAGGGAAGTTTAGCTTAGCTTTGCTTCCTTTGAAGTTGAGTGCTGCTTTATCATAAGCTAGTGCTGCAGCCTCAGCTGTGTCAAAAGTGCCCAGCCACACTCGGGCTGCCTTCACCGGGTCACGAATCTCAGCAGCCCACTTTCCCGATGGTCTCCGCCTCACTCCTCTGTAATGTTGTCTCCTCAAATTTCCTTCACACAAACATATATATTAATTTCTCAAAAATATCAAACCTGAAAAAGAATCATTTCATACATAGGCGGAGACAGTACCGAAGTTTGAGTAATGCTAGAAGGATCGTGCTAGTTGAACATTGTCAAAACTCGCTTCTTGTTAGGTTCAATTCCTATCCGTGGTGCTCAATTGTTATTTGACATATTATAACATTTCACTTTTTGTTAGTTGAACATAGTCAATACTCGCTTCTTGGGTCACGAAATCCTAATATGCACCATTTGGGTATTTATCTCTTCTAATATATGTATAAAGTTCAAATCAGGAAAAAATGAACAAATAAGTTGAAGCATTATACTAGAGAAAGGAATGATAGAGTGATAATCTATAACCATATAAAGATAATGATTTCTGCACAACCTCTTCATCCAATCTCAATGCCAGAAATAAAGAGTGAGCAGTAGGAGAATAGGGACGCCACAATCCACAACTAAAGGGTGGACGAAAACCATATGATTAGTTATACAGAAGCTCGCTAAATCCCTTATGAGGGAGATCAAGTAGTTATGCTGGAAATATACCAAAAAGTTATTTTTGTAACGGAGAACCAAAAGGAAAATTAATTCATTGTTGATAATATATAAAATATAATACCTTGATCTTGAAGTACTGTTTGAGATTGAGTCTCTGTAGGGCTGGACTGTGAGGTGATTAATGGATTTATTCCTTGCACTTGATCAAGTGGGTTATTAATTTGGTCACTATTTTTTCCAATCACCTGAGCTAGAGCTGAAACCATGGCAGAAGTGTCTTGCTGAGATCGAGTCGAGTAAACAGGAAAGATTTGATCCTCCTCTTTCTCCTCCGATTCAACCGAAGCCAGCAGCCTCTTCCCATGTTTTCGATCCACTTTATGAACCTAGATATTAATATTTTGACGTTATATATATATGAGTCAGAATCGAGAGGGACACCAACAACTGATTCAAATTCGTTCTAGCTTTACGACGTACATGAAAAGTAGACAGTAGATTAAGGAAAGAAAAGAAAGAGATGAGAGGAGAAAAATGAGAGGAGGAGGAAGATAGGTGGGATATAGGGTTTTCCACAGGAACATTTAGACTTTATACATATTTCGTTATCGTGGTGTGAACGTTTGAAGAATCCATTAGTCCTCCAACATTATTGATTCAATATATATGTGTATTTCAATTTAGTTCAGTTCAATAGTTATTGTTCTTTATTCCTTTACACCGCATTCCTATACAAATATATGCAAATTTGTCAAGTTGGACGTTCGAAGTCAAACCCTTACTCAAATGTGACGCTAGTTTAGGTCTGAGTTTCGTATGGATCGGATTGGAAACAAAGTTTTCAATTTCTGTTTCAAAATTTTGAAATTGGAACGGATCACATCAGATCACAATCTCAAATTAAGAAATTTTAGAATCCGAATAATCTCGAAAAGTTGGAACATAATTTGGAAATTCATATAATATATGTTTATGAAGGTTCTCGAGCTTTTTCGCACATGCAATTTATTGTTCATTCTTAATATTTGGTATATATTTACGTATAAATTCAATTTTTTTGGTATACTAGTATGCTTATTCTTTTTAGGGTAAATTACATTTTGCACTCTCAAGTTTGAGTCACATAACAAACTCATACCTCATTTTTTTGAACATTGCAATAACATACATCAAATTGCGAATTCGTTGCAATGTCATACATTTGCTAGTCAATCGGTGAATTTGACCATTAAATGATAATGTGTGAATTGTGGGCCCCACATTTTTTCTTATGTTTAATAGAAAAATAATGAACAAAAGGTATCCAAAACTAACAATAAAATATAAAATTTGATTACAAAATGCATATTTTGAGTAAATAACTTTAAAAATTCAGAATACTTTGAATTTTTTTTTTGTCAGAATTAGTTTGGAACACTTTGAATATATTCCAATCTTCGTGAAGATACCACCGGTAATGAAGTTGTTTTCCTCCCCTAAATCTGTTAATTTCAGGGGGCTAGAAATAGAGAGTGTAGAGGAAAATTCCAGTTTCTGACAACAAAGGCCTACAAGTCAGAGGCGGATATAGTAGATGTAAGGAAGGCATAAGCTTTACCCACAAAATGCAAATGATATTATCTACACTAAGGGGGATGGAGGTGGGTTTAGCCTCACAATGGGCTAGCAAGAATGTGGTTCAAATTCGCTTTTGACGAGAATCGAACCTAAGACATTCACGTACAAGTGAAGAGGAAATACCACTAGACTGTAATACTAAGTGGCTATATAAAAAAACCTTAAATTAAGCTTCACTTAAGAAAAAAAAGGCTCACCTAGCCACTTGGCTGACTTTAATTGATCTATTAGGCCATTTTCAGTCATGAGAGCTAAATGTAGTTTGGGGCTACATTTTAGCCATCTAATATATTATTAATTTATTATGCAACATGAACTATATTTTTATCATCTCTACCTCACACCACTACCACCACAAGATCTCACACAATCAAACACCACCACCACCACCACTAGATCTCACACAATCAAACATCACCACCACCACCAAATCTCACCCAACTCAACACTACAATGACACCAAACATTACCACCAAATTACTCCATCCAACCCTTCCCTGATCATCCTTAGACGAGAGAGAGAGAGAGAGAGAGAGAATAGAGAAGAGAGAAGAGAAGGAGAATCGAATCAAGAAGAGATAGACAATAATAAAAGCAAGTGGAACCCATAAAAAAATGTAGCCCTAGGCTACTGGGCTTGCTATGTTTGGCAAGTGTGATGCCCATTTGGCCCAGTGATAAAGGATTTAATCGGATATTGACTAGGATTTAGCTCTTTTAGAGCAGTTCCACTGTGGGCAATAGCCCGGTGGACTGGCTCTCAAACAGGGCCAGAAAGCTTGAGCAACTTGGTCCAGCGTGTGTTGGCGATGGAGCCTGAGCGGGCCCGAGGGAGAGGCCCGGCAGGAGTTGCCAGCCCGAGAGCCCAAATGGCATATGACACAAGGCTGACGTCAGCCACATGTTGGACGGGCCGAACTTCCCTTTCTCTCTCCCAACCTTCATGGTTCTTCAACGACATCGTCGTCTCACAATGGATGGGTTGTGGCGACGAAGCAGAAACCCCAAATTTTATAGAACAAAACCCATTAGAGACAATACCGAAAACCCAACACAAAAATTGGTTGATCCGACTGGGATCGGATCAGACATGAATGAGAAGTTGGGAAAGTTACGGCTTAGGTTTTGAGTTCATGCCGATGATGATGACCAAGGGAATGAAGCCGTAGTGGGTGACGACCTTGGCCTTCTTCAAGGCCCACGTGCTCCACTCCTTGAAGGATTAAGCCACCGAGCGCTCCTCCAAGCCCTTGGAGGGCTTCGTCGGAGTCTTGCCCTTGCTTTTCAGAGATATTCTCGACGCCATTGAAATTTGCTTTTGGGGTTTGTGCGAGTTTTGATTTGATTAGTTAATTGATTGAGCAAACTATTTTAAAGATGAAAACTTTAGTCAAAATTTGACTAGTTAAAATGTGAGAAGCTGCATTAACTTTGCAATGGAATTTGCATCTTTAATCTTTAATCTTTAATTTGTACTTTTCTTAAAATAAATATTTTGTATTTTTTTATAAATAAAAAATTACTATTATTTTATTACCTATTGCCAGGCTATTCAGTGTAGGGGTGGAGATGCAAAAGGCAGTTACTGTTTATTAAGGGAAATTACTGTTCACTGGGTGTATTAAATAGTGAATAGCCCTGGGGGGGCCTTAGCAAAGGTGGAGTTGCTCTTATTGGAGATGGATTTTGAGCGATTTCAGGCTAAATGAACGGTCTTAGGATTAAAATCCTTCTTTATTACCAAGTCAGTATTTTTCTTTCTAAAGTAATAGGTTTTGTAATGCTTTTCTTTGAAATATAAATAATATTATGGGCATACAAGTGCCTTTAAAGTTTTTTTTCTTTCTGACTTCTCGCGTTTACTAATTCTAGCTTTTAATCTGACTACTAAACAAGCCCTAACACATTTGATCATTCTCACAATACAACAGAAAAAAAATTATTTTAAAAGTACAACAATATCAAAGCAGCCCTAACACATACGATCATGTAGCACCCGAATACAATTCATAATCCATGACAATATTTAAAGCATTTTAGTATTTTCTCTTGCTTTAAATAATGTTTATCATTTTCTATTTTGTCAAACACTCGATTCTAGGAGTAAGTTTATTATTTGTGGATATTCTCAAATTCAACCGGAATTTGATTTTTTATTGGGTGCGTTTGTTGCACTAGACTGTCTCGGACTGGACTAGCTACATGGACTAAGCTGGACTGGCTTAGACTAGACTAAGCTAGACTAACTTAGTGAAGCGTTTGGTGCAATATCGGACTAAGAAGCAGGATAATGAAAACAGTACTGTTCACCAATTTGGTGTTTGCTCAGACTAGGAAGTAATCCTCATTTGATCATTTCACAAAGTAATAACATTAGGAAGAACACTTGATAGGAAATAGACGAGCATGCTGAGACACACAATTCTGTCTTTCATACTACTTTTCTAATAAAAATTTGCAGCTCAGTACACCAGACTAATGCCATTGCAAAGTACATAAACAATTACAACGGCGCTAATCACCTACCACCCGCTCGTACCACTTAGCCACTACTGACTCAAGAAAACTAAAATTACAGACAAAACTGACAAAAAATTACACACGAAATTGACAATCTTTGTGGTAGAACACAATCGAAAAATCGAGATACAAAGCTAAATTTAAGCAATTCTTGGAGAAATTGGCGAACACAGTTCACCTTCGATTTCCCAACATTGGATTCATCAACTACCAAAAATCTGACAACCAAAATGCATAAAACACTGAAAAAACAGTAATCAAACATGAAAACAACTATTCAAAACATACCCATTTCACCAAAACAAAAATTAAACATACCCATGAAGTTATCTTCGAGGTCACCCAGTTCGACTTTAGATCCATCGATGACCGCTGTCCTTGCTTGCCCTAGATTCTGCAATTTCAAATAGGTGTAAACAAACAGAGGATTAGAACCTTAGCGAAATGGGTTGAACGATTTCTCAGAATCCAAACATATTAATCCCATAAATAAAATAAAAAACAGGAAAATTGGAGAATCAGACCTCCATCTTCTTCTCACCCAGTAGCCCATAACAAAACCTTTTCCCATTTGCCCTCTTTCTACGGCTCTTCTTTTTGTCCTTCTTCTCTTTTTCTCTCTTTGTCTCTATGCAAGCTGTGGGGAAAAATAAGTCGATGGGAGGGGCGAAGCGGAAGGGACCAAGCGCCAAGCGGAAAGAGCGAAGCAAAGATGGTCTTAGCGAGTCCCATGGTCGGGGGAGGGTCTTGCCAAGAACTTCTAGTGAGGCCGATAGTCCACGCGAATCCCCTTTAATCTCATTTAACTTAGTTCTAGCACGGACCAAACATAGGACTACACTAGGAAGTAGTCCAGTTCAGTCCAATCCTACTTAATGAGGCCAAACAAACACACCCATAAGGTATTGGCTCTAGCTATCAATAATTAATGTTCTAAAGTTGACATACCAGAAAACTTTGACCAGAAAGAGAAGTAATTTGCTTTAGCCTACACGAAAGAGATCAAGGAGCATTCTGATCCTCTCTCGTATAACCAAAAATATATCTACGATCCTAATGAGCTCAAAGTTTGCTCCTTGTTAGTTTCCTAGTGATGACATCGACAGGATCAGCTCGACCTCGAACTCAAACACCCTTCCAGCCTAGCGTCACAAGGTGAATCTGTTTGCTATTTGGTGTTTATATTCCATGTAAATCTTTCTTTTCCTGACAGTAATAGAGTCAGTTGGAACTTGAAAACCTTCCAACCTGGCGTGGAAATTTGCTTCATTATAAATTTAGCGTCTCTATTTCACTCCAATATCGAATATGTAAATTTGTATCTCATTTATTTTCGCTCTTGATTTACGTAATAGCTTTCTTATTTTATCTTCAACTTGCAGGGCCCACTTTCTAAAGATGCAAATATGGATATAAATTTACATGTTTCCAGTCAAGATGAATGTTTGCATCCCTTAAAAATTGCTCATATGAGAGCTTTCAGACTAATAAGAAATTCGAAATGCTCATTAAAAAAAAAATCTGAATATGCTGTCCGAGCATAATATATGCATATGAAAGTATCGTGGTTCTTTCATTTATGTAAATTGATATATGATAATAAATATTACTGTGTCTATTTATTTACCTTTTGGATAAGTCTCTCTCTATGAAGGACTTGTTTGTCCTCCCATTTATGATTTAGCCTTTACCATCCGAACATCATAAATGGAACCGTTCACTTTCTTTATCATTAGTTAAAGATTATATCTACAAAAAAATCATTCAATTTGGAGATCGTTAGTTATCCATACGTGTTAAACTAATCAACAATTTTAGTAACAAGTAGCATCCTCATGATGAATCATTCATTTGTTTTATGCATATGAATGATTAAAAGATCTCCAAATTGAATAATTTTTGGATAATGTTTGTGTCCCTCCCCCCACTTTCGATTAACATTACCGTCCGAACATATGGAGACTAAATTTGCCGACAAAATTTTGTAAACTAAATGACATGGAAGTTGATAATTGGATTATTACTTCAGCCTTGATAAACATGCTCATTTATATTGGTGACACGTCATTTAGGTTGTAAGTTTTGTCCACAAATTTAGTCTCCTTAGCATTACTCTTCTCTTTATTATCATCTAAAGATCACATATATGAAGAAGAAAAAATATCATACAATTTAGAGATCATTTAGTCATCCATACGTGTTAAACCAATCAATAGTTTTGGTAACAAGTAATGTTCTCATGATGAACCGTCCATTTGTTTTATGCGTATGAATGACCAAGTTAAAGATCTCCAAATTGAATAATTTTTTGCATATATGACCCTTAGGTGATGATAAAAAGAATGAGCAGTTCCACTTATGATGTTCGGACGATAAAAGTTTGTTAATTGTAAGTGGGTGAACAAAAAAATCCCTCTATGGAGGACACAAGCATTATGCTTATATTTTGGGCTACTATGGCTTTGTTGGCGTTGATGCACAACGATTTGTAAACTCTTTTAAAATTATTCAAACTCTTTTCAAGCTAAATTAGGTCTTATTATCAAACTTTGTTATTTCACGAAGTGAGTCTAATGCTTATCTTTTGGGCTACTATGGCTTTGTTGGCGTTGATGCACAACGATTTGTAAACTATTTTAAAATTATTCAAACTCTTTATTTCAAGCTAAATTAGGTCTTATTATCGAATTTTGTTATTTCACGAAGTGGGTCTCCATAAACTCAAATATATACGTAATTTGAAATAAGTAAATCCATGATCGCAGATATATACAACAATAAACATAGAATTTTCGAAGCATACCTGAATCCATCGCTGTAGATATACAAGGAAGTCTGTTGCTCAATCCCACATATACAAACTCTAAGACCATCTCCAACCTTTAGGTTAAAACTTAAAATTTTTAATTTAAAAAATTTAGATTTTAACCCATAAACAGTTTTTCTCCCCCAACCCTTATGGGTTAAATTTTTAGCCCGAGATTATTAAAGAATGAATTTAGGATATTTTTTTTCTTAAAGTAACTTTAAAAAAAATATATATATAAAAAAATTATGTAGACTATCCTAATTTAATTTTATGAACATTTTAACCTAAAAATATTTAGATTCCGATAAATATTGAAAAATCATTAAACCAGCACCATGAAACTTGTGGAACACTACAAAAGAATACAAAACACATAAAATAATTTTTTTTTCAATTACTTTAGCCATTTGATTTAAATTTAGATTGTTAGATATTTTTTTTACTGTTAGATTTGATCAAATTAGATCTTAGCCATTGGATTCAATGAATTTATAAATATAAAACTAAAAAAAATACACATATATGGTGGGTTAGCCCCACTAATCCAAGGGAATCCTGAGTTAAATTTGCCCCATAAACGAGTTTTAGGTTTTAACTCATATTTGCCCCAAGAATTAGAGCAAGTTTGGGTAAGTTTAGAACCTAAAATTTGAGTTTTACTCTAAGGGTTAAAGTACGTCTAAACGACTATGTCATATATACAAACCCTAACAGGAACTCTACAGTACGGCTAAGTCTTGAGAGCCAAAAACACATTTATACAGTGAATCTTGCAGGGGGTTTATGTAAAAGTTAAAACCCTAGCTAGCCCATGAAAGTCCATATTATTGACTCTATATAACTAATTAAGCACCATAAATAATAAGGTGCCCTAATTAAACCGATAACGGGGTAAGCGGTCAACTCCCAACCTAGTAAACCTCCCATGGAATTCTTGTGAAAATACTTTTCCAGAATTAAGAAATTAGAAAGCAAAAAATAAAAAACAAAATAATAGAAGGATAAATAAACAAGCTATAGTTGAGCTCGAAAACGACTTGCTAGAACCGAAAGATTGACAAATGGAGGCGACAGAGAATCGTAAAAGAGAAGCCGTCCAAAGGAGCCACACGAAGTAGTAGCTTAAGTCATAACTACAGTCTTTCAACAACAAAAAAAAAGTCATAACTACAGTCAATTCAGCCGTGAGTAGGACTGAGTCAATTCAGCCGATTTTCGATGGTTCTATTTGGTATTTTACTTTTGAGCAAGGGAAACTATATAATAAAGTCACTGCATGCATAATTGCAGATATATATTTATACATATTATATGGGAATGATCCCTAGCATCATTTTTCTACCCCACCATTTTTTAATTTTTACATACGTTTTTGTGAGGGTCACATAATAATAAATTTCAACGAATAGAATTGTATATTTTTTGGGTATTTATTCAAAAATTATATTTACCAAAAATCACCAAAGTTTGAAACTATATCATAGTTGAATTAAGGGTGTTTGTATCATACTTAGGGACTCCGTATTTAGACCTCGTATAAATACTCGGGGGACTCAAATGTAATTATGTAATAAATGAAGGGGCAAATATGTAATAAGTGAGGAGCTCTTATTCTATAAAAAAGACCCCTCACTCTTCTTATTAGGGAAGACCAATTCTTAGGTCTGACTCCCACGCTCAGAAGCCTCACTCTCCTATTCAGAGGCTCTCTCTCATCACAAAGAAATACAATATCAGTATGGACGTAACCCAAACATTGGGGTGAACCACGATACATCTTGTGTTATTTACATTTCTTGCAGATTCATGGTCGGATTTATGTTCCAAGACCTCCGGTTTTGTGCATCAACAAAGGGTTTAAAATTTCTTTATAGAACGGTATTCGTCTATTTTCTTCACTACAAATGAATTTTTAATAACTTTGGATTTATCTAATTTTATGTAAGGATGATTTATGAACGATGTTCTAAATTATAGATGGTTCGGATCGTTAGAATATATTACGGAGTAAGTGACACACCCTGCCCCGAAGGAGGGCATGTTGGCCATCACGTGCGAGTGACGTAACCATTTGCACAGTGCAAAAGCTAAAAAGATAAATAGAATTACGAATAAATAAAAGCCGAAACACTAGCAATACTAGCTAAGAAATGATGCTAGTGCGAAACTCAGTGTATAAATGCACATTCAGAGTAAAAAGAACGTCTAGTTGCAGTCGAGTAGGACAATTACTAAGATATAACACCCATAGGTAAATCCTACTTTGGTGAATTCTGTCAGGACACCGTTGGATTCCTCATGGCCACCAAACTCAGCTAATTAGAACCTGGAGGGGTGAAAAACAAAGTTGAGTAAGTCAGTAAAACAAATTTTTTCAAAGACAAAACATTTCTCAAAATGTGGTAACCCCTTTCCGTAAAACCTGTAAATTTCCCAGGAATATAAAAATATAATTACTTATCTCAAAACCAGCTCAGAAATAGTGATATGTAAAGTATATGCCATGTCAAACTATATTTCATCATATCATATAAATATATTAGTGAAGTAAGTTCATCATAAATAATAACATGTCAACCGAGTGATCAGCCCGGCTAAAACTATAGCTCATAATTAATCTCATCAATCAATCTAGCCGGAGTCACCACAAGCGACCTGTACGGCACTACACTGCACACGGGTTGGAACTACTGAAATGGTATGTACGACAGAACTGGGTGTAATATAGTTATACTCACGCTATCCTCTCCTGATAGCTATGCGATAAATTGCTAGTCACCTACGAGTCGGAACCACCTATGAGTGGTCTGTACGTGACGGCCAGCACGCCTTGATTCTAGGATCGGGGTGTGTCAATAAGCTCCATAAAAACGTGTGTCAAAAATTATGTAAAATAAGTGCTACCATGCACGGATCTGCCACACACACACACACACATATATATATATAGTTAAAAGAATATACTACTTTTGTGTTTTGTTTGTCCATGGATTATGCATTTTTAGGTAGCTGTATTACTAATTAACTGCAACTTCTACTTTTCTGCACGAACGAATATATACTTGTTCGAACGTACCCACCGAAAGAAGAAACTTGTCAAGTAAAAAATAGAAGAAAGTGGTCAAAATATTTTATCAATTTCAATAAAATATGAGATGTAATGCATATCACTTCAATTCTATGGGATTTTATAACATATACCATTTTTATTTAATAGCAGAAGATGATATTTGACTTTGTGACATCTTTCAACACTAGAAAAAGTGTACCTCAAGATAACTTCTAGATAGATATTATTGTTGTACATGTTTAACCATTTTATTAATACGTACATATATATATATATATATATAATATTGCGAGGAAAAATATTTTACCTAGTTGTAAAATCACGATAATTGTATGTAGAAACCAAGAAGTACTAGATAAGTGAGTGACCGGTGGGATGCGTGACACATCCCAATTCGGATTGTCCACTAGGACTTCAAATTGAGATGTGTTAGCCGACACTTGGAAGGTAACGAAGCCATAAAGTGTGATGATGTGGAATATGTGAATAAATTTAAAGCTAAAAGTGCCTAAACACAAGAGTGCGCTGTGAGCGGTAATGACCTCATTTCACACCTGACGTCAGAGCATAAGTAAAGTACAGTAGAGTGGATTGAAAATCATACCGTCGAAGGTAATCTTCAATACCAAGACTTGCCACGAATCCTCGTCAATACGAAAACTCTGCTACTAGAACCTGGAGGGATAAAAACAAGAGTGAGTGAGCCTGAATAGAAAGCTTTAATAAAGACCTTTTAAACCATATAACCCCTCGCTACAATCCTGTATAGGTTACAGGAAATCATACTACATATACGTATGAAATCAAATGTAAATCAATAGTAAATCCAAGAATATTCCAAATCACTACATATTGGCAACAACAATATAAATCAAGTGCTCATCAATCTATGGTAACACCTGAGTCGGAGTTGCCTAATGCAACATGTACGACTCATAGGCAACCAGTACGATAGTGTCGGAGTTACATATCATTGCAACCTGTATGACAGTGTCGGAGTTGCACAAAACACTAATATAGTCATGCCCTAACTCAATCATTTCAAATAATACTATAAACTCACCTGAACTTACCTGTATGTCCCGCATTCACTTTAGCACTTCAAGGCATTCACAACAATTATATGTAGGTAATATGCATATGGTTATACCATAATGTAATCTAAAACTCAACCATATCATAGTATTTTAGAATATACAAATATATATATGACATGGCATAAAATGCATAAATCAATTTAAAAGCGTTTTGTGGAACTATCAATGATATACATATGATAAAAGGAAAAGACCCACTCACCTGAGGTCCACATTACGACTCCCTAGCACGAATATCGAGACGTCACAAATGATCATTACCTAGAACAATTATTCAATCACGTCTCAGAATTCTTATCAATAGAACACATAACTTATATAAAATACATCCCAATGACGTTCTAGAATGATTTGAGACTCATTGACCAAAAATCAACCGTCGGTCAAAGATCAAGGGTAGGGTCCACAACCCTACGTAACTCAATCAGAAAGATCCGCATCTCAGATTTCAGATCCGTAACTTCCAAAGATCCACATTGTGCTTCTAAGAACATCATACTAAAGTTTCATTACGATCCAACGGTTGGATCTCTGCCAATTGCCAATTTAAGTGGCGATCAACGTTTTATTTTACGCACTTACAAATCCAATCCGGGAAGATCCGTACATTAGATTCTCAATCTGTAAGTTTCTTATATCCTTAAATATTACATACTATAATGTATTAAAGTTTGGTGATGATGCAACGGTCGGATCGTCAATTCACATAATGTTCAAGTAACGGTCTTTATCAAAACTATGCTCAAACGATGAGATTTCATCAATCAGACTTCACCGATGGAATTGGGGTGTCAAACTTAGATTAGAAAGATCAGGGGGTGACTTGGCTCACGCGCAACTGCCACGCACCGCCGCACACGACGGTCGGCCACCTCGAGTCGCCGAAAAATTCAACTATCTCCAAAAATGCTCAAATTTTACAAAAATGAATATCTCAAAGAGTAGAGAAAATTTTATACCTGTAACCAAGTCTAATTTGGCCGGAAAAGGCTCTAATTTCACTTAAACCCGCCGGAACCCTAAAATGAGTGAACTTTAATTCTCCTTCCTCGGTGTTCCAATGTCTCTACCAGTGGTTGGGTCTTGTTCCTGGGTCCAAGGAAAGTTGATTAATGGTAGTTTTAGGTGGTGGAACTCGCCGGAATGGAGGAATAGCCGTCGAGCACCTCCAGTGCTCCGGTGAAATTCCTCGCGAGTTAGGACCTAAAAACCCTTAAATTTGGATGAAGATGGTAGATGGAAGGTGGTGGAGTAGACTGCAGGTGATGGATGTGCGAAATTTTGCTAAAAAATGGTAGAAATTGGCCTGAATTTTGGCTAGGTCATACATGGGTTCATGGAGTGCATGGGAAGAGGGGAATCCCCCCTCTTGATTGGCTGCCCTCCTATTCATCTAATTGGTCCCTTGCCATTTTGTCTGATTGGTCCACTCCTTCCTCCCTAATTTCTAATTGGTTACAATTCTCACATGGTGGGAGTTTATTTTCCTTTAGATCTATAATTTAGTGAAACAACTTCAAATGTCCGTAACTATACCGTTATAATCCGGACTCGCAAACAGCTTTCACCTAAGCGTTCGTACCAATGAGTATTACACAAATACGCCAAAATAATAAGTCATACGTTCCTCTAGACGATGGTCAACAACAACAACAACAACAACAACAACAACAACAACAATGACAACAACAAAGCCTTTTCCCATTGGGCTATATGAATCCTAGAACACCATTGTGCTCAGTTTTGTGTCATGTCCTCCGTTAGATCCAAGTACTCTAAGTCTTTTCTTAGGGTCTTTTCCAAAGTTTTCCTAGGTCTTCCTCTACCCCTTCAGCCCTGAACCTCTATCCCGTAGTCACATCTTCGAACCGGAGCGTCAGTAGGCCTTCTTTGCACATGTCCAAACCTATTTTGTGTACGTGTTGATGCTTCACCGCCCAACATTCTGTGCCATACAGCATCGTCGGCCTTATTGCCGTCCTATAAAATTTTCCCTTGAGCTTTAGTGGCCTACGACAGTCACACAACATGTCGGATGTACTCTTCCACTTCATCCATCCAGCTTGTATTCTATGGTTGAGATCTCCATCTAATTCTCCGTTCTTTTGCAAGATAGATCCTAGGTAGCAAAAGCGGTTGCTCTTTGGTATTTCCTGATCTCCGATCCTCACCCCTAACTCATTTTGGCCTCCATTTGCACTGAACTTACACTCCATATATTCTGTCTTTGATCGGCTTAGGCGAAGACCTTTAGATTCCAACACTTCTCTCCAAAGGTTAAGCTTCGCATTTACCCCTCCTAAGTTTCATATATCAACACTATATCGTTTGCGGAAAGCATACACCAAGGAATATCATCTTGAATATGTCTTGTTAACTCATCCATTACCAACGCAAAAAGGTAAGGACTTAAGGATTGTTGATGCACAAAATCAGTGAGGACTTTGGTACAACAGAAAGTATTAAGTTTGTGATCTTCGCTAGATTGCTCTGGTCATTAGTGTGGATAAGTATGTAAATGGATAGAGACAGGAAAGCAAACACAAGATGTACGTGGTTCACCCAGATTGGCTACGTCCACGGAGTAGAGGAGTTCTCATTAATTGTGAAGGGTTTACACAAGTACATAGGTTCAAGCTCTCCTTTAGTGAGTACAAGTGAATGATTTAGTACAAATGACATAGGTTCAAGCTCTCGTCTTCACTTGCCTTATCTGTCTCATAGGTGGATGTGGCATCTTCTCTGGAAGTACTCTTCCTCCATCCAGGGGTGGTATCTTTAACTGGTGGAGATGCACAAGGTAATGTATCAATTTCACTTGAAGTTTACTTGTAGTTTCAGGCTTGGTCAAGCGCAATACAAACCATGTAGTAGGAGTCCCCCAAGTCGCCGAGCTAGAGGATCTGCTGAAAGAGGCGACAGACAAGGTAAGCAATCAGAGCTCCAAGCAATCAGGCCCAGATCAGAAGTTTGATTTAAAGTTCCGGCTGATTGTTCTCATTCTCCATATCTTGTTGGCAGCATGAAGGATAAAGAGAAGAAAAGGAGAATAGATGATATGAGATACTTTTGCTTTTGAAGAAGTAGCCTTCCACAGGCTTATTCTTGAACTGGGCTGGAGGATTTTCTGGTTTCCTCCAGAGTATAAGGCCGACTGAAGAATTTAAGGGTCAAAACAAGTCCATCAAATCTAGAGTACGTTCGACCCTGCTGATATGGGATACTTTTGCTGTTGACAAAGTAGTGGATGTATCGGCACGTGTTCTGTTACGCTTGTCTCCATATGCTTCCTTGTATCCTTCTCATTTTCCCTATCTGTTCCTCAGACAGATATGGTATCTTCTCTGGAAGCATAAGATGTTAAAGATGAGTACTCGAGAGCAATGCCAGGTAAGTAATCCGGTAAGGGGTTCCAGGCTGTCAGTTCATGACTAGAAGTTTAATTCCAAGTGCTGACTGATTGCTCTCTTTCTCCTTATCTTGCAGGTAAGAACAAGGCCAAAGGAAAAGATAGGGAAAAAGCATGATATGGGATACTCTTGCTTTTAACCCTGATGATATGAGATATTCTTGCTCTGGTGTAGCTTGTTTGCAGAGGGATTATCGGGGGGAAAGAAAGCTGAGTATTTGGAGAGGCTTCGTTGGGAGTGCCCTCTCAGATATGAGGAAGGGTTGAGCATTTTTGCAGGTCTGCCTGTCCGTTGAGGATGGAGGTCGACATATATAGGAGTTTCCCTAACAACAAGTAGTAATGCTATTCCTTGACCCTGCTTGGTCATAGCACGGTAGTGGGAGCTGCCAGCTTCACGTGTGTCAGAGCACTTTGAAAAAAGTGGTCTGTGGTATCTGGAAAGCTGATGTTGTGTGTGAAGATTACAGACAAGCTTTATCCAAGGAGATCTGGCTCTCGAAGTTGAGAAAGCGGTGCCTCTTCGGTTTTCGAACAAGCAATCCGGTCGGGGATCTGGCTCTAAAGATTCAGAGAACGGTGCCTCTTCGATTTTTGAGAGAGCAATCCTGCTGGGAGTCTGGCTCTCGAGATTCGAAGAGCGGTGTCTCTTCGATTTTTGAGAAAGTAATCATGTTGGGAGTCTGGCTCTCGAGATTCGGAGGACGGTGCCTCTTCGATTTTGGAGCAAGCAATCTTGTTGGGAGTGTTTTCTCGAATGTGAGTAAAGGTTGGGCATGTTTGCTAGTCTACCTTGCCACGGAGCACAGAGGTTGACATATAGGGACTTTCCAATTATCCAGCAGTGGTGTTGTTCCTTTACCCTTGTGGGTAATAATATGGTAGCTAGACCTTCAAAATTTATGTTTCTAAACTTTGTTAGTGCTATTTCTCTGGTATTCTTTTACCCTTCTTGGTCATAGCGATGTAGTGGGAGCTGTAAGCTTCACGTGTCTAAACTTTGTCAGAGATATTTGGCAAAGTTATATGTGGTACCCATGAGCTGATGGTGCGTGTGGAAAGTGGATGATTGAACAGTAAGATTCACGTGCTTTCTACTTCACCAGAAATCTTCAACAGAATACCTGTAATTTCAGCAAAGCTGAGTGTGCATGTGACAGGTGCTGACAAGGCTGAGAAAGCAGGTGCCTCTTCGATTTCTGAGATTGACCCTCGTGGTCTTTGAGCAGCCTAGCTTTTGAGAAAGCAATCGTCTCTTCGATTTCTGAGATCGGCCTTCGTGGTCTTTGAGCAGCCCAGCTTTTGAGAAAGCAAACGCCTTTTCAATTTTTGAGATCGGCCCTCGTGGTCTCTGAGCAGCCCAGCTTTTGAGAAAGCAAACGCCTTTTCGATTTCTGGGCAAGCGCCTCTTCGATTTCTGAAGCTCCGTCGAGTGCAGATTTTTATAAAGGCTGGCATTAGGTTCCAAAGCACACTTGAATCTTCACCAGTAGAAGCTCCCTTCTTGCACTTCTAAAATCTTGATTTGTCCGACCTTTTGTCTCTTCAACACCCTTGAAAATGTTTGGCCCCTCCGACCGTCGTTTTGACTTGAACCTTATTGAAGAGGCAACCACGCCTTCTTCAGACAACATATGGCGCCCATCCTTCTTATCCCCTACTGGTCCTCTTACCGTTGGGGATTCCATGATGAAGAATGATATGACTGCTGCGGTGGTGGCCAGGAACCTTCTCACTCCCAAAGATAACAGACTACTTTCCAAACGGTCTGATGAGTTGGCTGTTAAGGATTCTCTGGCTCTAAGTGTTCAGTGTGCAGGTTCAGTTTCTAATATGGCCCAACGCCTATTTGCTCGAACCTGCCAAGTTGAATCATTGGCGGCTGAAGTGGTGAGTCTCAAACAAGAGATTAGAGGGCTCAAGCATGAGAATAAACAGTTGCACCGGCTCGCACATGACTATGCTACAAACATGAAGAGGAAGCTTGACCAGATGGAGGAATCTAATGGTCAGGTTTTACTTGATCATCAGCAGTTTGTGGGTTTGTTCCAAAGGCATTTATTGCCTTCGTCTTCTGGGGATGTACCGTGTAATGAAACTCCAAATGATCAACCTCTGATGCCTCATCCTTCTAGGGTTCTATCCAGTACTGAGGCTCCGAATGATCCCCCTCCGGTGCCTTCTCTTTCTGGGGCTCTACCGACTGCTGAGACTTCTCCTAAGCAATCTTTGTAAAGGCTCCCTCTTGTTTGTTTATTTTGACTCATGTATATGTACATATTTGTAACTTATCGGAGATATCAATAAATAAGCTTTGCTTCATTTCAACGTATTGTGTTAAATACACCAAAGCCTTCTTCACTGAATGGGGTCGGCTATATGAATCTTAGAACGCCATTGTGCTCGGTTTTGTGTCATGTCCTCCGTTAGATCCAAATACTCTAAGTCTTTTCTTAGAGTCTCTTCCAAAGTTTTCCTAGGTCTTCCTTTACCCCTTGGGCCTTAAACCTCTGTCCCGTAGTCGCATATTCTAACCGGAGCGTTAGTAAGCCTTCTCTGCACATGTCCAAACCACCGTAACTGATTTTCTCTCAATTTTCCTACAATTTCGGCTACTCCTACTTTACCTTGGATATCCTCATTCCTAATCTTATCCTTTCTCGTGTGCCCACACATCCAACGAAGCATCCTCATCTCCGCTACACCCATTTTGTGTACGTGTTGATGCTTCACCGCCCAACATTCTGTGCCATACAGCATCGCCGGCCTTATTGCCATCCTATAAATTTTTTCCTTGAGCTTCAGTGGCATACGACGGTCACACAACACGCTGGATGCACTCTTCCACTTCATCCATCCAGCTTATATTCTATGGTTGAGATCTCCATCTAATTCTCCGTTCTTTTGCAAGATAGATCCTAAGTAGCAAAAATGATCGCTCTTTGGTATTTCCTGATCTCCGATCCTCACCCCTAACTCATTTTGGCCTCCATTTGCACTGAACTTGCACTCCATATATTCTGTCTTTGATCGGCTTAGGAGAAGACCTTTAGATTCCAACACTTCTCTCCAAAGGTTAAGCTTCACATTTACCCCTTCCTGAGTTTCATTTATCAACACTATATCGTCTGCGAAAAGCATACACCAAGGAATATCATCTTGAATAGGTCTTGTTAACTCATCCATTACCAACGCAAAAAGGTAAGGACTTAAGGATGAGCCTTGAGGTAATCCTACAGTTATGGGGAAGCTTTCGGTTTGTCCTTCATGAGTTCTTACGGCAGTCTTTGTTCCGTCATACATATCCTTTATAGCTTGGATATATGCTACTCATACTCCTTTATTCTCTAAAATCCTCCAAAGAATGTCTTTTGGGACCCTATCATACACTTTTTCCAAATCTATAAAGACCATGTGTAAATCCTTTTTCCCATCTCTATATCTTTCCATCAATCTTCGTAAGAGATAGATTGCCTCCATGGTTGAGCGCCCTGGCATGAACCCGAATTGGTTGTCCGGAACCCGTGTCTCTTGCCTCAATCTATGCTCAATGACTCTCTCCCAGAGCTTCATTGTATGACTCATTAGCTTAATACCCCTATAGTTCATGCAATTTTGTACGTCACCCTTATTCTTGTAGATAGGCACCAAAGTGCTCTTTCGCCACTCATTTGGCATCTTCTTCATTTTCAAAATCCTATTGAAAATGTCAGTGAGCCATGTTATACCTGTCTCTCCCAAGACTTTCCACACTTCGATCGGTATATCGTCTAGGCCCACTGCTTTTCTATGCTTCATCTTTTTCAAAGCTACAACCACTTCTTCCTTCCTGATTCGATGATAAAATGAGTAGTTTTTACACTCTTTTGAGTTACTCAACTCCCTTAAAGAAGTACTCCTTTCATGTCCTTCATTGAAAAGATTATGAAAAAAACCTCTCCATCTGTCTTTGACCGCATTCTCTGTAGCAAGAACCTTTCCATCTTCATCCTTGATGCACCTCACTTGGTTTAGGTCCCTTGTCTTCTTTTCCTTTGCTCTAGCTAGTTTATAGATATCCAACTCTCCTTCTTTGGTATCTAGTCGCTTATACATGTCGTCATAAGCCGCTAACTTAGCTTCTCTCACAGCTTTTTTCGCCTCTTGCTTCGCTCTTCTATACCTTTCACCATTTTCATCGGTCCTGTCCTTGTATAAGGCTTTACAACATTCCTTCTTAGCCTTCACCTTTGTTTGTACCTCCTCATTCCACCACCAAGATTCCTTTTGGTGTGGAGCAGAGTCCTTGGACTCTCCTAATACCTCTTTTGCTACTTTTCGGATACAACTAGCCATGGAATCCCACATTTGGCTAGCTTCCCCCTCTCTATCCCACCCACACTGGGTGATTACTTTCTCTTTGAAAATGGCTTGTTTTTGTCCTTTTAGATTCCACCATCTAGTCCTTGGGCACTTCCAAGTCTTGTTCTTTTTTCTCACTCTTTTGATATGTACATCCATCACCAACAAGCGATGTTGATTAGCCAAGCTCTCTCCCAGTATAACTTTGCAATCCTTACAAGTTATACAATCCCCTTTCCTCATTAGAAGAAAATCTATTTGTGTTTTTGACGACCCACTCTTGTAGGTGATTACATGTTCTTCTCTCTTCTTAAAGAAGTAAGAAGAGATCATATGCCATTGCAAAATCCAAGATAGCTTCCCCATCCTCGTTTCTCTCCCCAAAACCATGGCCACCATGAAAACCTCCATAGTTGCCTATCTCCCTGCCCATGTGTCCATTTAAATCTCCTCTTATAAATAACTTCTCCGTCTGGGCAATTCCTTGCACCAAGTCTCCAAGGTCTTCCCAAAATTTCTCATTCGAACTCGTATCCAACCCTATTTTAGGTGCGTACGCACTAATCACATTGATGAGTTCTTGTCCTATTACAATCTTGATTGCCATGATTCTATCTCCTACCCTCTTGACATATACAACATCTTGTGTCAAGGTCTTGTCCACGATGATGTCAACACCGTTTCTCATTCTATTTGTGCCCGAATACCAAAGTTTAAACCCTGAGTTTTCTAGATCCTTTGCCTTAAGACCAACCCACTTAGTTTCTTGTGGGCACATAATATTTATCCTTCTCCTCACCATAACTTCCACTACTTCCATAGATTTTCCCGTTAAGGTTCCTATATTTCACGTTCCTAAACACATTCTACTCTCTTGAACTCTACCCTTCTGTCCTAACTTCTTCACCATCCCCCGTCCAATAGGATCAAAGTACTTCTTTTGTGTGTCCTGTGTAAAGTTGATAGGAGCATATGCTCCCAAACAACTTTGAGTGGAGTCGTTCGAAAAGAAGTTTCTATGGCCCCCTTGCTCATTTAACACTGCATCCGGGTGCCGATGGAGATACAGCGACCCTTGCTCACTTATCATTGTGCTCGGGCCACACAGCGCGCCACTTACGGGTGACGCCCTAGCTTTAGCGCGATTTCATTCTGGATTCATTTTCATAAGGATTCAACGTAACTGAGGAGTGCCAGCTGTCGACTACCTGACGCCATCCCCCTCCTCCTTTACCCGGGCTTGGGACCGGCAATGTAAGATAAACTTACACAGGCGGAGTTATTTTTGTCAATTCCCTCGATTAAAATAAATAAAAACGAAATTTTAGGGACGAGTTGTCACAATGCGAGTAGAAAACGACTTAGCTAGAGGATGAAGATAATTGAAAGTTAGAGTTTCTTAGTTTTGAAACAATTACCTCTCAAATGTTGAAGGTGAATTCCTTTTATATTGTTGAGTATATAAATTAAACATCTAAATTGTGTTACGTGTGATACATTACAAATAATTTGACTTTTTTTTTCAATCACTAAATGTCACTCTTGCTATATTTTCTATATCATATTTGTCTCATCTCTTTAGTAAACATGGAATAATATTTGTATTGACGGATCTTATCTCAATTAGAGAAATAATACAAACGTAGTATAAAACTTATGATAAGTGTATTATTACTCTTTTAATTATTAACAGATTAGACGGTTAATGTAGTACTACGGTCTAGTGGTATTCCTCTTCACATGTAAGTGAGAGGTTTTAGGTTCTATTTTCGCCAAAAGTGAATTTGAACCACATTATTGCTAGCCTATTATGAGGCTTAACTCATTCCTCACCCCCTTAGTGTAGATAATATTGTTTGTTCTAAAAGAAAAAAAAACGTAACCTATATAAACTATATGATATTGAGAAGCCAAAAGTATAAAAATAATTATTTGCTTTGAATGCTCTATTTAATTGTTAGCAAACATGGTGTTCTTTTATTTTTTGTGGATATATGTAACATATAATATGTAGCGGTTTGGACGATGGTATCAAATTTTTGACTCCTAGGTGAAAGGTGAAAGCCTAATCAACTTAACCCCTCCCACTTGATTTACAAGGGGCTTCGATGATCCAGATAGAAATCAAGGTGTTGTGGTTGGTGAATGCTGGAAATATAGGCTTGAATCTAGACAGTGGGGTGCACATTTTCCCCATGTTGCCTGTATAGCTGGGCCGTCTAATCACGATGCACGGTCAGTTGTGCTTTCGAGAGGCTACCTTGACGATAAGGGTCATGGCGAGTGGTTCAGATACACAGGGAGGTTTGTCATTGGATCACCCACTTAAACGGCACATTCTAGCTATTATGTTTCTCTCAGATACTTTTTTTTTTCTTTCTTTCTTTCTTTTAGTTTTGTTTGGGTTGATATTTAAATATTGGGCGAAACTAAAGGGAGGCTCAAAGATGTCAAAACAAGGTGAATCTACCTGAAGCCCAGCCACTTAATCTAAAGCAAACTAAAGCCTTCTCAAGACACAAGCCACGTGTCTATAACAAAAGTGACAATTGATGAAAACCAACCTACTATTAGCCAAAAAGCACTTTCCAATGGCACTACAGGTAAAAAGATGATGACTCACTACCTTCAGAGAGCTTTCGGGCAAAAGCAAAAGCCACAGCAGTCGGGCCAAACTGCCTATAAAAGGAAAGGCAAGTATCAGGGACAAAGACACTCAAGCAATCAAACAAACAAGCATACAAACTCTGTTCTCAAGCCAGATTTGCATCCAAAAATCTGAAATCTACCTAGATTTAGTCCTTTTAACGATAGTTTCCTTAGAAAAGCTATATTTTGTCTAGTATAAAAGCCCTGCTACCTCCCTTAGTGTTGTAATATTGATTCGCTCGTGTAAACCTGTTTACCATCCATCCCTTTTAGCATACAACCCTTGTAAACTCAAAGAGAAGTGGCTGCAAGAGGTTCAACCTTGCCAGACAAGGTGAAATCTTGCCCGAGTCTTTTTGTTTGTTCTTTGAATTAGTAGATCTATTACTTAATGCACTATTTAGCATGTATTCAAGTCATTTCCACCTGTTTTTCTATTTTAAGAGTCTCATTTGCATCTAAATCTGGTTAACTTAATAGATCTGCCTTTATTAAGAATAACTTGGAATCAAACAAATGACTTAAAGGGCTCTGGACTCCCTCCATTTGAACATACAAGATCATGAACTAAAAGTCCTTGTTGAAAAGGCAATGAAAAGAACTTAATGCAGACTTAACCCATCTATGACAATCCTTTGATAACAAGAAGTTTGAGTAACTTGGAGCGCAAGTAATCAACTTAAAACACACTTGTTCTACATCTGCTATACTGAGATAACAGTGGCATGCCTAAGCATTTAGTTAGTTTTGATTGCGAGCCTCAAGGCCTACACCTAAGGCCCCACAAAGGCACATTTCAGAACTAACTTCAAGTAAGAGCCTGACTACCAAACATACATATCCAAAGTGCCAATCCCTTGGGGGGCTGTGCTGAGATCCAGAGGCTTTCTCCAGAGAAATCTTTGCCTTGACAAGTTTATTTATGTTTGATGCCTTGTTTACATGGATATACATTACAGTGGTGGAAGGGATTTGACTGGTAACAGGCGAACAAATAAGAAATAGTCTTTTGACCAGACTTTTGACAAATATAACAAGGCTCTTCGACTTAGTTGCCTGAAAGGTTATCCTGTGCGGGTGGTAAGGTAATTGCAATGTTCTGAATTCCCTCTCTGATATCCACAACTTATTGTTTTATTTTCTATCTTTCATATATGTTGTGTTAAGACTTGCTTTTAGTTTGAATTTAGTTACAGTAATTTCCCTTGAGCATAATGTGTTCGACAACTCTATCATTTATGGTGTTCTACATACTGATTAATGTTTTGTATTTGTTGCGTTCCATTTGATAATTAGGTCTTGTTGATGTATAAAACCGGAAGTCTTGAAACAACGTAAATCCGACCGTGAATCTGAAAGAAAGTAAATAACACAAGATGTATCGTGGTTCACCCCCAATGTTTAAGCTACGTCCACACTGATTATTATATTTCTCTGAGAGGATTGTGAGGGAGAGAGCCTCTGTAATGTGAGAGTGAGGCTTTGAGAGGGTGAGGGTCAGGCCTAAGAATTGGCCTCCTTTAATAAGGATAGTGAATGGTTCTTTTATAGAATAAGGGCTCCTCACTTATTACATATTTGCCCCTTCATTTATTACATAATTACATTTGAGTCCCCCAAGTATTTATACGAGGTCTAAATACGGAGGCCCTAAGTATGGTACAAACAGTAGTCCCTCAAGTCTTCAATCAAGAGAATCTTTTGGCTGAAGACTTGAAATTCAGTCCATGTGTGGGCCGAAGTAACTAAATGTCGTCTTGAACTGATACTTGATATGAGGCGGTGCTCAATTTGAAATGATGCTTAACTAGAAGTAGCATATGTTGTGATGCTGCTCGGTTTGTGGCTTATGTTGCCTTGGTTGGCTCGGCTTGTGGCGTTTAAAGGTGAGGAAGTCCCTTTTATAGAATAAGAGCTTGCTCCTCAATACAAAAATGATAGGCTAGAGTTGGTGTTCGCGGCGAGGCAGTTGCTCAACAGGCGGCGATGCTCTCTAATGATGGTGAGGGAGTCCCTTATATAGAATAAGGGATCACTTCTCAATACATAAGTGATGGGTTATGAGTGATGCTCGAGGCGAGGCGGTTGTTCAGCTGGCGGCGATGCTCTCTAATGATGGTGAATGAGTCATTTTTATAGAATAAGGGTTCCTCACTCAATACATGAATAATGGGCTAGAGTTGATGCTTTATAATGATGGTGAGGGAGTCCTTTTTATATATGAATAATGGGCTAGAGTTGATGCTCTCTAATGATGGTGAGGGAGTTTTTTTTTATAGAATAAGGGCTTGCTCCTCAATACATGAATAATGGGTGCTCTCTAATGAAAGTGAGGGAGTCCCTTTTATAAAATAAGGGCTCGCTCCTTAGTACATAAATAATGGGCTAAGTCCCCCAAGTATTTTTCATGAGGCCCAGTTGAGGCCCAATATATTGTACATAATGTAGTCCCTAAAGTCTTCAGTCAATAGGGTCTGTTGGCTGGAAACTTCAAATTGAATCTATGTATGGGCTGAAATGGCGGTTGTTCGGAGGCGGTATTTGTATACCTTGCACTGAAGCTTTGTAGGTGAAGCTTTGCAAGTGAAGCTTTGAAGCTAGAGCTCTGTAAATGAAGCTTTCGAAGTTGGAGCTTTTGTAAATGAAGTTTTTGGAGCTAGAGCTCTGTAAATGAAGCTTTCGAAGCTGGAGCTCTATAAATGAAGCTTTTCGAAGCTAGAATTCTGTAAATGAAGCTTTCAAAGCTAGAGTTCTGTAAATGAAGCTTTTGAAGCTACAACTTTTGTAAATGAAGCTTTTGAAGCTAGAGCTCTGTAAATGAAGCTTTTGAAGCTAGATTGACATGAGTGATGCTCATGAATGTTTATGTTAATTGGCATGAGTGATGCTTATGGATGTTGACATGAGTAATGCTCATGAATGTTAACATGAGTGATGCTCATGAATGTATGTATGATTGACATGAGTGATGCTCATGAATGTTTATGTATGATTGACATGAGTGATGCTCATGTATAATTTTGGAGTACTGGACGTACTTTTGATCACCTGGTTGGTGATAATAGCGGCAGGCTACCGAATAATTTTGGGAGTACTGGGCGTACTTTTGATCACCTGGTTGATGGTAATAGCGGCAGGTTGCCAAATAATTTTGGAGTACTGGGCGTACTTTTGATCACCTGGTTGGTGGTAATAGCGGCAGGTTGCCGAATAATTTTTTGTGGTACTGGACGTACTTTGGTTCACCTGGTTGGTGCTATTTTGGGCTTATGGGCCTTCGCCCTCTACACAACATTCCAGCCCATTTATTTTGGGCTTTGCCGGTTTTTTTTTTTTTTTACCCTCTGATGGGGTTTATATAGATATCTCCGAAAGATACCAAAAATAAATTACATCATTTAAAAATAAGGAAAGTAAACCACATCATTCTGGTGGGGTGTTTATTCCTTGCTTTTGCTTTCTCTTTTTGCTTCCTCTTTTTCTTTCTGCTTTTGCCTCCCTTTTGCTTTCTCTTTATTTTTCTTTCTTTTGGTAGATGACAGAATAATCTTTGCTTTTGCTTTCTCTTTCCGCTTTTGTTTCTTTTGTTTTGCTGCTTTGCTTTTGGCAGATGGCAGGAATAATAATAGGTTGAGTATTGAAAAAGCTTATCTTCTTTGTGAGTGTTTTTTTCAGATAGTGAGATGGTGGACTCCCTATGGCTGCTCATCTTCGCACCAAACATCCTGAAAATACATACAAGTTGTAGAATTTATACCGAATGTGGGCCCACCATCACCGACATCCCTGTATTCATTCTTCTCATTGCTTGCGCTGCCCTTGGTTTTTGATGGAAGGATCGAGAGGACCGTCGGCGCAACACACAGCAGCAACGATGGGGGAGGAGAAGCGACACCAGTTGATGCAGAACCTATTCGGTGATTAATATACTCATCGTGACCAGCGAGGTTGATCTTCTCCTCGTGACGACAGTGACACCATGCAAGCTCCGAGTCCCTGAAGATACTAAGGATTTGAAGATCTTGGAGGCTACGGGGGAGTTTGAGGAAGTATTATCGGATCCCACTTCTGCACCAACCACCTTCACATCGCCGCCACTGTCGTCTCATTTCCCCATCTTTCTCTAAGTCTTCCTTTTTTTTTTTTCTTTCTGCAATTTTCTGGGGAAGGGTTAGAGAGAATGAAAAGAGTACATTTTCTCCTTGTTTTGCTCTCGTTGAATTTGGGGATTTTGAATGGTTGGCAGCCACCATTTCTTCACGATGCAAACCAGCCCAGTTCTATAAAGGGCCACATGGATTGCTTTCATAGAGGTAACAACATGTTTGACTCTTCTTTCACAGCCATCATAGTCCATTTTGACTTTGATCTCAACTGTCTGCATTGCTTTACGCTTGCTTCTTGTGCTGGTGACTATGCAAAAGTTTGAAAGATAATCAAAAGCACCCATTTTAATTGCTTCTCCTTAATTAGTACGAAAGCGAGAGAGAGAGAGAGAGAGAGAGAGAGAGAGAGAGAGAGAGAGAGAGAGAGAGAGAGAGAGAGAAAGAAAGAAAGAAAGCTTGGTTGGCCAACACGTGGCGCCAGGCTGCTGTGAGCTCTCAACTCCGCACATATACATGCCCATCTTCCCTTCAATTTTGGGCTGGAGGAGACCCAGAAAGACGACGACACCTTTTCCAGTCGCATGGGACAACATGTGCAGTTGCACATACTACGATTTGTTTGAAAAACTATCCTGCACATGCCACGGTTTGCTTAGAAAACTGTACCGCACATGCTACGGGTTTTTTTTTTTTTTTTGGTTGCTGGGCATGACTGACCAAGAGAGGAGAAAAAAGAGATTTGGTTTCTTGGGTTTTTGTGATTTTGCAGATTCATGGCGGAGAAGAAAAATTGAGAGAGAACCGATGTAGCTTTTCGTGTCGTTTCCCATAGACGGCGCCAAATGTTGATGCACAAAACCGGAAGTCTTGGAACAATGTAAATCCGACCGTGAATCTGCATGAAATGTAAATAACACAAGATGTATCGTGGTTCACCCTAAGGTTCGGGCTACGTCCACACTAATTGTATTTCTCTGAGAGTATTTGTGAGGGAGAGAGTGTGAGAGCTTTGCTCTAAATAGGAGAGGCTTCCCGATTTGTGAGGGTGAGGAGGCCCTTTTATAGAATAAGGGCTCCTCCCCTTTTTACATATTTGCCCATTCCTTTATCACATAATTACATTTGAGTCCCCCGAGTATTTATACGAGGTCTAAATACAGAGGCCCTAAGTATGGTATAAACAAATTTCAAAATCGAAAAAAAACTATTCCAACTTACACTACTATGCTAGTCATTCAACTATAATAACCTTAATCCTAATCTAACCAACATATATATGGGATGGGACGACATGAGTTTAAAGTACTAAGCTTAGTTTGCTTAACAACTCCGAGTTTGGATTACAATCAAACAAGAGTTACGTACTATGTCTTTTTCAACATGTTTATATGTTGGAATGAAAACTGAAATTATACTAATTAGGAATATATCATGATGATTATAATTTTTATATAAAAATACTTTTTTTCAACATGCATAAGACATCGATTAACTCCGCCGTGTAAGTTTATCTTACATTGCCGGTCCCAAGCCCGGATAAATGAGGAGGGGTAGGGCGTCAGGTAGTCGACAGCCGGCACTCCATGATTACGTCGAATCCTTATGAAAATGAATCCAGAACGAAATCGCGCTAAAGCTAGGGCGTCACCCGTAAGTGGCGCGCTGTGTGGCCCGAGCACAGTGATAAGTGAGCAAGGGTCGCTGTATCTCCATCGGCACCCGGATGCAGTGTTAAATGAGCAAGGGGGCTATAGAAACTTCTTTTCGAACGACTCCACTCAAAGTTGTTTGGGAGCATATGCTCCTATCAACTTTACACGGGACACACAAAAGAAGTACTTTGATCCTATTAGACGGGGAAGGGTGAAGAAGCTAGGACAGAAGGGTAGAGTTCAAGAGAGCAAAATGCATTTAGGAACGTGGAATATAGGAACCTTGACGGGAAAATCTATGGAAGTAGTAGAAGTTATGGTGAGGAGAAGGCTAAATATTATGTGCCTACAAGAAACTAAGTGGGTTGGTCGTAAGGCAAAGGATCTAGAAAACTCAGGGTTTAAACTATGGTATTCGGCACAAATAGAACGAGAAACGGTGTTGGCATCATCGTGGATAAGACCTTGACACAAGATGTTGTAGATGTCAAGAGGGTAGGAGATAGAATCATGGCAATCAAGATTGTAATAGGACAAGAACTTATCAATGTGATTAGTGCGTACGCACCTCAAGTAGGGTTGGATACGAGTTCGAAGGAGAAATTTTGGGAAGACCTTGGAGACTTGGTGCAAGGAATTGCTCAGACGGAGAAGTTATTTATAGGAGGAGATTTAAATGGACACGTGGGCAGGGAGACAGGCAACTATGGAGGTTTTCATGGTGGCCATGGTTTTGGGGAGAGAAATGAGGATGGGGAAGCTATCTTGGATTTTGCAATGGCATATGATCTCTTCTTAGCCAACACCTTCTTTAAGAAGAGAGAAGAACATATGATCACCTACAAGAGTGGGTCGTCAAAAACACAAATAGATTTTCTTCTAATGAGGAAAGGGGATCGTATAACTTGTAAGGATTGCAAAGTTATACCAGGAGAGAGCGTGGCTAATCAACATCGCTTGTTGGTGATGGATGTACATATCAAAAGAGTGAGAAAAAAGAACAAGACTTGGAAGTGTCCAAGGACTAGATGGTGGAATCTAAAAGAAGAAAAACAAGCCATTTTCAAAGAGAAAGTAATCACCCAGTGTGTGTGGGATAGAGAGGGGGAAGCTAACCAAATGTGGGATTCCATGGCTAGGATTCCATGGCTAGTTGTATCCGAAAAGTAGCAAAAGAGGTATTAGGTGAGTCCAAGGGCTTTGCCCCACACCAAAAGGAATCTTGGTGGTGGAATGAGGAGGTACAAACAAAGGTGAAGGCTAAGAAGGAATGTTGTAAAGCCTTATACAAGGATAGGACCGATGAAAATGGTGAAAGGTATAGAAAAGCGAAGCAAGAGGCGAAGAAAGCTGTGAGAGAAGCTAAGTTAGCGGCTTATGACGATATGTATAAGCGACTAGATACCATAGAAGGAGAGTTGGATATCTATAAACTAGCTAGAGTAAGGGAAAAGAAGACAAGGGACCTAAACCAAGTGAGGTGCATCAAGGATGAGGATGGAAAGGTTCTTGCTACAGAGAACGCGGTTAAAGACAGATGGAAAGGTTATTTTCATAATCTTTTCAATGAAGGACATGAAAAGAGTGCTTCTTTAGGGGAGTTGAGTAACTCAGAAGAGTGTAGAAACTACTCTTTTTATCGTAGAATCCGGAAGGAAGAAGTTGTTGTAGCTTTGAAGAAGATGAAGCATAGAAAAGCAGTAGGCCCAGATGATATACCAACCGAAGTGTGGAAAGTTTTGGGAGAGACAGGTATAACATGGCTCACTGACCTTTTCAATAGGATTTTGAAAACGAAGAAGATGCCAAATGAGTGGCGAACGAGCACTTTGGTGCCTATCTACAAGAATAAGGGCGATGTACAAAATTGCATGAACTATAAGGGTATTAAGCTAATGAGTCATACAATGAAGCTCTGGGAGAGAGTCATTGAGCACAGATTGAGGCAAGAGACACGAGTTTCAGACAACCAATTCGGGTTCATGCCAGGGCGCTCAACCATGGAGGCAATCTATCTCTTACGAAGATTGATGGAAAGATATAGAGATGGGAAAAAGGATTTACACATGGTCTTTATAGATTTGGAAAAAGTGTATGATAGGGTCCCAAGAGACATTCTTTGGAGGATTTTAGAGAAGAAAAGAGTACGAGTAGCATATATCCAAGCTATACAGGATATGTATGAAGGAGCAAAGACTGCCGTAAGAACTCATGAAGGACAAACCGAAAGCTTTCTCATAACTGTAGGATTACATCAAGGTTCATCCTTAAGTGCTTACCTTTTTGCGTTGGTAATGGATGAGTTAACAGGACATATTCAAGATGATATTCCTTGGTGTATGCTTTTCGTAGACGATATAGTGTTGATAGATGAAACTCAGGAAGGGGTAAATGCAAAGCTTAACCTTTGGAGAGAAGTGTTGGAATCTAAAGGTCTTCGCCTAAGCCGATCAAAGACAGAATATATGGAGTGCAAGTTCAGTGCAAATGGAGGCCAAAACGAGTTAGGGGTGAGGATCGGAGATCAAGAAATACCAAAGAGCGACCGTTTTCGTTACCTAGGATCTATCCTGCAAAAGAACGGAGAATTAGATGGAGATCTCAACCATAGAATACAAGCTGGATGGATGAAGTGGAAGAGTGCATCCGGCGTGTTGTGTGACCGCCGTATGCCACTGAAGCTCAAGGAAAAATTTTATAGGACGGCAATAAGGCCGGCGATGCTGTATGGCACAGAATGTTGGGCGGTGAAGCATCAACACGTACACAAAATAGGTGTAGCGGAGATGAGGATGCTTCGTTGGATGTGTGGGCACACGAGAAAGGATAAGATTAGGAATGAGGATATCCGGGGTAAAGTAGGAGTAGCTGAAATTGAAGGAAAGATGAGAGAAAATCGGTTACGGTGGTTTGGACATGTACAAAGAAGGCCTACTGACGCTCCGATTAGAAGATGCGACTATGGGACAGAGGTTCAGGGCCGAAGGGGTAGAGGAAGACCTAGGAAAACTTTGGAAGAGACCCTAAGAAAAGACTTAGAGTACTTGGATCTAACGGAGGACATGACACAGGACAGAACACAATGGCGTTCTAAGATTCATATAGCCGATCCCACTCAGTGACTTGGATTTTCCAAGTCTCCAACCGATAAGTTTTCCTCACTCGGGAAATTAAGGGAACACTACCTCAACCTACATGTTCCACTCACAAAGCTTCAACATACAAGCTTCAACAAAAGAAAATTCAAAGAACTTAGCGAAGAAGGCTTTGGTGTATTTAACACAATACGTTGAAATGAAGGAAAGCTTATTTATTGATATTCCCGAATAGTTACAAATATGTACATATACTTGAGTTAAAATAAACAAACAAGAGGGAGCCTTCACAAAGGTTGCTTAGGAGAAGTCTCAGCAGTCGGTAGAGCCCCAGAAAGAGAAGGCACCGGAGGGGGATCATTTGGAGCCTCAGTACTGGACAGAACCCTAGAAGGAGGAGGCATAAGAGGTTGATCATTTGAAGCTTCAATACGCGGTACAACCCCAGAAGACGAAGGCAATAAATGCCTTTGGAACAAACCCACAAATCTCTTATGATCAAGTAAAACCTGACCATCAGATTCCTTTATCTGGTCAAGCTTTCTCTTCATGTTTGTAGCATAGTCATGTGCGAGCCGGTGCAACTGTTTATTCTCATGCTTGAGCCCTCTAATCTCCTGTTTGAGACTCATCACTTCAGCCGCCAATGATTCAACTTGGCGGGTTGGAGCAAATAGGCGTTGGGCCATATTAGACACAGAACCTGCACACTGAACACTGAGAGCCAGAAAATCCTTAACAGCCAACTCATCATACCGTTTGGAAAGTAGTCTGTTATCTTTGGGAGTGAGAAGGTTCCTGGCCACTACCGCAGCGGTCATATCATTCTTCATCACGGAATCCCCAACGGTAAGAGGACCAGTAGGGGAGACGAAGGATGGGCACCATATGTTGTCTGGAGAAGGCGGGGCTGCCTCTTCAACAAGGTTCAAGTCAAAACGACGGTCGGAGGGGCCAGACATTTTCAAAGATGTTGAAGAGATAAGAGGTCGGACAAATCAAGATCTTAGAAGTGCAAGAATGGAGCTTCTACTGGTGGATATTCAAGTGTGCTTTGGAACTTAATGTCAGCCCCTATAAAAAATCTGTACTCGACGAAGCTTCAGAAATCGAAGAGGCGCTTGCTCAGAAATCGAAGAGGCGTTCGCTTTCTCAAAAGCTGGGCTGCTCAGAGACCACGAAGGTCGATCTCAAAAATCGAAGAGGCGTTTGCTTTCTCAAAAGCTAGGCTGCTCAAAGACCATGAAGACCGATCTCAGAAATCGAAGAGGCTTGCTTTCTCAAAAGCTGGGTTGCTCAGAGACCACGAGGGCCGATCTCAGAAATCGAAGAGGCACCTACTTTTCCAGCCTTGTCAGCACCTGTCACTCGCACACTCAGCTTTGCGGAAATTATGGGCATTCTGTCGAAGATTTCTGGCGAAGTAGAAAGCACATGAATCGTACTGTTCAATCACCCACTTCCCACGCGCAACAGTAGCTCATGGGTACCACAGATAACTTTGCCAAAGTTCTCTGATAAAGTTGAGACACGTGAAGCTTGCAGCTCCCACTACATCGCTCTGACCAAGAAGGGTAAAAGAATAGCAAAGAAACAACACTAACAAAGTTTAGACACATAAATTTTGAAGGTCTAGCTACCATATTATTACCCACAAGGGTAAAGGAACAGTACCACTGCTGGATAATTGGAAAGTCCCGGTGTGTCAACCTCTGTGCTTCGTGGCAAGGTAGACTAGCAAACATGCCCAACCTTTACTCACATTCGAGAAAACACTCCCAACAAGATTGCTTGCTCCAAAATTGAAGAGGCACCGCCCTCCGAATCTCGAGAGCCAGACTCCCAACATGATTACTTTCTCAAAAATCGAAGAAAGGGTAAAGGAACAGTACCACTGCTGGATAATTGGAAAGTCCCTGTGTGTCAACCTATGTGCTTCGTGACAAGGTAGACTAGCAAACATGCCCAACCTTTACTCACATTCGAGAAAACACTCCCAACAAGATTGAGTGCTCCAAAATCGAAAAGGCACCGTCCTCCGAATCTCGAGAGCCAGACTCCCAACATGATTACTTTCTCAAAAATCGAAGAGAGGGTAAAGGAACAGTACCACTGCTGGATAATTGGAAATTCCCTATGTGTCAACCTCTCTGCTTCGTGGCAAGGTAGACTAGCAAACATGCCCAACCTTTACTCACATTCGAGAAAACACTCTCAACAAGATTGCTTTCTCCAAAATCGAAGAGGCACCGCCTTCCGAATCTCAAGAGCCACTCCCAACATGATTACTTTCTCAAAAATTGAAGAGACACCGCTCCCCGAATCTCGAGAGCCAGACCTCCAGCAGGATTGCTTTCTCAAAAATCGAAGAGGCATCGTTCTCCGAATCTCGAGAGCCAGATCCCCGACATGATTGCTTGTTCGAAAACCGAAGAGGCACCACTTTCCCAACTTCAAGAGTTGGATCTCCTTGGATAAAGCTTGTCTGTAATCTTCACACGCAACATCAGCTTTCCAGATACCATAGACCATTTTTTCAAAGTGCTCTGACAAAGTTAAAACATGTGAAGTTGGCAGCTCCCACTACCGTGCTATGACCAAGCAGGGTAAAGGAATAGCATTATTACTTGATGTCAGGGAGACTCCTATATATGTCGACCTCCATCCCCAACGGACAGGCAGACCTGCAAAAATGATCAACCCTTCCTCTTATCTGAGAGGGCACTCCCAACGAAGCCTTTCGAAATATTCAGCTTTCTTTCCCCCCGATAATACCTCTGTAAACAAGCTATACTAGAGCAAGAATATCTCATATCATCAGGGTTAAAAGCAAGAGTATCCCATATCATGCTTTTTCCCTGTCTTTTCCTTTGGCCTTGTTCTTACCTGCAAGACAAGGAGAAAGAGAGCAATCAGTCAGCACTTGGAATCAAGCTTCCAGCTAAGAACTGACTGCCTGGAACCCCTTACCTGATTACTTACCTGGCATTGCTCTCGAGTACTTATCTTCAATATCTTATGCTTCCAGGGAAGATACCGCATCTGCCTGAGGAACAGATAGGGCAAGTGAGAAGGATACAAGGAAGCATGTGGAGACAAGCGTAACAGCACACGTGCCGATACATCCACTACTCTGTCAAAAGCAAACGTATCCCATATCAGCAGGGTCGAACGTACTCTAGATTTGATGGACTTGTTTTGACCCTCAAATTCTTCAGTCGGCCTTATACTCTGAAGGAAACCAGAAAACCCTCCAGCCCAGTTCAAGAATAAGCCTGTGGAAAGTTACTTCTTCAAAAGCAAAAGTATCCCATATCATATCTTCTCATTTTTCTTCTCTTTATCCTTCATACTGCCTGCACGATAGAGAGATTGTGAACAATCAGCCGGAGCTCTGATTGCTTACCTTGTCTGTCACCTCTTTCAGCAGATCCCCTAGCTCGGCGACTTGGGAGACTCCTACTACATGGTTTGTATCGCGTTTGACCAAGCCTGAAAGTACAAGTAAGCTTCAAGTGAAATTGATACATTACCTTGTGCATCTCCACCAGTTACAGATACCACCCCTGGATGGAGGAAGAGTACTTCCAGAGAAGATGCCACATCTACCTATGAGACAGATAAGGCAAGTCAAGACGATACCACACTCCGGTACTTAGAAGTTTCGTGGTTACGAGATCATTCTCCCACAATATTTCCTAATGTCATTTGTACTAAATCATTCACTTGTACTCACTAAAGGAGAGCTTGAACCTATGTACTTGTGTAAACCCTTCATAATTAATGAGAACTCCTCTATTCCGTGGACGTAGCCAATCTGGGTGAACCACGTACATCTTGTGTTTGCTTTCCTATCTCTATCCAGCTATATACTTATCCACACTAATGACCGGAGCAATCTAGCGAAGATCACAAAAAGTGACCATTTTCGCTACCTAGGATCTATCTTGCAAGAGAACGGAGAATTAGATGGAGATCTCAACCATAGAATACAAGCTGAATGGATGAAGTGTAAGAGTGCATCCGGCGTGTTGTGTGACCGTTGTAGGCCACTGAAGCTCAAGGGAAAATTTTATAGGACGGCAATAAGGCCAGCGATGTTGTATGGCACAGAATGTTGGGCGGTGAAGCATCAACACGTACACAAAATGGGTGTAGCAGAGATGAGGATGCTTCGTGGGATGTATGGGCACATGAGAAAGGATAAGATTGGGAATGAGGATATCCGAGGTAAAGTAGGAGTAGCCAAAATTGAAGGAAATATGAGAGAAAATCGGTTCCGGTGGTTTGGACATGTGCAAAGAAGGCCTACTGACGCTCCGGTTCGAAAATATGACTACGGGATAGAGGTTCAGGGCCGAAGGGGTAGAGGAAGACCTAGGAAAACTTTGGAAGAGACCCTAAGAAAAGACTTGAGTACTTGGATCTAACGGAGGACATGACACAAAACCGAGCGCAATGGCGTTCTAGGATTCATATAGCCGACCCCACTTAGTGGGAAAAGGCTTTGTTGTTGTTGTTGTTGTTGTATAAGACATCGATTTTTATCTCATACACACCCCTTCGTAATTACAGCCCTTATGTTTTTTATTTGTTGAATCACTCAAAAGGGTGTGTATGAGATAAAAATCAATGTCTTATGCATGTTGAGACAAAAATGTGCAAGAAGAGACAAGGTTCTAAAAGACGCTAGGCGCTAGTCAGGAGGCGGACTAGGGCCTAGCGCCTAGGCAGCTAGGCAGGGTTTAGGACGGCGCCTAGGCAGACTAGGCGGATTTAAGTGAATCTATTATATTTCGTGTAAATAAGTGTCTGTTTATACTTAAAAGATATATATAATTTCACCATAAACTACAAAATAGAATGACATATATATTATGAAATATTGGACATAATGAAAACATGGGGAACACACATATAATGTGTGTTCATTTAAGTATTCAACAAGTCTTTACAATTTATTAAAAAAATAAAATGAAAGTTATCCATTTTCTGTCTAAGTGAGTCGCAATCTACTCGGTGCCTAGACGGTTTAGGCGGGTACCTCAGCAGGTCTAGGCGCCCTTTCTTAATTTTCAAACACCTAGGCATTAATCGGGATGGTGGCCAGCCGCCTAGCGCCTAAGCGGAGCCTATGGGAAGCTATAAACATGAAAATTCTGTATCGAATGAAATGAGAACATGTGTACAAAGTAGATTTGTATTGATTTGAATTTGTAGGTTACAATCTTTGTATACAATTTTCCTTTGATTCAGTCTTCAAATTTGATGTAGATGCATAGGTTGTTGATCAAAGGGTTTCGATGACTTGATCTCGGACGAACGATTGAACGATTGCTTTAAGTTTTGAGCTTGAAACAACTCTTGGATGATCTTCACCTCAGGTTTAGGGCTACGGTAAAGGTAATGTTGATGTAAGATTTCATTGATTCAAGGGTCTTGGCGACTTGATCTTAAAACAAACGTTGTTACAAGTTTTGAGCTTGCAACAAAGTCTTGAACGAATCGACATATGTACTTGTTGATTCTTTAAGGAGTGCTTCAGCCTTGCTCGACAGAAAGCTTCGACTTTGGTTGTGCGTTCTTTGAAGAAAGCTTTGGCGGTGTATTAGTCTTCAAAGATTTGGGCAGAGGTTCTTCTTAATGTGTAATTTTTAACCCGTCAATGTAGAAATTGTCAACCCCTATTTGTGTCTGGGGACCTTGTATTTATAGACTTCTGAAAGCTTGCCTTTGGATGGATTTGACTTTGATTTGTGTCTTGATTCATCCATGGGAGAATTTAGGCGTGTTTTGTGTCTTAATCTCAACCATTTCCCCTTACCTTGGCCAAATTATAGGGCTTTCTTGCCTATTTTGTAAGAAATCTTCAATTCTTGCTTGTTTTGTGAAGATGCTTTAGCTTTCTTTCCAGTTTTGGGAGCAATTTGGCCCCCTTACTGATTTTAAGGAGATTTCTTCCTTTTCGCTGAATTTTGGGGAAGTTTTGAGCTTCCTTTGCTTGATTTATGCCACATGTCATTGATGATTTGTCTATTTGTGATGAGTCATATGCCACGAGGAGCTTTGTAATGCATCATTTGCATGCAATGAAATTTACATATCTACAAATGCCCCCCTTCAATGCGCGTTGTAGACGTGTGCTTGTCACATGTAGGAAACTTGTTTTGAAGTCCTGCAATGTGAATGTTCTAACTCAAGGGTCGTCAAGACTTGATCTTGAATTAATTTGCTTTTTCAATGGTCGTAAAGGCGTATTTCTTGAATGAAACTTTTCTTCAAGAGCCATTGAGACTTGATCTTGAATGAAATGAAATTTTTTCTTCAAGGGCCGTAGAGGCTTGATCTTGAATAAAAATGAATTTTTTCTTCAAGAGCCATAGAGGCTTGATCTTGAAAGAAAATGAAATTTTTCTTCAAGGGCTGTAGAGGCTTGATCTTGAAAGAAATGAAATTTTTCTTTAAGGGTTGTAGAGGTTTTGATCTTGAAAGAAATTTTGGAAATGGATAAATCAGCACATACTTATTGTGTGTATTGATTTTTCATAATTTTGACAAAATACATTTGGTGTATTTTGAATTTTTTTTTCCTTGTGGTTGTAGGAAAAAAAATGTTTTTCCTTCCTTAAGTAGGAACCTCCTTCAATTTTGGTAATGAGGGTGATTTCCTTCAAAATGTTGGAGAGCTTTGGTGATTTTCTTCAAAGTGTTGGAAAACTTTGGTGATTTCCTTCAAGGTTTTGGAAAGCCTTGGTGATTTCCTTCAAGATTTTGAAAAATTTAATGCTTGTCCTTGGGTAAGTAGGATTTGCATTTTTTTTTTCTTTCCTCTTTCTTTTTTATTTTTTATTTTTTATTTTTTTTATTTTTATTTTTTGCGGCTAAGGGGTGTTTTCCCTCTTGATTTGGGAAACTTAGCTTTTGTATTTTGGCCAAGAAAGGTACTTTCCTTTGTTGTTTTGGAAATTTTGAAGCCCTTTCACTACAAGAAAAATGAGCTAAGAACACAATTGATATGTGCCCTTTGCATTTTCATTGAGCACCAAGACATATTTGTGCTTTTTAAGTTCCATTGAGCACCAAAATATCTCAAATGTGCCCTCTAATAAATAAGCACATTAGTTTGTGTCATCTAATTGTGCCTACAAAAATTTGAAATGTCCTTTTAAATTTTAGAGAGAATTTTATTTTATTTTATTTTATTAATTTACACACACACAATAAAGGCATTTGTGCCCTCTAATTGAATATATTTAAATAAAAAAATATGTTTTTGTGTCCTTTACATTTACTTTTTCCCTATTCCTAACCCCTGTACACTCTTAATTATTTAAAAATATGCCAAGAAAAAAAATAAATAAATAATCAACAATCATCATTGCACCAGAGTTTTATGTGGGTATTTTACTAATATTTTGATGGGTTTTTGGTGTCCCGTGAGACCCCCACATGGGTCTCCACGCTTCCCCGTGCACTTACTATTTTTTTCACTACATCACTCTTCCGTCTCTCCTTCACTCAATCTTTGTCTCACTAACTCTCTTTACTTCTCTACTCTGTTCTCTGTCATATCCTTCACCGTTTCTGTGCTCATTGCATAGAAAACCGCAGCACCATCTCCACCTCATTCGCCACTCTGACGAACCTTGCCACCACCCAAACACCACACTGCCACACTCTCTCTCTCCTCTCTCTCCCTCTCAGTTTCTTCCTTGACAATCGGCAGAGGAACTGCCGTTCTCTAGCGAGGCAACCACCAACTTTCTTCCTCTCATCACCACAGACTCCTATTACTCTTTCGCTTTCTAGGAACCAAAATCGATACAGTGAAATGGCAAGCTCCGTCGAGGCCTGACTTCCCAGTGAGATTTTTCATCGAATCTAGTATAGGTAAGTCTCGAAAACACCTTAGTTAGGTTCTTTAGGTTGTTTAGAGACTTTTTCGTGCACTGCATTCCTGATTTGTTTAAGGTTGGATGCAATTTCAACTTGGGAGAAATTCTCTAGATTTCCGGTGAGACCCACGAGTTTCAAGCGATTTTAGGCTATCACCGGCCGCCCAATGGCCATGAGGAAGGTATATTTTGAATCCTTACCTTAGTAGTTTTTTTTGGGTTTTTGAATTGTTGAAAATGATTTAGTTTTGGACCCAAAATGGATTCTAAAACCCCTGGTGTAACTGCAGGCGGCGGTCGTAATCGCGCACGTGGAGCTGTGTCTGGTACTGTTGGGGATGGCGCGTGGAGCATAGACGCCTCCACCAAAGGATGAATGGCTGAAAGGAAGAATATACGTTTGAAATCGGTGCCTTGTTTTTTTCTTTAATTCATAATGTTGATTACTTGGTTGAGTCTGATTTGTCAAGAAGAGAAACTTAGCAATATTTTCCTATTTCGATCTGGTGTTTTCAAATGTTTGTTTCAGGTTGTAAGGTGTTACGATGTTGTTATTATTATTTTTTATTTAACTCATAGGGCACAATTACAAAAATTGTTCTAACATAATTTGAAGTGTCATCTGACACAGGTGTCAGAACAGGGCAAAAAAAAAACCCTTATTTGTGCTCAACCCTTTGAGCACCAATAGCCATATCGTGCCCTTTAATCAAAGGCAACGCCCATAGAGGGCACAAATACAAATATAGTTGCTGAATTGGTCTATGGGCACATATGTTGGTGCTCTTTGGCCTTAAAGAGCACATTTAATTTATTGTGCGCAGTGCCCATATTTTTTGTAGTGTTTCCTTTTGTTTTCTTTTTTTTTTTTGTTGCAATTTCTTTTCTTTGCTGATTTTGTTGTAAAAAAAACAGCAAGCTTTTTCCTCGGTTTGGGAAACATGTCATCTAACTTTCACGCCAAGTTTAAGGTCGATTTCTCTTCTAAAACATTCTGTAAAAATATGGGAAACGTAGCTTTATCTTTTATCTTTTCAGGCATATATCGTACACCACAAGAAAACAACTTCTGCGAGATTAACTTTGAAAAATGGAACGTTTGGCTTTAGGGAAAATTATGAAATTTGGACACAACAATCATCAGCCTCTTAGCTTCCTTCTCCAATTGGCCTTGTATCAAAACTTCTCTGGAAAATCAAATTATCACCAAAAACGTCTTGCTTGCGCAAATTGGCTTAAACTTGCCATTTTTTTCTTGGAATTTGCTTCCTTCTTTTGATTTTCCTTTTACTAGTTGGTATGTACTCTCCCTCATAGCATTAAGAAGCAATCGACCCCTATTTATAGGACAATTGGGTGTGTATTTTTTTCAGAATTTATTGCCGTGCATTGTCTTTGTTGTTGTGTCGTGTATGTTACTGATGTTGCTGCCGTGGGCTGCTTGCTTGGAGCTTGTTGTAATGCATCACTTTTTACCGTGTGGTGTTGTGCAAAAAACTACAGCGGGGTTACGTTGTGTGGTGCCTTTTAGTCACAGTTTTCCCTCGGTGGTGACATTGCCTTGCAGTGCAAGAAACTGCTTGCGTAATCGCTGCAGGGTTACGTAGCATTTTGATTTTCTTTGCTACTATTGCGTGCTTTGAAGGACCGTCTTGTAGCTACCCTATTTTCCATGCTGCTCAAGCTTTGTGGCTGATTTCTTTTCATTGTTGTGACTTTGTCATCATCATTCTTCAACACTCACAATGTTTGTCTCACATGTCTTTTGCTTTAGTGAAGCAATCTTTTTTGTTCTTCTTCTTGCTGCCCCACTCTTATGCTTATGTTGCTTTGTTTATTTTGTTGCAGTCATGATATTTTTCAAGTGCTTTAAGAGCAATATCATCACCATTCTTGCGAAGGAAGGCGATTCGCAAGATAAGGGAACGACATTGAAGCTTTGTGTGTCGTTGACTGGCCCTAAGGCACTTGTTCTTCCTGCGAAAGACATCTTGATGCATATCAAGTCATCGTCTTCTGAAGTATCTTGGGAGGTGACAAATTTTGGTCGACCAAATATGAAGAAGAAGGCATGTACATAGAGGATTCTTATCTTGAATCCTTCGCACCATGTTCGTGACAATTTGCCGGCTTCATTTGAGCTTCTTGGTGATCATTTTTGTAGCGAAGCTATGACTTGGAATAGCACCTTGTCGACTACTGAGAAGCCGTCTTTGTTTTTGCTCATTTTGTAATACGGGTTTGTAGCCAAATTCTTCCTTTAAAGAAATAAAGTATTCACATTCTTGAATTTGCTCTTTATGCTTCAAAGTGTTTGTGTATTGGTTGATAATGTGACTATACTTGAAGTTTTGAAGTTTCAAGTTGCCTACGTACCCTCGGTTGAGGAGGGATCAAGTCATGACGTAGTTCAAAGGAATGATGAATTGTTTTTTGATGGTTTTAACGATTTTGATGGTGATTTTGCCATACACAGTTTATGCTCTTGCGGACCAAGAACCTTGAGTGTCACCTTTTAAACTCGTACGAACAAGGAGCATTGGGTGTCGTCTTTTAAACTCATGCGAACAAAGAGCATTGTTGCTGTGTGTAGTTTAGGCTCATGTAGGAGAAGAGTTTTGTGCCGTGTGCAGTTTAGGCCCATGCAGGCAAGGAGCATTAGGTGTTGCCTTTTAAGCTCGTCCGAACAATAAACATTGTTCTCATGTGCAGTTTAGGCTCGTGCAGGCGATGAGTATTGTGTCATGCACAGTTTAAGCTTGTGTAGGCGAAGAGCATTGCTTGTTTGGTTTAGAGGTAGTAACGCTTCAAGAATATGTCATTGATGGGGCCGATCTTTAAGCTATCTTCTGCCATGATTAAGTGGGCACCGTTGTTGTAGACCTCTTGTACTACGCAAGGTCCATCCCACTTTGATGTGAACTTGCTTTTTGTTTTGTGAGTTATGATGATAGGCCTTCATAATGCCAAGAAAAGATCTCTAGTTTGGAAGCATTCCAAGTGTTGGTGAGCTTCAAGTCTTTTTTCGTTGAGTGCTTCAAGCCTTAGGCGAACATTCTTGTTGAATGCCTTGGATAGCCGTGCTTGGTAGCATTCCAAGTGTTGTTGAGCTTCAAGCCTTTTTTCATTGAGTGCTTCCAACTTTTGAAGCCGTAGCTTTGCATTTTCCTCTTTAGTCAAGCCTTATTGTATAGCCATCCTATTGAAGAGATTTGACTTTCGAGCGGCAGAACAGCTTCCACGCCATATACCAGAGAATAAGGTGTAGCTTGAGTATGAGTCATATATGTAGTCATATATGCCCAAAGTGCTTTGCTTATTCTTTCATGTCAGTCTCTCTTTGTTCAGCCGATCACCTTTTTCAGGAGGTTGCACAACGTTTTGTTGAATGTTTCCGCAAGACCGTTGGCTGAAGCATGATACATGGAAGACTTGTGCTGTTTAAACTTATATTTCTCGCAGAGCTCATCCATAAGTTGGTTGGAGACCTGTTTTCTATTGTTTGTGATGATGTAGCGAGGCACACCATATCGGTGGATGATATGCTCTTTGACGAAACAGACAATAATTTCCTTCTTGACTTCCCTTAGGGGTACGGCTTCAACCTACTTGGAGAAGTAATCTATTCCGGCTATGATGTAGACTTCTCCAGCAGATGATTTTGATGTGATTGGTCCTACGACGTCCAATCCTCATGCATCAAATGGCCATGAAGCAACTGTAGGGTGTAATGGCTCAAGCGATTTATGTATGAAGTTGGCATGGAATTGGCAGGCTTAGCACCTTTTGGTGTATTCTAGGCAATCTTTCACCATGCTTGGCCAGTAGTAGCCCATTCTTTTGAGCAGGAAGTACATCTTTGGTCCAGACTAATGCGCTTCTCAAACGCCTGAGTGTGTTTCTTCCATGGCTTAATTAGCTTCTTCCTCACCTAGGCATCTTAGAAGTACTCCTTCAAAATAGCGTCGGTAGAGTGTTTCTTTGTAGTATAAGAAGTGAGGTGGTCGTCAACGTATTTCAGAGCGATGTCTAGGATCGTCCCGGAAGCTTTCCATGCTCCAAGTAGTCGATCAGCAGTTGCCTCTACTCTTCAATGTCGATTGGAAGTACTGAGATGACGTTATGTCATCTTGTAGCATTTCAGTGACGAGTGGGATCACCCATCTTTGGCAAACTGGCATGTCTACAGTTTCATCTTCTCCTAGCGCCATACTTAAGGCAAAGTTAGCGAGAGCATCCGCCATTTGATTTTCTTTTCTTGGCACATGTTCTAGAGTCACGACCTCAAAATTTTGTAGCAGTTGAGTTGCTAGCCAGAAATATGGGACGAGATCATCTTTCCTCACTTCATGTTCAGTCAAGAGTTGATTGATTATGAGTTTGGAGTCGCCATACAATTCTAGCGTTATGATTTCCATGTCGATCACCATTTAGAGTCTAATAATCAGTGCTTAGTACTCAGCGACATTATTGGAGCATAGCTCGCTTAGTCGGAAGGAGTAGGGTAATACTTGTCTTTGTGGCGTTATGAACACTACTCCTGCCCTCGCCTTGTCTGCTCGTGTAAATCCATTGAAGAACATTGTCCATATCAGGTAGATGTTGACGTATAACACCTCCTCGTCAGGCAAGTCATCTGAGATTTTCCAATCGGCTAGGATTAGATGATCAACAAGGAAATCTGCTAACGCTTGTCCCTTGACGACTTTAGCTGGGACTTAAATGATCTCATACTGATTAAAAAAGCAATGCCCATTTAGCTAATCACATTGTCAAAACTGGTTTGGACATAACGTATTTGACCGGGTCAACTTTAGCAACCAAGTGGATGGTGTAAGCATGCATGTAGTGTCTTAGCTTTTGGAGGGCAAAGACTAAGGCAAGGAACATATTCTCGATCGGTGAGTAGTTGAGCTCAGCATTAGTGAGAGTTCTACTTAAGTAGTAAAGTGCTCTTTCCTTTTAGTCTTCATTTTCTTGCGCCAAGAGTGCTCTAATGGAACCCTCATGTGCAGCAATGTATAGAATAAGCGGCTTCCTAGGCACTGGTGCTCCTAAGACAGGTGGGCTTGCCAGGTACCGTTTTATACCCTCGAAGGCATTGCGACAGGCGTCATCCCATATGAATAGAGTGTTCTTCTTCATGAGTCGACTGAAAGGTTGACAACATCCAGCGAGGTTGAAGATAAAGCTTCTGATGAAGGCTAGCCGCCCTTGTAGACTTTTCAACTCATGTAAGTTCCTTGGTTCAGGCACACTTTGAATAGCCTTGATTTTTTATTGGTCCACTTCAATGCCACGGTGCTTGACAATGAAGCCGAGGAATTTCCCATAAGTGACGCCAAATGCACACTTAAATGGGTTCATTTTGAGGTTGTAGTGTCGTAGTTTGTCAAACACCATTCGTAAATCCTTCAAGTGATCGGATCTCTTCTTGGTCTTAACAACTACATCGTCTACGTAACATTCTACGTTTTTGTGTAGCATGTCATTGAAGATCTTTTGCATTGCACGTTGATATATAACCCCAGCGTTCTTCAAGCCAAAGAGCATTACCTTGTAGCAGTATATACCTTTTGGAATGCAGAAGGCTATTAATTCCTCGTCTTCGAGAGCCATGCGGATTTGACTGTACCCAGATAAGTCATCCATGAATGATAGTGCATCATAGCTAGTGGTCGTGTCACCATGATTTTGATGATTGGCAAGGGAAAGTCATCATTTGGGCAAGCATCATTGAGGTCGCGGAAATCTAAGCAAAGACGTATTTGTCCAGATTTCTTAAGGACAATGATGATGTTAGAAATCCATTTAGGGTATTGCACATTTCGAATGAAGCCTGCTTTGATTAGCTTGTCAATCTCGGCATCAATTTGTAGGATGAGCTTAGATCGATAGCGTCTTTGAGTTTGCTTTACAAGCCGTGATCCAGGTTTAACTGTAAGATGATGCACGACAATGGTAAGGTCAAAGCCGGGCATTTCTTTGTAGGTCCAAGCGAAGATGTCTTTGTACTCCAATAATAGTTGGTAGTACTCATCGACCTCGTCCGCACTTAGTAGTACACTTACTAAAATAGGCTTTGGTTTCTTACTTGTGCCTAAGTTGAGCTCATTGAGATCATCAACCGTGGCTTGCCCTCCATCCTCGAGCTGTTATGGCGCAGCAGTGGCGTCTTCCTTAAGGATTTCATCTTCTTTGTCTTCTTAGATTGTGATGTGGAGGACTTTTTGGACCTCATCTTCAGTGTCATCCTCTTGGGCTTGTTGGCGTGAAGATTGGCCAATGTGGATGATGATGCGCCCCTTTATCTTCAGTTGTCCTTTTGTGTCAACCTTCAAGGTTGCTTGGTATTTCATCCTTAAAGGATTCGAGCTTCGAACGTCATCTTTTTTTACTAAACCGTTAAGCTGTTCTTCCTTTGGCATTGTTTTCCTATTTTTAGAAGACTTTTTGTTTCTTTAAGTTTTTCCAAGGCTAACTGTCGCGAATGATCGTGAGCCGTGTTGCTTTGTTTCTTAGGTTTTGACAACCTTTTGAAATAGAGTTTTGGGGTGTTAGCGTGTTAAGCCGCTTAAAGACGAAAGTTCGGTCTTGACCACCATTGTGATCAAGTGTCAAAATTCTGGGTTTTGAACGATTCAGCCTATCAAAGACTGATGTTCGAGGGATGGGTTTAGGCTCCTCTTGAATTTGTTCAACGCTCACGTTGATATGTTAAGCGCTAGAGTTTTTCACTTTTCTTGAAATCTTCACGGAGTATTTAGTGTGAAGCCAATTCCAGCTTTATTGTTGTCAACTTCGTAACCATGCTCCTTTAACTTCTTTTGAGTCTCGGTGAGGTCATGTTCTTTTTTGTTGACGGTGTTTGAAACGTTCTTTCCAAGATTTAAAGAAGAGGCGAAATTATACCCAGCCTTTGACATGAGTTTATAGGCGTTCAGGTCGAAACCTTCTTCAGTCCTCTTGGTTGGAAGAGAGCTTGTTTCCGCCACCTTTGGCAGGGGTTTTACTAAACCTTGTGGTGGTTTTGAAACTTTAGCGTTGCCTAGCTGTGTCAGAGATAAAACTGCATTTATCGTGAACAATTTTACATCGTCCTTGTGCAGCTATGTGTCGGCTTTGCTTGTTCCAATTTCGAACGGGGATTGCCCATTCTTTCTTCTCGACGTTGGGATGTATCGGAAGAGTATGTGTTTGGTCCTTTTGAGGTCATCACACTCCCTCTAATTATTATGGGCTTAGCAGGCTCATCGTCGTTTTTGCTTGAAGATGGCATGGCTTCCATTTCTTGTTTCTTGGGCACGGCTTACCACTTTTGTTTCTTAGGTGCAGTTTTGCATGTGGATTTGATTTCTTTTGGAAGAGCTTCGAGCACCATGTCTTCATCCATGTAGAACTTGGCATCCGCGAAGTGTGATTCAGCTTTGGTGAATGGCTTAGTGTCACCTTGTATCACCTTTACTCATTCTCGGTAGAACTTTAAGCATTGATGAAGGGTGGACGGCACTACTTCATTCTCGTGGATCCAAGGCCTTCTTAAGAGCAAGCTGTAGGAAGTTCTTGCATCAATCACGTGGAATAACATGCTTGACTTGAGTTCGCCAATGGTCATCTCGACTTGGATCATGCCCATTGCTTTTTGTCCTCCTTGGTTTAAACCTTGGATTATGAGGTAGTTTCGGGATAGTTCATCCACCTTGATGCCAATTGTGGTCATTGTTGACTTTGGCATGATGTTTATGACCAACACATCATCCAAAAGCATGCGGTTGATTTTGTTCTCTCTCACGTACCCAGAGATGAAGAGATGATGGTTGTGAGGCTTTGACCTAGACCTGGCAATCATGTCGTGTTTTTCATGTTAGTGTTGTTTTCGTATCATACCAGACATCTTAACGGGTCGTGTCATGTAACACCCGTTAAAATAAACAGGTAAAATGACCCGACCCGAAATTGACCCGATAATAATAACAGGTAATATGATCCGACCCGTTACCCATTAAGGAAAATATATTTTAAACCAATAAATAATCAAATGAAAAACATAATACTAAATAAATATATACATACCATATTGTCACATCCAAAATATAAAAACGCATTTTTCTTTAAGTATATTTTCACTTACCTAAATTGATCAAATGGTATAATTGGAAAATATTGGAATAGGGAAGGGGGTTTTTCATTCAAAAAAGTTCTAATAATATAAGTGAAATAAAATCCAACGATACAAATTTACTCTCATTTATCTTACGGCTATTGTTTAAGTAAAATCTTTAATAGTTTTTTAATTAATGTAGAAGTGTAAAAAATATAGAAAAAATATATAAATGCTCGTAATGACAAGCTTTACAACTTTCATGAAGAGCTTAACTTCGAAATTCACCACTATAATCATATAAATCATAGATAAAAATTTAATCGTTGATTGTTGTTTACATTTACGCTTCATTGTTCTCATCAAATTTTGTTTTTTTTCAGATTTTCTTTTTTGAAAACATGATCTATTAGAGGATGCAAGAAGATGAACGGTTTGGATCATTGATATTATATTCAGAGTTTTACGGTTAATGAAAATATTGCTTGATGTTTATAACATTTTTACAAACTATATGACATCGACTCATATTTCAGTTAACCGTAAATATCAAAATGTGAAATCAAATATCTAAACCGTTCATCTTCTTACATCCACCAGATGATCATGTTTTCAAAAAAGAAAATTTTAAAAATGAAATTCAGTAAGAAGAATAAAGCATAAATAACAATCGACGGTTAAATATAAATTTAAGGTTTATGGATTATAGTGTTGGATTTCGAAGCTGACCCTTTCATGAAAATTGTAAAGCTTGTCACTATGAGTGATTGTGTATGTTTTTTTCACTTTTTTTACACTTCTTCAATAATTATTATTAATTTTATTAATGTTTCCCTTATATAAAAAACATTATTCATGAGGATTTGGAGGATTTTAAAAATCTAAACGATAATGTAAGTGTAACCATTATCTACTCGTGGAGGAATAATGATGAATCATGAGTGTTTATATATTTTTTCACATTTTTCATACTTGTATATATGTCTTCTTAGTTCTTGCCTATACAAATACTATACTAGTTTATTTTATTTTTTGGACAACATGTTAAGTAAAATTTGTCCTAGTAATGATAATAAGGAACTCTCATAATAAAAATAAATAATGACTAAAACTTTCCAAAATAATAATACAAAACTATATTTTTAATATATAATATATTGTATATATTAATATGGCTATTGTATAGTTATCGTGTTGACCCGAAACCCGTTATTTTCGTGTCGTTTTCATATCATGTCACTGTGTCGTGCTAGAAACTGTCGGGTCTACTTTGACCCTAGCAGCAAGTCTTCGTTAGTGAAGTTGATTGCATCATAGGTTGCACAACACGTCTCATATTCATGTGGCCGAAGCTTCAAGCCTTCGTCTTTGCTTACTTGCACTTGTGGTTGTCGGGACTTGCCAAGACTACTACTAGTGCATTTCACATCTCCTTGGGCAATCATAATGCTTCTTCGATGCTATAGTGTGACGATAGGCTTTCTTTGGGCGTGAGGGTCTTCTCTTCCTCGATAACAATAGATTTGCCTTTTGAGGGCTATTCTATCTTTATTTCAACCATGTGACAGGCAGCAGTAGTACACTGTTGGAAGAAATCCTTTGGGAAGTACTCGTGCAAAGAGATAGGAATATGTGGCTCTTGCTCCATAGGTTCCCCAGCGTATGTTGGCTTGGCAACTCTTAGGCTCCTTTTAGGCTTCCTATTGTTGCGGCAGCGGTGCTTTCTCCCTTGTTCCACCTTTGGCCGTGTGGCTTGTGGTCTTGGCTTCCTTGTCTTTTTGTAAGTCACCAGTGTCCACCATTATTCATCATTGGTAGGTGCATTTTGGTCGCTTGCCCCCAGCAATGGTTGCATAGAAGGTGTCGTGTAGCTTAAACATGGACATGAGTGGTCATGCGTCACTTGGAGAGGCATAGGATCGAATAATCCAAACACGATCATAGTAGTATGTGTTGCGGCTGTGTCTTCAAAGTCAAGCTCGATTTTCCCTTGTTGTGCCAACTTTATGATGAGCTCTTTGAGGACGAAGCATTTGCCAATAGGATGGCTCACGATACAATGGTACTTGCAATACATAGGGTCGTTAACACGATTCATCTCTTCAAGGCGCTTACATTCCAAAAGCTCAATCACCTTCTTTTCCAGCAAGTCGTCTAACATTGTAGCCACGTCAGAGTCAGGAAAAAGGGTATGCCTTCTGCTCTAATTCCTTCAAGTTGTTTTTGTACCTGTCCTGGGTGCAAGAATGCTCACTTCTCTTTATCTCATTCGCTTTGTTCTTAGATGAGATCTTGACGGGCGTAGAAGAGGTCATGATGAAGGTAGTATTGACAGAAAAAGCTTCCTTAGCAGGCTTCTTCCCAGTCTTGTCTACCTTTGGGGCGAACACCTTATCCTTCTTGAAGTCGATAATTGGCTCCTTCTCCCCATGATTGGCGATACTCAACTCCATGTCATGGAAACAAGTTGCCAGCTCCTCAAATGTTCTCGGTTTTATGCCTTGGAGGATGTAATGTAACCCCCAATGCATGCCTTAAACACACATCTTAATGGCGGAGGTTTCAGAAACCCGATCCTTGCAATCCAGACTTAATGAATGCCATCTATTGATGTAGTCGACGACAGATTCATCCTTCCATTGCTTCGTACTTGTCAGCTCTAGCATGCTTACGATAATACGGGTGCTGTAAAAGCGGTTGAAGAATTCCCTTTCAAGTTGATGCCAGCTATTGACGGACTTGGCCTCGAGGTAGGTGTACCAGTCAAAGACGTTACCTTTTAGTGAGCTCACGAACTGCTTGACGATGTAGTCTTCCTCCTTCCCAACATTGCTGCAGGTTTCAATGGCAATATGTTGTTTAGGATTGCCCTTTTCATCGAATTGCATGAATTTAGGTGGCTGATAACCCCTTCGCATCCTCAAGGCATCAATCTTCTTGGAGTATATCTTTGAGTAAAGCACGGAGTCATGTGAGCTTCCTTCGTATTGTGCCTTGATGGTGCTTGTGATCATCTCTTGCAACTATTGGATAGAGAGATATCTCATGAGCGTCGCAGCTCAGTCCACCTCCAACTTCTCCTTAGCTTTCTCCACCAGAGGCTCATCTTTCTAGTCAGTTTCCTCCTTTAGCGGATCAACCTTTAGGTCAGCTTTCTTGTCATGATGCGCCTCTAGAAGGTTGACGAGTGTAGCAATCTGCAAATCCTTATCTTCCACATTCTTTGTAAGCCTTGCAATTGCTTTGTTCATTTGTGCTAGTTGCTTCTCGATGGATGTCACACTAGTAATCATAACTTGCATGGCTACAGGATACGAGATGTTGCTTGAGTCAGTATCAGAAGTCGACGACTCGAAGTACCTCATCGAGCTTTCTTCCCTTAGCGCTCTTAACTAGGTCAGGGTGATCACAGGATGGTGCCTCGGTTACTCTTGCTCATTCAACAGAGTCGATGTAGGGGTGGAAAGCACGACAGAGAAAGCTTTTGCTTTGCTTCGGGTTGTGACGCCCAAAGTGCCACCATTTGCGACAATGATGTTCTTGTTCTTCGCATTGATTGCAGGAACAGTTTTATCCTTTCTTGTTGCCATGTGTGCTTCTTGCAGATTTGAAGACAGAGATGAGAGGCAGAGATGTCCCACTTGGCGTGCCAAATTTGTAAACACGAAAATTCTGTATCGAATGAAACGAGAACACGTGTACAAAGTATATTTGTATTGATTTGAATTTGTAGGTTACAATCTCTGTTTACAATTTTCCTCTGATTAAGTCTTCAAATTTGATGTAGATGCGTAAGTTGTTGATCCAAGGGTCGCGATGACTTGATCTCGAACGAACAATTGAACGATTGCTTTAAGTTTTGAGCTTGAAACAACGCTTGGATGATCTTCACCTCAGGTTTAAGGTTGTGGCAAAGGTAGTGTTGATGTAGGATTTTGTTGATTCAAAGGTCTTGGCAACTTAATCTTGAAACAAATGTCGTTACAAGTTTTGAGCTTGCAACAAAGTCTTGATCGAATCAGCACAAGTACTTGTTGATTCTTCAATGAGTACTTTGGCTTTGGTCGACAGAAAGCTTCGGCTTTTGGTTGTGCGTTCTTCGAAGAGAGCTTTGGTAACGTATTAGTCTTCAAAGATTTGTGCAGAGGTTCTTCTCAATATGTAATTTTCTACCCTTCAATGTAGAAATTGTCGACCCTTATTTGTATCTGGGGACCTTGTATTTATAGACTTCTCAAAGCTTGCCTTTGGATGGATTTGGCTTTGATTTGTGTCTTGATTCGTCCATGGGAGAATTTAGGCATGTTTTGTGTCTTAATTTCAGCCACTTTCCCATACCTTGGCCAAATTATAGGGCTTTCTTGCCTATTTTGTGAACAACCTTCAATTCTTGCTTGTTTTGTGAAGATGCTTTAGTTTCCTTTCCAGTTTTGAGAGCAATTTGGGCCCCTTGCCAATTTTAAGAAGATTTCTTCCTTTTGGCCGAATTTTGGGGAAGTTTTGAGCTTCCTTTGCTTGATTTGTGCCACATGTCATTGATGACTTGTTCATTTGTGATGAGTCATATGTCACGTGAAGCTTTATGATACATCATTTGCATGCAACGAAATTTACATATCTACAAGAGCCTAGGCGGAACTGGGCGGCAATTTTTAGAACAATGAGAAGAGAGACGAAGTGTGCGGAAATCATTGTATTTACATTTACACGAGTGAAATGAAAGAAAACGTAAATGTGAAAGCCGAAAGGTTTGAAGTTTGGAGCCGACAAAACAAGTTGAGTCGGCTATGAAACGAACAAAGACAGAAGCAGTAGACCAAGAAGTCAAACAGTTGATCCATATTTGGCAATTGGCGTGGAGACTGAAACTCAAGTCAACGCCAGCCGAATATCATTCTTCTTTCGAGTCCAAAAAAAATTGCGACCCACTTACCAGTCATCTCACCACTCATACAAGGAGTGGGAAGTTTACTCTTTTTGTCCTCTTTTCTTTTGTTTTTTTTTCCAATGACTTCGAGTACACCTTGGGTAACTGTGTTTATATTTTTTAAATGCAAAACTATTCATATGCTTGACATTTGTTAGAAGCATAAATTGGTTTTTATTCTTGATCTTTGAATTTGATATAATGTGGAGTATTGATTTTGAAAGCCAATTCGACGAGAATTTTCATCAAAATTGAGCATGTAACACATGCATATTTAAAAAATTGCACCAATTATTTTTTAGAAGAAGATTATGTGTGTTTCACGCACATAATTTTTTGACGGAAATTCTTAATAAGATGGATCATATCTAATAAGACTTTGCTCCAAGTTTGAAATCAATGTGCAAGGAATATTAATGCACACCCAATATTTAATTAGGACTTTTGATTTGAAATCAATGTGCAAGGAATATTAATGCACACCCAATATTTAATTAGGACTTTTGATAGATGATGTTTTGGACATGGCATATACCATTATTGGAGGTATTCTGTGGTGGCGGTTCTTGCCTAAGATATGAATCCATTTGTTCAAGTTGAACACAAATCAAAAAAGAAAAAGGAAAACTAATGAAAAGGGTTTGAAAACTTTGATTTTTAATGCTAAGGACAAAATAAAGGGTAAAGTAAATAGTACCAGGATTGACTTTTTAATGTAAAAATATGATTTTTCGTTAAAGTGAACAGTACCGGATGCTTTTCGTTAAAGTTCTCAAAAGAAAATTGAGAAAAATATTAGTGAAACGCAAAGATGATATAAAACTATTACTTTTGACTTTTGAATGGATCCATTAATTTGGACATGACACCATGGACTTTAGATAATATTTAATATGACAGCTACTCTCTTAAAGTTTTCATTTTAAGAACCTATGATGTACTTTTTTTATATGAGCTTTGGATTAAATAATTTTTGTTATTAAGAGACAAAATACTAATTGATAGAACAAATAAGCAAAATAAATAAGAAGAGAAGAAGGTTTCACGTCATGTCGGATCTCTTCCACCTGCAAAACCTAGTCTTCGCATGAACTATGTAAAATTAGCAAATCCAATTGCATAAAACCCTAATAACTTTACACATCCAATTTCCTCCAATCTTTTATTTAAGTTGATAACTTAATCTACTATAAGATTAATTTGATGGCTCATATGAACAAGGACCTTATAAGTCCTTAAAGTTAGGACCTTAGTAGTCCTTAAAGTTAGGACCTTAGTAGAGCAGTTCTATTAATATGATATAGGAACTGAACGTCTTAACAATGATGATTAACGTAATTGCACTGCATCGTTCATTATCCTAAATTTAATAACATAATTATTTTTTATTTGAATATATAAAACTAACACACTTATTAATCACACGCCTAATAAAGTAGTAGGCCATATAATTTGATGCAAGATTCACCTGTACTGGAGAATATTATAACAACAAATGCATCAACTTTATGTTTTTAAATAATATTACTCTGAATTGGTAGTGACAAACGTGTGAGACCCTTATTATCAATAACCACACATTTCAAATCGATGCTAAAACAAGCAATTTTAAAACAAGCAAAAGTTACCATGTACATGCATAGATGATAGATCTATATATATATATATAGTGGAACATAAAACCATGAACGTATCTGTCAAGGTTTAGCTCTCTAAATTTTGCCCTAATATGGGCTATGTAATGTTTATCATATTATGTTCTACGCCAGGTGTGTATACAAACCCTCACTCTCTCTTAGTTAAGTTAGCAAGCTTGCTGGGTTAATTAAATTCATTCTCACACATCATGGAATTTGGCGCACACATGCATGAAAATTTTATCTAGCTTCTTGTCAAATTAGTTGTCATCAAATACAAACTGAAGTGAACTTAATTTGATATGAGAAAGAAGTTGTTTTAGACCAGAAGAAATTAAACAAAACCAAAAAAGGGAAAGAAAAACACTCATGCATCAAAATTATATTAACCTTTTACTCTCCTTAATCGATCGTTCAATCTGATCTCCTACCGTTTCCATAGCTATTAATCTTATCATCTTGAGTGACTGGTGTCAAAGTCTTTCCTATACTTATGAGGAAGGCCCGAACTTGAACTCGAAAAAGAAGGACCGAACTGCATCGAAAAGCTTGGGAGCTCTGCCGCTTGTTGAGATGGCATGGAGGACGACGACAACAAGGATGTAGAAGATGTGACATTATTATATTGTGTACAATCGAAAACACTGGAAGATGTTGGTCGAGAAATATTAGGCTGAGGAGGATTAATGTTCAAGCTGTCTTGTTGATCAGTAGTTATTAATGTGAGGCAACCTGACTCAGAGATCCCTTGAACTCTCTCGGGGAAGTTTAGCTTAGCTTTGCTTCCCTTGAACTTGAGTGCTGCTTTATCATAAGCTAGTGCTGCAGCCTCAGCTGTGTCAAAAGTGCCCAGCCACACTCGGGCTGCCTTCACCGGGTCACGAATCTCAGCAGCCCACTTTCCCCATGGTCTCCGCCTCACTCCTCTGTAATGTTGTCTCCTCAAATTTCCTTCACACAAACATATAAATTAATTTCTCAAAAATATCAAACCTGAAAAAGAATCATTTCATACATAGGTGGAGACGGAACCTAAGTTTGAGTAATGCTAGAAGGATCGTGCTATTTGAACATAGTCAATACTCGCTTCTTCTTATGTTCAATTCTTATCCATGGTGCTCAATTGTTATTTGACACGTTATAACATTTCACTTTTTGTTTGAAAATATGGTCCCTCTAACATTAGCTCAGAACTTGTACTTTACTAACTAAGACAGGTTTTTATGAAAAAAAAAAAAGGTTCATTAGATATTGATCCTGAAAAATCATGATTTCTAAATACAAACCCACATATAATTAAACATCCAACAAAAACCCAAAAGTCAAATAAACTGCCACATAAGAATATAAGTAACCTACTGATACAAATTATTTACAATTTTTGCCACAACCCACACTTGAAAATTAGCTTCAATCAAGGGCCTTAAAATCTAATTAATCATCCTGATGTTTTTTATATTTATTTATTTTTAATTTCTACAACAATCTAGTGCATTACTTTAAATAATGACTACATTATTATTCAGTGTAATTATTCTTCTTATATATAATAGTTAAACGTCCCTACTTTACCTATATAAATAATATTGCCCTATAGTCTGTAATTTACCTACAATATATAAACAACATATTCTCATATTTCTTTTGGCAATTTACCTATTATATATGCAAATAATATTCTCATGTTTTGTTGGCATTTTTCCTAAATTATGCAAGTACGTAAATTTCAATAATAGTAGGTAAATTATGCACATGTAATTTACCTACATTTTTTATGTGAATCAAATATCTAGACTGTATATGTAAATAATTAACCTATAGTTGGTTCTTTTCTTTTTCTTTGTCCTAAAATTAATTTGCCTACAAGTTTTTATCTCCTTTAATTTATATATTTTTACTTTGACAACAATTTTTTTTATATATTTTAAAGTACAATGATTTACCTATATATAATATGGACACGTTGTAATGGTAAATTGGAATTCAAGAGCCAAACTAACCAACAAATCCCTACATTTATATGCAAAATATTTTTTTTTGTAAAATCATTAATTCTCCCTTACAATTTGCATAGAATTAATTGTGTACATTAAACATTCAATAAGGGTGTTTTAGGCATCCGAAAAATTTTAAATGGGTAAAGTCAAACATAATTAATCAATTTGCTTATGTGGAGTCTAGTCAATGAGTTTTATTTGAGCAAAAAATTTACTTCGGGTTTTATGTGGAGAAAATTGAGTTTCCAGGGGCTAAAGTCATATTTTCAGAAGAAAAAAAAATTGACGACCAAGATGATTATCACAAAATTAATATTGGGTCACGAAATCCTAATGTACACCACTTGGGTATTTATCTCTTCTAATATATGTATAAAGTTCAAATCAGGAAAAAATTAATAAATAAGTTGAAGCATTATACTAGAGAAAGGAATGCTAGAGTGATAATCTATAACTATATAAAATAAATATTTATGCACAACCTCTTCATCCAATCTCAATGCCAGAAATAAAGAGTGAGCAGTAGGAGAAAATAGGGACGCCACAATCCACATAACTAAAAGGTGGAAGAAAACCATATGATTAGTTATACAGAAGCTCCCTAAATCCCTTATGAAGGAGATCAAGTAGTTCTGCTGCAAATATACCAAAAAGTTATTTTTGTTACAGAGAACCAAAAAGAAGATTAATTCATTGTTGATAATATATAAAATATAATACCTTGATCTTGAAGTACTGGTTGAGATTGAGTCTCTGTAGGGCTGGACTGTGAGGTTATTAATGGATTTATTCCTTGCACTTGATCAATTGGGTTATTAATTTGTTCACTATTTTTTCCAATCACATGAGCTAGAGCTGAAACCATGGCAAAAGTGTCTTGCTGAGATCGAGTCGAGTAAACAGGAAAGATTTGATCCTCCTCTTTTTCCTCTGATTCAACCGAAGCCAGCGGCCTCTTCCCATGTTTTCGATCCACTTTATGAACCTAGATATTAATATTTTGACGTTATATATATATATATATATATATATATATATATATGAGTCAGAATCGAGAGGGACACCAACAACTGATTCAAATTCGTTCTAGCTTTACGACGTACATTAAAAGTAGACAGTAGATTAAGGAAAGAAATGAAAGAGATGAGAGGAGAAAATGAGAGGAGGAGGAAGATAGGTGGGAGATAGGGTTTGCTACAGAAACATCTAGACTTTATACATATTTCGTTATCGTGGTGTGAACGTTTGAAGAATCCATTATTCCTCCAACATTATTGATTCCATATATATGTATATTTGAATTTAGTTGAGTTCAATATTTATTGTTCTTTATTCCTTTACACCGCATTCCCATACAAATATATGCAAATTTGTCAAGTTGGACGTTGGAAGTCAAACCCTTACTCAAATGTGATGCTAGTTATTAGGTCTGATTTTCGTATGGATCCGATTGGAAATAAAGTTTTCAATTTCTGTTTCAAAATTTTGAAATTGGAACGGATCTGATCGAATCACAATCTCAAATTCAGAATTTTCAGAATCTGAGTAATCTCAAAAATTTCGGAACATAATTTAGAAATTCATATAATATATGTTTTTGAAAATTCTCAAACTTTTTCGCACATGCAATTTATTGTTCATTCTTAATATTTGGTATATGCTTACGTATAAATTCAATTTTTTTGGTATATATACTAGTATGCTTGTTCTTTTTAGGGTAAATTACATTTTGCATCCTCAAGTTTGGATCACATAACAAACTCATACCTCATCTTTTCAACATTGCAATATCATACATCCAATTAGGAATATATCATGATGATTATAAGTTTTATATAAAAATACTTTTTTTTTAACAAACGGTATTATCTACACTGAGAGGGAGGGAGTTGAGCTGAGCCTCACAATAGGCTAGCAATAATATGGTTCAAATTCGCCTTTGGCAAGAATCAAACCTAAGACCTCTCACTTACAAGTGAGGAGGAAATATCACTAGACCGTAATATTAAGTGGCTATATAAAAATAAATAAATAAATAAAAAACTTTAAAATTAAGCTTAACTTAAGGGAAAAAAAACAAAAAAAAAAGGCTCACCCAGCCACTTTGCTGACTTTAAATGTATCTTTTAGGCCATTTTCAGTCATTAAGGCTAAATGTAGTTTCGGGCTACATTTAAGCCATCTAATATATTATTGTTTTATTATGCAACTTGAACTATACTTTTATCATCTCTACCTCACACCACTACCACCACCAGATCTCACACAATCAAACACCACCACCACCACCAGATCTCACACAATCAAACACCACCACTAAATTACGTCGTCCAACCCTACCATGATCATCTTTATTAACTACATTACAAAAGATGAAGAATTGATAAAGATGAAGAGAAAGAATTGGTTGTATTGATTGATTAGAGAAAATGTATACAAATGAACTTAAGGAAATGATAGCTATACAATTCCTTATATAGCTATAAAACCCAATTACAATAATACTCTTTTAACTATATTTCTGTTATATCAGTTATTACTCCCCCCTCAAACTAAACTTGGTGTAGCCAAGTGAAGTTTGAACTAGTTAGAGCTCTGAAACTAATCTAGAACTACAAGACCAAGATGTTTGCAATGCTTCAAGAACACTGCAGAAAACCCGAAACAAATGAATACCACCGGGTGCCAATTACCACCTCTCCCCTCGAAAATTGCACCACAAGAAAGCTCTTCTTCTCTCCACACCCACCTTCTTCTTCTTCATCAATCACTCATGCAACTTCTCTTGTATAATGCAAGAAACTATACTTCGATTCACCGATCTTCGAAGTTGAGTGATATAACAGCTGTTGGGAATAACAATCTTATCATGGGATCTTATCACATTGCCCACAATTGCAAGATCGGAAACAACATCCTTTTTGCAAATAATACATTGCTGGCAAGTCATGTTGTGGTGGAAGATTATGCTCACATTACAGGGGCTATCATCGTTCATCAATTCTGCCATGTTGGCTTTTTCTCATTTATTGGTGGTGGCTCTGTGATCGCACAAGAAAGCTTATGTTGCTGCTGAAAATGCTCTGCACAGTACAGTTGCTAATCCTAATTTGTTGAAGTCTTTGTCATCTACAGAGGAATTGGAGCAAAAAATATCTTGAACTAACTAAAACTTTACAGAGACTGGCACCAAATCAACCAAGGAGAATGACACTCCAAGAAACCAAATCAACCAAGGAGATTGACACTCATGATAGCTTCTTATATCTTCCCAGATACTAACACCAAAATTAACCAAGGAGAATGACACTCCAAGAAATCAAATCAAGTAAGGAGATTGACACTCTTGATAACTTCCTAAATCTTCCCAAATACTAACACCAAAATTAACTAAGGAGAATGACACTCCTGAGATCTTCCTAAATCTTCCCAGAGACTAACACCAAACATTAACCAAGGAGATTGACACTCCTGAGACCCAGAAACAATATACCCAAAAACAACTCCTTCAATCACCAAACCCCCCAAGATCACAGATACATAATCGCAAAAATTCGCAGCTCCATAAATTTCCAGAGGAACAGCAGAAAAAATCACCTACATTCCCACTTTATCTTCATAACTTTCTTCAACTTCCAACATTTCTTGCAATCAGCCTTAATCATATACTCAAAACCCCGAAACACACCAACACTGCATAAAATTTCATTGACCCAAAAATACAGAAATCTTATGTGCAACAACCTGATTCCAACAGCCAGAAAATATCACAGCAAGAGCACCAATCCAAGAACAGCAACCACCAATCCAAGAACTTCAAGAACCATACCCAAATCTAGTGCACATTCAGTGAAACATTATGAAAGGAAGAAACAGAGAACCATACCAAAAACTGCGATCTTGCCAATGAAAGTGGTCATCAACATACAATTGCATATAGTATTGGAATCGGTGAAGCCGCCATAACATGATGCTTCGAGATCCAGCAGTGGTTGATTCGAAGAAAGCCTCCATATCAGCTTAGACCAACCCTTTTTCGCAGTTGGAAAAACTCCAAGAAGAAGAAGGTCGGCGGCGACGATGAGGAATTGAAAAAAAAGGGCAGCAGCTTTGGAGCGAGGACGATGAGATTACGATCCTGAAGGGCATTATAGAGTTCGAAAGCAAGAAAGGTGTGGCAGCGAATTCGAATATGGCCCCATTCCTCAAGTTCATCAAGAAGGATTTGTAGGTCGATTTGAGCACGGACCAAGTGGTTGACAAATTGACTAATAAGATCAGGAGGTTGAAGCCCAATTTCTCCAGCAGCCCAATTTGCTCGAGCTCGAAGCCCCAGTCAAAATTTGCGGTGAAACCCAGATGAAAAATTGAGGTTCTTGATTCCTGTTCTTCATGGAAATGCTTGGATCTTTTCACAGCAAAAAAATCCCAAAACTAAACACAAAACCCTCGGAAGAAAAATCCAGAGACAAAAAAAAACAATAAGAACTACGAATATGGAAGCATAAACGATCAAGTACGCAGAAACGAAAGAAAGTAATGAAGAAAGATAGAAGAGGAATTGACCACCAAGATCCATGGCGTGAGCCTTGGTGGCTCTGATACCATATTAACTACATTGCAAAAGATGAAGAATTGATACAAAGGAAGAGAAAGAATTGGTTGTATTGATTGATTAGAAAAAATGTATACAAATGAACTTAAGGAAATGATAGCTATACAATCTCTTATATAGCTATATAACCCAATTACAATAATACCCTTTTAACTATATTTCTGTTATATCAGTTATTAGTCTTTAGACGAGAGAGAGAATAGAGAAGAGAGAAGATAAGGAGAATCAAATTGAGAAGAAAGTGACGATAATAAAAGCAAGTGGAGCCCACAAAAAAATGTAGCCATGGGCTACTAAGCTTGCTATGTTTGGCAAGCGTGATGGCCATTTGGCCCAATGATAAAGGATTTAATCCGATGTTGACTATGATTTAGCTCTTTTATTGGATATAGATTTAGAGCGATTTCGGGCTAAATGAATGGCCTTAGGTTTGAAATCCTTCTTCATTACCAAGTTAGTTTTTTTCTTTCAGAAGTAAAAGGTTTTCGAATGCTTTTTTTTTTTTTTTGAAATATAAATAATATTAAGGACATACATGTGCCTGTAAAGTTTTTTTGCTTTCTGACTTCTCGCTTTTACTAATTCTAGCTTTTGATGCTACTACTAAACAAGCCTTAACAGAATTAATCATTCTCACAATACAACAGAAAAATTTTGTTTTAAAAGCACAACAATATCAAAGCAACCCTAACACATAAAATCATGTAGCACCCAAATACAATTCATAATCCATTATAATATTTAAAGCATTTTAGTATTTTCTCTTGCTTTAAATAATGTTTGTCATTTTCCAGTTTGTCAAACACTCGATTCTAGCGAGTAAGTTTATTATTTGTGGATATTCTCAACTTCAACCGGAATTTGATTTTTCATGAGATATTGGCCCTAGCTATCAATAATTAATGTCCTTAAGTTGACATATTCTAAACTTGACCAGAAAGAGAAGTAATTTGCTTTAGCCTACACGAAAGAGATCAAAGAGTATTATGCTCCTTATTAGTTTCCTAGTGGTGACATCGACAGGATCAGCTCGACCTCGAACTCAAACACCCTTCCAGCCTAGCGTCACAAGATGAATCTGTTTGCTATTTGGTGTTTCTATTTCATGTAAGTCTTTCTTTTTCTGACAATAGCAGACTCAACTGGAACTCGAAAACCTTCCAATCTGGCGTGGAAATTTGCTTCATTATAAATTTGGCGTCCTTGTTTAACTCCAATATGGGAGATGTAAATTTGTATCTCATTCATTTTCGCTCTTGATTTACGTAATAGCTTTCTTATTTTCTCTTCAACTTGCAGGGCCCACCTTTTAAAGATTCAAATATAGATATCAATTTACATGTTCCCGTCAAGATGAATATTTGCATCCCTTAAAAGTTGCTCATTTGAGAGCTTTCAGGCTAATAAGAAAGGGAACTTTAACGAAAAACATCCGGTACTGTTCATTTTAACGAAAAATCACATTTTTACACTAAAAAGTCAATCTTGGTACTATTCACTTTACCCTTTATTTTGTCCTTATCATTAAAACTCAAAGTTTTCAAGACCTTTTCATTAGTTTTCCTAATAAGAAATGCAAAATGCTCATTAAAAGTCATTTGAATATGCTCCCCGAGCATAATATATACATATGAAAGTATCTTGGTTCTTTCATTTATGTAAACGGATATATAACAATAAATATTACTGTGTCTATTTATTTACCTTTTGGATAATGATCATGTTCCTCTATGGAGGACTTGCTTGTCCTTCCATTTGCGATTAACGAACATTTACCATCCGAACATCATAAATGTAAACATTCACTCTCTTTATCAATAGTTAAAGATTATATATGCAGAAAATTCATTCAATTTGGAGATCGTTTAGTTATACATACATGTTAAACTAATCAACAGTTTTAGTAACAATTAGCATCTTCATGATAAACCGTCCATTGGTTTTATGCATATGAATGATGAAAAGATCTCCAAATTGAATAATTTTGTGATAATGTGTGTGTCCCTCCCCCCACTTACAATTAACATTACCGTCCGAACATATGGAGACTAAATTTACAGACAAAATTTTGTAAACTAAATGACATGGAAGTTGATGATTGGATTATTACTTCAGCCTTGATAAATGTGTTCATTTCTATTGGTGACACGTCATTTAGTTTGTAAATTTTGTCTACAAATTTAGTCTCCCTAGCATTACTCTTCTCTTTATCATCATCTAAAGATCACATATATGAAGAAGAAAAAATATCATACAATTTAGAGATCATTTAGTCATCCATACGTGTTAAACCAATCAACAGTTTTGGTAACAAGTAGCGTCCTATGATGAACCGTTCATTTGTTTTATGCGTATGAATGACTAAATTAAAGATCTCCAAATTGAATAACTTTTTGCATATATGATATTTAAGCGATGATAAAGAGAATGAGCAGTTCCACTTATAATGTTTGGACGATAAAAGTTTGTTAATCGTTAGTGGGCAAACAAATAATTCCCTTTACGGAGCACACAAGCATTATCCTTGTCTTTTGGGCTACTACTATGGCTTTGTTGGCGTTGATGCACAACGATTTGTAAACTCTTTTAAAATTATTCATAACTGTTTTCAAGCTAAATTAGGTTTTTCTAACTAGAATATTAGGGTCTTTTTATCGAACTGTGTGATCTCACGAAGTGAGTCTCCATCAACTCAAATATATAAATATATATATATATATACGTCATTTGAAATAATTAAATCCATGATCGCGTAGATATATACAGCTTTCCGAAGCACACCTGAATCCATCGGTAAACAGGAACTCTGTTGCTCTATCTCACACATACAAAACCTAAACAGGAACTATCTCATATATACAAACCCTAACAGGAACTCTACAGTAAACGGCCAAGTCATGAGAGCCAAAAACACATTTATACAGTAAATCTTGCAGGGGTTTATGTAAAAGTTAAAACCCTAGCTAGCTAGCCCCTAAAAGTCCATATTATTGACTCTATATAACTAATTAAGCACTATAAATAAGGTGCCCTAATTAAACCGATAACGGGGTAAGCGGTCAACTCCCAACCTAGTAAACCGCCCATGGAATTTTTGTGAAAAATACTTTTTCCAGAATAAAGAAATTAGAAAGCAAAAGAAAACAAAATAATAGAAGGTTAAATAAACAAGCTATAGTTGAGCTTGAAAACGACTAGCTAGAGCCGAAAAGATTGACAAATGGAGGCGACAGAGAATCGTAAAAGAGAAGCCGTCCAAAGGAGCCACACACGGAGTAGTAGCTTAGGTCGTAACTACAAAAATTATTTATGGATTGATCAAATCAATTTAGCCGTGAGTGGAACTGAGTCAATTTAGCCGATTTTCGATGGTTCTATTTAGTCTTTTACTTTTGAGCAAGGGAAACTATATAATAAAGTCACTGCATGCAAAATTGCAGATATATATTTATACATATTATATGGGAATGATCCCTAGCATCATTTTTCTACCCCACAATTTTTTAATACGTTTTTGTGAGGGTCACATAGTAATATATTTCAAAGAATCAAATCGTATATTTTTTAGGTCTTTCTTCAAATATTATGTTTATCAAAAATCACCAAAATCATATCACAGTTGAATTAAGGATTAAAATTTATTTATAGAATCGTATTCGTCTATTTTCTTCATTACAAATGAATTCTTAATGACTTTGGATTTATCTAATTTTTTGAAAGGATGATTTATGAACAACGTTCTAGATGATAGATGGTTTGGATCAATAAAATACATTATGGAGTAAACCCCACAAAAACTTGTGTAAAAAATTATGTAAAATAAGTGCTACCATGCATATATATATATATATAGTTAAAGAGAGTACTACTTTTGTGTTTTGTTCGTCCATGGATTATGCATTTTTAGGTAGCTGTAGTACTAATTAGGGAAATTTTGAAATAGATCCAATTTTATAGGCCTACTTTTGAAATAGATCTAATTTTTAGTTACTTTGGACCCATATCAAAATACCCCTACTAATTAACTGCAACTTCTACTTTTCTGCATGAACTACTCGCTCGAAGGTACCCACCGAAAGAAGAAACTGGTCAAGGAAAAAATAGAAGAAAGTGGTCAACATATTTTATCAATTTCAATAAAATATGAGATGCAATGCATATCACTTCAATTCTATGCGATTTTATTACATATATCATTTTTATTAAATAGTAGAAGATGATATTTGACTTTGTGACATCTTTCAACATTAGAAAAAGTGTACCTCAAGATAACTTCTAGATAGATACTATTGTTGCACATGTTTAACCATTTTATTAATACATATATATAATATTGCGAGGAAAAATATTTACCTAGTTGTAAAATCACGATTGTATGTAGAAACCAAGAAGTAATAGATAAGTGAGTGACCAGTGTGACTCGAGTAGAAAACGACTTAGCTAGAGGATGAAGATAATTGAAAGTTGGAGTTTCTTAGTTTTGAAACAATTACCTCTTAAATGTTGAAGGTGAATACCTTTTATATTGTTGAGTATATAAATTAAACATCTAAATTGTGTTACGTGTGATACATTACAAATAATTTGACTTTTTTTTCAATCACTAAATGTCACTCTTGCTATATTTTCTATATCATATTTGTCTCATCTCTTTAGTAAACATGGAATGTATTTGTATTGACGGATTTTATCTCAATTAGAAAAATAATACAAACGTAGTATAAAACTTATGATAAATGTATTATTACTCTTTAATTAACAGGTCAGACGATTAACGTAGTACTACGGTCTAATGGTATTCCTCTTCACATATAAGTGAGAAATCTTGGGTTCGATTCTCGCTAAAAGTGAATTTGAACTACATTATTGATAGCCCATTATGAGGCTTAACCCACTCCCCACCCCCTTAGACCATCTCCAATCCTGACCTAAAACCTAAAAATATTTAGCCCAGAAAATTTAGGTTTTAGCCCAGAAATAGCTTTTCTACTCTAACCCTTTTGGCCTAAAATTTTAGCCCTAGATTATCAAAAAATGAATTAAGGCTTTTTTTTTTTAAATTAACTTTTTAAAAAAAAAAAATTATGTAGACTATCCTAAATTAATTTTATGAACATTTTAACCTAAAAATATTTAAATTCCGATAAATTTTGAAAAATCACTAAATCAATACATGAAAATTATGATAAACCACATAAACTTAAAAAAAAAATTATTCTAGCCGTTGGAAAAAAATATTTAAATTCCGATAAATTTTTAGATCATTCTAGCCATTGGATTTAAATTTAGATCGTTAGATTTTTTTTTTTTTTTTTTACCGTTAGATTTGATTATATTCGATTTAAGCCGTTGGATTCAATAAATATATAAATATAAAACAAAAAAAAATTGAATGTGGACCGTTGGATTAACCAACGGTCCAATTACCACCACCACCCGATGAAGAAAAGTAGTCGTTGGCTACAGGACAAGGCCCACTTTTCACTCTCATCCGTGGGTCCCAGCAGCTTTTGTGGGCTAAATTTGTGACCTATATTTACCTTCATTTTAAGTTTTAGGTTTTAGGTTTGGTTTAGGTTTTGGGTTGGAGTGGATTTGGGGGGAAAAAAAGGGGGAAAATTTAGGTTATAAACCACCATTGGAGATGGTCTTAGTGTAGATAATATCGTCTGTTCAAAAAAAAAAATATAACCTATATAAACTATATGATATTGAGAAGCCAAAAATATAAAAATAGTTATTTGCTTTGAATGCTCTATTTAATTGTTAGCGAACATGGTGTTCTTCTTTTTTGGATATATGTAGCGGTTTGGACGATGGTATCAAGTTTTTGACTCCTTCTAGGTGAACGGTGAAAAGCCTAATCAACTTAATTAACCCCTACGACTTGATTTACAAGGGGCTTCGATGGTTCGGGATATATCATAAGGAATTATAAACAAATACATATTAATTATTAGAGTTGATCATTGACAAAAAAGAGAGAGACTCTTTAATTAATTGGTAAATATGTTAGGTTACTTTCCACTATACTCTTCGAGTTCCTTACTTTTAAACCCACCCCTTTTTGGGGGGCCACGGTTTCTTTCTTACCACATTTAAATTGCATGCAACGTGTGCGGTTCACATAATATTAACAGTCCTTTTTCCTTATCAATTCCTTCCCTCTTTAAACAAAAACAACTTTTAGTTTATTGTTTACATTTTTGTGTACAAATTAGTGTAAAAAGAATCATGAGACTTGGAGAATGTATGAGTGGATGTCCCTTCCTCGTACATGCATGGCATCTTATGGTCAAATTTGGCCGTGGCTCTGGTTTCTGCTATCTTGGTCTCTTTATGGCACCGGTAATTCATGTCTATGACATATCTTTTTGTGTTCTTTCTAGTTAGTCAATGAAATTTCTTTTCAAATATTTGCATTGTCGACCAATTATTCTGTGTACTTTGGAGCTTTGTTGTTTGATGTTATTTGATCAGTCCGAATATTGTAATTTGACCCACGTTTATCAATGAAATTGTCCCTGATATTTTTACCCAAAAATAAAAGAGAGTAATGAGCCTTGACAAAGAAAAGAGGTTCATAGTTCATAAATTAATTTTTCATAAACCCTAAACATAATCCTACTCAAGGACCTCTAGAAATATAATTAGCATGCATTTGGAACGTGTCACATATAAAGGCCGGCGGAGGCAATTGACTGTGAGAAATAATATGATATGAGATCAAATATATTTAGGCTGACTCACAATGTGTCACACATAGCCGAATTCGATGATCATTAATTAGTCGACACTATACCAATTTGGCTAAATTCAGATTTACAAGTATGTGCTGTAAATTAATCCATGCCTTCAACTGCAATCTCATCATCATATATATATCATATATATATGGGTGTATATATATAATTGTTATTCGCGCTCCAAAATTCTCATATTGCACTCCAGACTTTCTCTATTTAGAAAGAAAAATACATTTGTGAAAAGTGTAGAATGAGATTTTTGGAGTGTCAATAACACTTCCCAGATATATATATATATATATGTGTGTGTGTGTATCAGTCTCCAAAAGTAATTCATTTTCATTAGACTATTATTTGACATATGTAAGCTGAAAATCTCGTCAAACAAACTAAAAACAATCATCAATTAACAAAACAGTTTGATCACCTTCTTAAAACTTTGTCGACAAGAGAGAGTCTAATTCAAGAAACAAAAATACATCACAAACATGAAGGAAATAGTATCATTATTCTCCCACGATCTATCTCTCGGGAAATTGAACTTGGATGTGTACCGTCCTCTTGAAGTACTGCTGTCAAGGTCGACGGTTCCTATTCCTAGGGGGAGGATTTGAACTCGAAGAAGAAGAAGAACCGAATGCCGGCATAGAATAGTTTAAGGGATGTTGTTGATCTTCTTGTTGATGAGATGGTAAGAAAGGTAACAAAGATGATGAAGTAGTTTCTGAAGTCTGGAAAGCAAATCTTTCTCTTTCACTAAGATTAGTTGGTAAATCATCATAATTTACACCCTCGTTACCACTCAGAAAATATGGTGCATATTGATCATGAGGAGTAGCAACATTATTAGGGAATGCCTGCAGTTGATATTGATGATCAGGAAGAGGCTGGTGGTGGTCCGTAATACTTTGAGCTTCAGCTGGCAAGTTTTGTTGAGTACTAGTTGTAGTGAGGTAACCTAATTCAGTAATTCTTCCCTGAACTCTTTCGGGAAAGTTGAGCTTAGCTTTGCTTCCTTTAAACCTGAGAGCTGCTTCATCATAAGAAATCGCTGCGGCCTCTGCGGTTTCAAAGGTGCCGAGCCACACTCGAGCTGCCTTCTTCGGATCACGAATCTCAGCTGCCCACTTTCCCCATGGTCGCTGCCTCACTCCTCTATAGTGCCTTCTCCTCACATTCCCTTCACAAATCAATAATGTTATGTAGTTTCCCAAGTTGATCTAAACAGTATCTTATGTATATTGAAACACAATAAATGATATATTGATATGATATTCAGCGCTCAATTCATCTAACTACGGGGATGGTGATTAAAAAATGGGTCCTTATATAAGGGGTAACATATACATACATACATATATATATATATATATATATATATATATATGTATATATATATATATTAATTTGCATATTGATATGTATTGTTAATTGTATATCAAATATATGCACTTTCTAATCATCTTTATTTGGTTGAATAGCTACATAGAAAACAATTGTAGCTATGAAACAAAGTAGCAAAGTAGTTGTTATTATGATGAGCAAAAGAATGTAACAATATATACAATCTACACAAATGAGCTACAGCAGACATGCATTAAAAACGTTAGGGCCAAAATACAGAGGGCAAACTTCAGTTTTTTTTTTTTTTTTTGAATTTTACTAGTATTAGGAGAGGGGAGAGAGTTCGAAGCTATTACAATAATTTAGGTAATGATGAGTTTTGAACCTAGAATACATGGGTAGAAACCCAACCCCCGATTTAAACTGTTATTACGGCATCCGTGCTGCTTTTGCAGATAAAAAACATCAACCTAATTAAAAACATGCATCAACAATATGAAGATGGAAACGGAACAATATAGAGGATTTCAATAGGGCACCTGTTGAGAATAAAATCACTTCACAACTTCATGTTCATGCTTACTTTTACAGGTAAAAAACTGTCACAGCGTATAAACTGAAACTGGATCGATGTCATATGAATATTTAATTCTACACAGAGGAACTAAATCAATTAAAAATTGGAAATTAATAAATACTCATGGTCAATAGTACGACTGATCAATATTAAACCTTGATCTTGAGCCTGTTGAGGAGATTGACCTTCATGCAATTCCAGGGCGCTGGACTGGGGCGTGATCAGTGGCGGCTCCACCGGCTCTTGAACAGCCGGGGTCTGGCTGTTATTGCTTCCAAGAACTTGAGCTAGAGCTGAGACCATGGCAGACATCTCATGTTGAGATCGAGCAGATGAGCAAAACGGATCGAAGATCATTTGATGATCCTCTTCTTTCTTCTCTGATTCATCACCAGGAAAGGACCTCTTCCCATGCTTTCGATCCACTTTATGACCTTGTTAAAACCCTTTGAAAATTTGCAAAAGATATAAATTCTTGTGCCAAATCATCAAGCAAACATGCACCACAAATATTGTTCTTACTAGCTAGCAATTAATTAACTATCTTATTTTGTTTCACTATATAAATATGAATCAAGATCATCAGTCTGAGCAGTTTGCTTCCTCTTCTGCATCCAAGTTCGGATCCTCCTTTCCGTTAAATGAAATTACTGTACAGTATCAAGAGAGGTAGACACTAAGGGAGGACAATAGCAAGGAGGAGGACGAGGAAGAAGAGAAGATGGAGAAATGCTAGGGTTTGATACAGTCATATATAATATATATCTTTCCCAGCCTATCTCCTCCCCTAGTTGGTGTAAAATTTTGGGAGCTGCACGGAAAAGCAAATGGTCCAACTTTAACGCCTTCTATTCCATATTCCTTTTTGAACTAGACGCGTTTACTTTTGACACCAATGACGGCGGATGTTTATCTCATTACTTTTCCATTTTTAAATTTGTCATTATTTTTCTAAATTAATAAATTAAATTGTTAATTTTATTTTTCTTTGACAAATACTCGATGTTTTTTCTTAATACATCGACATTTTTACACTAAGAGGAGGGAGAGTTCGGCAAAGTCACACAATGGCAACCTAATTTGATATCGAATTCGCCATCTACGAGATTTGAACCTAAAACCTCACTTCCAAATGAAGAAAAATACCACCATACGATAGTACTGAGTCGTAACAAATACTCGATGTTAATAGTTCATGGATGTCATGGTGGAGCCATCAGAAAGGGAAATTATTGGATTCATGTGCTTACCCAAAGAAGAAAAATGGGGTAGAATTCGCATATGTCAAATCATGCATCATGCATGAATGGTAAAATACGGTTGATGCTACATTAATCGCATATTTATATTATCTTTTAATAGATGTAAGACCAACCGATATATACGAGTTTTATCTCTGTTTTTAATAAAAAATTAGCTTGTATAGCATGCATTTTCACGCACAATATTATAGTATGTTTTCGTATTTGAAATAGGACAAATCATAAATCCGAGATGTTAGAAAATACGGAAAAACTAAAATTGATGTGAAATCAAATACTAAATAATTCTACTGTGAGATTTACATACATTTTGATTCTGGGCCGGTTTTAGCGTCATGAAATCGTAAACCAAAGTGGATTCAACCGGTCCTTTTTTTATTTCGGTTCAGTTTTTTTAATTTTATAATCAACTTGATTTTTTTACATTTTTTATAGCTTTAGTTCGGTCCAGTTTTTCGGTTTGACAATTTTTGTGCCCAGCCCCAATTATACTTATATATTTATAATTTGGTATCGTGGAATGTAGTTAATTAAATTGAACTGCGGCAGTTGCCTTAGCATGCATCACGCAGCCTAGCTAAGCACCAAGTGTACTTTGTAGCATCTTTAATTACCAACCTTGATTATATTATGTGCCGAACTAACTGTTGCACTCAAGTCTTTAGTACTGACGTGGATAAGTGAGAGGTGGGTAGGTTTAACTTGATTAAGAGCTCGTTTGATACTGCTTTTGTTAGAAAGCGCTTGTATTAGAACACGTTTAATTTTAGCGAACATCTAGGTGCTAGCACTTGCAAATGCATCTTAACAGGCCGCTTCAGAAATGCTTTTACTAAAAGCACTTTTATGACCCAAAACACACATAGTTTTCTATGAGACGTAGTAGAAACGTTTTAATCATGTCAAAAGCAAAATCTCAAACAGGCGTTAAATGCCACTTTTTGGACATAAATTTGTCCCGAGTGAAGAGCCCGCAAATTAAAGACCAATGCAAGTATTCACAGGAAATGGAAAGAAAAAAAAAAGAAGACAAATAATTCTTTTATGTAAACAGGCCCAAGAATCCATGGCCCATCCGTGGACTTTTCGCCGGAGAAAAAACTTGAAAGGGTTCCATTTGTTTCAAAACAATCATATCCAAGAGCGAACCCGATGTGCATTCAGACTCGTTTGAAAATAATTTTAAAATGACTAAAAACACCTTCAGAGAAAATGTTTTTGAATTCCAAAAACACTTCAAGTGCTTCTGTATGTGCTTATTCCAAGACACTTCAAGTGCTTTCAATCATTCTAAATACACTTCAAAACGAGCCTTACATCTTGTACTTTTATTCATCATTCATGTTTAAGTTCTTCATAAAGCAATATAATTTTGCAACAGAGCAAACAAAATTCGGAAACGAAAAATCAGGGGGGGAACAAGAAAGAAAGAAGGAAAGAAAAGCAAAAGATTAACCACTTCCAAAAGATGAAAATACTTGTATGACTATTCTGAAACGGTTCTTCGCACCTTTCTCCCAATGGTTGGTTTCGAAGGATAACCCGTTGCCTTCTCCACGCTTAGCGCATCCGATTGTAGGACGCTAGCCTGGTAAAGAGAGCTGCAGGAACTTAAGTTGGCAGTCTCACAAAGGCAGCGAGGGCTGTGCAGCTGCGGTCATCCCAAGTCTCGAATGTGATAATGCAACATAAAATTGTTCTTCAATACAATTGCATTAGGATTTCCGTGCAGCCAACAAGTGAGGAAGGAAAACAAAAAACATTCAGGCTCGTATTGCACAAGGATCAAGAAGAGAATATCAATCTTCATATGTACAGTTCTTTACATGATCATAAAATTGGTTTGACATCTCTCGATCGCATGTAAGTCAGAAATTGAGCCGGTAGTTCTGCTAAGAGTGCCTGAACAACAGAAATTTCTCCACCTGGTGGTGAAAGGGGGAGTTACTGCCTACTAATTAAAGTTGGTAAGCAGATATGGTAAAAGCATATGTAAAGGCTTACTTTGTACATCTCGGAATGGAACAAACTGTACTATATCACGTGAAGCCACACGTCCAGTAGAACTTTCAAGTCTCTCGCCCTTGTCAGCATCCAAAATCTTCAAAACGAAAAAGCGGAGACATTTAGTTTCACAGCATTCGGGCTTTTAAAAAAAATATGACTATTCCAAGAACGATATCTAGCATTAAAAACAAAAGGGAATGAAATACCTCCATTTCTTTGAAGTCAGCTCCTCCGACTCCAACAATTAGGATTGACAATGGCAGGTCAGAAGCTTTCACAAGGGCATCTTTGGTTTCTTGGAGATCTGTCACCACTCCATCCTACGGCAGTAAAATTTTAGAACAAAGTTCGGAACGAAACTAAAGAAACTGGGAAAAGTTGGAGTACACTAAAACAACTTGAGAGATATTGCGTGCAAGTACTAAAAGAACTTCAGAGATGCATTGGACTGCCCATTCAACCCCATTATGCTTACCGTGATTATTAACAAAACAAAGTATTTTCGTCCACCATTTGCAAGAGACTGGCTGGCATTAAATGCAGCATTGGTAATTACAGGTCCAAAAAGAGTTGGTCCTGCAAGAGAAACATTTTGGAGGGCACTTGCATATGCCATCATAATTCCTTGGATTCCTTCAACCTGAAAGAAATAGATTCACATAATCCTTATGATAGAGAAACCAGCTACAAAGTTTAACAGAAGTAAGTTCTGGTCATAAAGTATTCCACCTCACAGTGATGACTACTCCCGTTCAAGTTGAAA